>NC_053458.1:2309596-2609596 GCF_015227805.2 Hirundo rustica | reverse complement strand
TCAATAGTATTTCTACTTTGTCCTGTGTTTTCTTTTGATTGTCTTTAGGGATTTAAAAGCTTAAAACAGAGCCACCTTCCTTTTATTTTTAATAAGGTTCTTAAAACTTTGGGGTAGAGTTACCCCTGTTGCTATGACAGAACAGTATTTATACAGGATATTCTTCGTCTTCCTGTGGTCTCTATGTGTATTAAAAAAAACACTTTTTTTTTCCCCTTTGAATGTTGTAATTTGTAATGATGTTGTAGGAAACCTAAAGTTTTTGAGACCACTGCTCTGCTGGCAGCAAGGTCAGTACTTGGCAAGAGTTGGGAAGCTGATCCTGTGGATCCCAGAAATGATGGATTTCACTGGATTTTTTTTCCTTTTCTTTTATTTAAATAAGAAACGCTGCAGTCGTCCTCAAATGAAATCTTCTGTGGTTGTTTTTTTTCCACTGTCATCACTGTGCTGGGACCTGGTCAAAGCTCCTAGGCCAGGCACTGCTTTCTTCTTGGTGGTGCTTTGCTGGGAAGGCCGCAGAGATCTCCAGAGCCGTGCTGCTCAGCCTTCTGGCCAGCTCCTCGGTGAAGTAACACGCTCTGCCTCCCTTCATTTCCTCCTGGTTTCACTTGGAGAGGCCGCTCTCCCTCCCACCTCCTCACCAGCCTTTCTGTGGTGCTGACGGTGACGCTGCTGCTGGCGTGTTTCGGGATCAGCCGGGATGCGAGGGGCTGCAGTCAGTGTGCTTCGTGTCCTTTGTCAGCACACCTGGAAACATCCAGCTTCACAGTAAATCTGTCCAGCCTGGAACTAATCATGGAGTCCCAGAGTGGGGTGGGTTGGGAGGGATCTTAGCTCTCATCCAGTTCCAAACCCTGCGCCTTCCCCTAGCTGCTCCAAGCCCCATCCAACCTCCTGGCCAGCGAGTCGAGAGCTAAGCCATTGTTTTCGAGACCAGTCCCTTTTTTCTTAGAAAGAAATGGAAAGATTTCAGGTTGAAATAGAGAAGCAACGCTGTCTAAAAAGGACTGTGATCCCAGGGCAAGAGGAAAGGAGAATCCTGTAGGACTTACAGGGAAAAAGAAGAGATCCCAGTGGGATGGAAGGTTCTTTGAGCCCTGAAGCAGTGTTTACCAAAGACCTGATGCATTGCAGGCCAGCAGATTCTGTCAGTAACATTCTACAGAAATATTGGAAAAACCACAGGTAGCTGAATTGCAGATTTCTTGAGGCAGTATTGACCAGAAGGTAACTGGAATGGTCTGATGAGCTTTTATCAAATTAAGCAAAAGCTGAATGGACTTTACGTGGAGCTTAATTTACTGTGCTTTGAAGTCAGAGTCTTTTTAAAGCAGCTGCTTCAGAGTGCATGAAACTGGAGAGGGCGAGGGGTGGAACGGGGAGGTTTGACATTTTACATAACTCCCAGGAAGGACTGTGAGATGCTGTTTCTCCCTGTCTGTGCTGAGAGATAAGTCCCCAGAGCCTGCTTGCTTTGCCACAGTCCAGCTGCCCTGGAGAGCTGTCTGGCTGTAGGAACTCACGGACTCACCTGCTCCAAGTGATCCAGGGAAGCAGAAGGAGGCATTTCAGCGCTCAAGTTTACCCTTGAGCTGGAGCAGCAGCGTGAATTGTGCCTGCCTTGGGCTGCCTGGGTCAGTGCTCCGGGGATTTTCCTGTGGTCTAGCAACAGGGACCCCACAGCTGCCTTGTTCCTGGCTTCCCTTTATTATTAGTAGCAGTTTTTCGTGCTGCTGAGCTGAAGTTTCTTTTGCTGCACATTCAGCAGGTTATGTTTTGTCCTTCTCCCAGGGAGCATGGGAAACAATTGTTTTCCCTTTTCTAACAAAATCACTGCATAGTCATTCACGGCAGGAAGTGAAGCAATTTAAGTGTCTCCAAATATCTTTCCCCTTTTCTTTATGCCCCAAACAGGCTCCAGATGTAGAGTTACCAAAAAAAAAAGCAAACTGACTTCTTATTTGTAGAAGATGGTATTCAAGTCGATTATATATATATATTTTTTTCCTTTTACTTTCTTGGTCTGTTCAGCAGTGAGATGCAGGCTGGAATGCTTTGACAAGTTGCTGGCTAAACGTTTGCCCTCTTGTGATAATTTGAGCTTTGTCTGTTCTTGTGATAAGTTTGTTATGAACAAAGGAGCATATTCACGTCTTTGTTAGGCACATTTTCACCTGATCATGTGATGGAAACCTGTGGCTTACTGGCAAAAGCTGCACAGCTGTATTAAAAAGCAGTTTTACAATGGCTATCAGCTTGGTACTGGGAAAACTGATAAAGGCAGCTTTTCTCCCATCTCTACAACCCATCCACATTCATTAACATCAAAGTTCTGTAAGCCTCAGTACCAGCTGTGTTGGTACTCATCTCACGGAGGATTTGCTTCTCTCCCCCTATGGGAAAGTTCTACATCCTCTAAATCATATTAAGCTGCTTCATGTGTAAAATAATTCTTAATAGTGTGTCATGAATTGAATTCAGTGTAGCTTTTTGAAAAATTCTCTTGGAGTTCAGCTTAAAAACTACTTTTCAGGACCTAAGAGCCGGTGAATGCAGTTGAGCACATTCCTGGAGAAGTTCCTGAGGTGTTCACGATTAGCGGATTCCAAAAACCTCAGTGCTGCAGTAGGGATGCTTTGGGAGAGCAGAGACCACTTTAATAACAAATGAAAGAGATTTCTGTGTATCTCACAGGGGATACAGACAAACCCACAGGAACAGCTTGGTGAGGAAGAGATCTGGAGAATCTGGAGGCAGGAAATCACATTAGGGGTTGGGTATTCCCTGACACTGGGCTGGAGGGGGCCATCAGTCGGACTCTAAATGAGAAGTTAGGGAGGAATCTCTAGAATTATTCAGGTTGGGAAATAAAGCTCTGAGGCTTTTCAGTCCAACTGTTCACTCAGTGCTGCCAAGGCCACCACTGCCCCATGTCCCCAAGTGCCACATCCACAGGGATTTTAAATCCCTCCAGGGATGGGGACTCCACCACTGCCCACGGCAGCTCTGCCAGGGCTGGACAACCCTTTCCATGAAGAAATTTTTCTTTATATCCAACCTGTACCTTCCCTGGAGCAATTTGGCCATTCCCTCTCCTCCTGTCCCTGTTCCCTGGGAGCAGATCCTGACCCCCCTCAGCTGTCCCCTCCTGTCAGAAGTTGTGCAGAGCCACAGGGTCCCTCCTGAGCCTCCTCTTCTCCAGGCTCAGCCCCTTTCCCAACTCCCTCAGCTGCTCCAGACCCTTCTCCAGCTCCACTCCCTTCTCTGGACACGCTCCAGACCCTCAATGTCCTTCTCATGGTGACCTCAGAACCCCAGGGACCTCAGCAGTGCCCAGCACCGGGGACAGGCACTGCCCTGGTCCTGCTGCCACACCAGAGATGACAGAAGCCAGGTACCACCGGCCTCCTTGGCCACCCAAGCCGTGCACAGCCAGTTTTTCCAGGAGAATGCTGTGGGAAACAGCGTCAAAGGCTTGCCAGAATTCCAGGTGGACACATCCACAGCCTTTCCCTCATGCACTGACAGGTGTTGTGGGTTTGGCTGGGACAGGGTTAATTTCCCTCCTAGTAGCTGGTGCAGTGCTGTGTTTGGGATTTAGCATGAGAACAATGTTGATAACAGGGTGATGTTTTAGTTGTTGCTAAGTAGCGATCACTCTGAGTCAAGGACTTCTCAGTTTCCCATGCTCTGCCAGTGAGGAGGAGCAGCAGAAGCCAGGAGAGGTGCTCTGAACTAGCCAGAGGGATCCTCCATGCTCTAGGATATCGTGCTCAGTATATAAATGGGGGGACTTGGCCAGGAGGGGTGAATCGCTGCTCAGGAGAGGGCTGAGCATCAGAATTGTGCCTCGCTTGTTTTTGTCAGGTTTTATTCCTCTTCTCTCTCTTTGTCGTGTCCTTTTTATTATATTTATCACTGTGAGCATTGCTGTTGTCTTTTGCTTTATTCAGTTATAAAAGTCTTCTTATCCCAGCCAAACCCAGGGCAGCAGATTTTGGTGCAGCCGTGCAGATTGTCCTGCATTCAGTAAAAAGCAGTGATTTTCCTTATCCCTCGTTTTGCTGGCTTGTGGAGCAAACTGTAGGAGCATCCCTCCTGTCCCTGTGAGCTGCAGCAGCTCTGGACAATACCTGAGTTTGCAGAGAGGCTGGAGCATTACTGAGAACATCTGTTTTTCTTTGCTTTCTCGCATATCCATGAAATCAATGCTGAGCAGTATTATTACTATTAACCTTTAGAAATGTTTTCCCTTCTTCCCCCCAAATTCTCCAATCTGGTTGTTCTTTTTCATTTCCTGCTAGAAAGAATAGCTTTTAATAAAAACAAAAAAACCCCAAACCAAAGAAATTCATTATTATTCCACAGATGTCTTCTGCCTGCGAGAGAAGGCGAGAATTTAAAGGGACAAAACTGTAGCTGGATTTTCTGTTAACCACTTGGTAAATCTCAGCCAGGCTCAGATAATGTGGAGGAGGCTGGAGGAGGCTGTGCTGGGCCTGGCAGTGGGCATGTGGAGATGATGGAGCAGTGGGTGTGGAAGAGCTCGGCCCAGACAGCTCCAAATTTGCTCTGAAATGATGAGACTTGAGGTGTATGTTGGTGCTGACGGATGAGCACGAAGCATCCTGAAAACTCATGAGGTGTTCTGTTTTCTTAGGACCTCACCCTGCTGGAAGATGCTGCTCCCCAAATCCAGGGAGTCCTGTTGCACCTGCAGTTTTCTGTCTGTTCTCCATGTGATTCACTGTAGCCTTAAAATTCTCTGCAACCTTTCTGCCAACCCTTCTGTCTGCTCCCTCATCCGCCCTTTTCCTCATCCCTGGAAGTGTTCAAGGCTAGGCTGGATGGAGTTCTGAGCACCCTGGGGTAGTGGAAGGTGTCGCTGCCCATGGCAGGGGGTGAGGTGAGATGAGCTTTAAGTTCCTTTTCAACCCATCCCAGTCTGGGATTTTGTGAATCACTGTTTGCAGATCCTTGTTGCATAAAACCCAGCCTGTCCTCTGTCCCCACTTTCATTTTGCAGCTTTTTCTGCAGCAAGTCTTCCATAATTCATGCGTTTGCTGCTTGTGAGCGAAGGTTTTCATGCAGGGAGAACTCTAGTTTGTGTAAAAACACATCCTGCACCTCCACAGACTTTCACCACTGCCGAGGCCAGCTCACCCCACTGGTGCTAGTGCTGCTGGGCTGGCTGCTTGGATTTTGAGTTCAGGAATTCTTTGAATCTGAAAGCTGCTCAAACCCACAGCCTGTGTTAAGGCCCAGTGAGCACAGGCTGTGTAGGTGATACCATTTATACTTTTTCCCTTGGCTTGCTGGTATTTTTTTCTTCTTTCCCACACATCTCTATCCCTTCTTTATCTCATCACACAGTGGCTTTCCTCCACTTCCTTATGAGTTCGGGGATTTTTTTTATTTTTCTTTTCCCCCTTATCTCGGTGGCTTTTCCCTGTAGTCAGCACTCAGCGTGTTTTTTCTGGAGCTGGAAAGTCTGAAAGTCTAAGATATTAAGAGAGCCTAATGAATGTAATCCCTGAGACTTTAGCTCTGCCGAGAGCAAATACGAAAGGCGGATAAAACCTTCGATGGGTCGAGAAGTTTGATAAATTAAAAGATAGCGGCAAGGCACCTGAGTCCACTGCACGGTGACACCGAGAACGCCCAGAGCCGCTGCCTGTCTTGGATCTTTTCTGTCTGGGGAGAGCAGTAGCGTGTGAGGTCTTCTCCCTGGGGTCCCTGGTCCACAGCAGCGGGGTGGGGACGGTGCTGTGCTCTCCAGCCCCGCCAGGCACACGCGGCTCTGAGTCACCGTGTTGGTTCTTGCTGGGGAAGGCTGATAGGATTTCACATCCCAGATGATGAAAGCCTGGTGTGGGAAACCCATTGTGCCACCTCCTCCTCTTTATTTTGCTGTTCCCTCTCCTCCTTTGGGTGGGGCTCTGTGTGGTTTGTCTCTGTTTTGTTTGGGTTTTTTTTCTTTTCCCCCCTCCTCCTTCCCCGTGAATTCCTGTTTCTTTGCTGACGTTTCCCACAACAGGAGTTTTGATTAATGCCGGCTGCACACCAGAGCTTCTGAAATTCATTGCTTTATTCCCCCACTGCGGATCAATAAATAGTAATGTTTTATTTCCAGTGCGTTGCCTTACATCACAGCAAAGTTCAGCGTTCCTCCTTGAGCACCTCTCTGTATTTAAGTTTGTGTTGCTTCAGCACATCAGCCCGCAGTTTATTTCTCTGGTACAGCCAGAGGCTGTGCGTTGTGTAATCTCCTTCCTGAGCCGTCCTGCTGCCTGCAATCCGAGTGGAAGAGGCAGAAACAGGTCTGAAATGCTTCGAATTTCACTCAGATGCAGTGGATCTAACGAAAACCAGTCGAGCACTTCCTCAGGGATGTTTTTCCAGGCCTTAGAGTGCCTTTGGCAGTTCCTACGGCCGACTGCTGTAAACATGTTGGAGTGAGTGAACAGAAGTTGGACCTGGAGTCTCTGCCCTAAAGTGAGGCCACCTTAAGGAGGGAATCAGACCTCACTCACAGCTGGCTCTCCCTCTCTTCCCTGTCTGCTGGGAGGCACTTTGTGTGTTGAAAAGGCACAGAAAAGGGCGCTCGTCAGCCTTGACTCTTGCATCCCATTGGCGTTGTTGGGGTCACTGTGGAGGGTGGCTCTGCAAGGGGAGCCACAGGCACTTCACAGAATGAGAGAATGGATGAGGATTTTGAGCAATTTCACGACGCTGAGCACGCAGGTACATTGCTCGTGTGCACTCCTACCTTTGTTCTACATAACAGCGAGGCAGACATAAACTGCCTCTGGTTCTTCCCGTTGTTGACAGGTGTCTTTTCCTCGTTCAGCGTCGAAAGTGTCGTGTCCAAGAGTCTTCCAGCCTGGTATCTTATTCACTGAAGAGTTTTAAATATGGATATGTGTGTTAGACCTGGAAGTGGTCCCATGCAAAATGTAATGAAGCTGGGCTGCTCTGACCTCTTGAGCTCCAAGGCGTTTGTTTTGGCTCCCTCACAGAAACCTGCAGTATACAAATTGGCACTTGTAAAAATGTTCAGATAAATCAAAAAATGGCACGGGGGGTGGGGGGGGAAAAGTTTCAAACTGTTTCTTTTGGGATCCTTCGCCATGCTATTTTGGACGTGTGTTTTTGTGGCAGCAGGCAGTTTGTTGCTTGAAGAAAGCTGAAATATTCTAGGAAGTCAGGCTAGCTGGATTTAGATCTCGAGCGATGCCAAAACTAATACAGCCTGTAACTAAGTGAGAGTGACTTTGCACAGGGAATGTCAGTCACCCGCAGCTTTGTCTTACATTTTCATAGCAGCCTTTAAAAAAAAAAAAAAAAAAAAAAAAGGCAAAACACAAACAAAACCCTTGCAAACGTGGGAGCTGCTCCCATCCAGTGGAGCTGTAGTTTCAGTGCTCCTCATCCCCAGCCCAGAAAGGGTCTGCTGGGGCCGGCTGCATGGATGGGGATGGGTTGTCAGAGCAGGGAATGGGAGCTGGGCTGGCCTGGAGTGCCCTCTCTTGGCTGCTGCACACCTCACCTTTTGGGAGGGACAGGGGAGCAGCCAGCCTGGTTTTTCACTCTGATTTCCCAGCAGGATGAGCAGCTGCACTGGTTCTGTCTGCTGGTTTGCTTCCTGAAGCCCCTCTGCGTGTGGATGTTTGGTGCCCGTGGCCATCGAAGCCACGATAAAGTTGCAGCTCCAGCGTTGCACATAGAGCTCTCTTAAACCCCTAGGACTCTTAACATTTTAGCAGAGCTCAGGTTTTTAAGAGATTTCATACTGCCCCGAACCCAGGGGTCCCAGAGGCGGCAACTGCAGTGGCCCCTGCCTGACTCTGCGCTGCTAAATGAATCCAGAACAAATGAGGCTCTGCAAATAAGGGGGAAAATCTGACACCTGGACTCCGGGAAACGTTTGTGGGTTTTGATGAGAAGCAGGGAGGAGGGCAAACCTATGGTTCAGCATAGTTAAATATATGGTGTGCTAAGTCCGAATAAATTGTGGCTCTTTTAAACAAGCTCATGGAATCCGTGGCTGGCTCGGGCACAAAGGGGAGGACAGCAGCTACAGCACACGAGTTCCTCCAAGGGTTACCTGGAGGCCACTGTCCTGGGCTGCTGCTGCTGCATGGCAGGGGGCAGCTCTCAGCGTTTACACAAGTGGCAAACATGTCGTTCTTCTCTCAAAAATGAGCTTTTTTGAGTTACGGGGGTTTGTCTCCTCGCGGCCCGCTTCTCCTCCTCGTTGTTCATAAATGATTCATTGGCGTAAAGGAATCCTTCAGGAAAGGTGAGAGTCCCTCTTTAAATGTGCCAAGGCCCGTTGGTGACGATCTTGGAGGTCTTTTCCAGCCTTGATGTTTGTATGATTCGTGCTCGTTTCAACGCGGCCGCTTCGCTCGGCGTTGTCCGCTGCGCTCCCCTTGTGCTCCGAGACAAAGCCACGGGAAAATTTCTTGGAACATTGGAATTGTATCGTTTCTGGGTTTTGGGGGGAGAGGGTTGCAAACCCCACCCCAGTAAACGAGCCTTCACTTTAAAGCAGGGGCTGAAACCTGGTGCTGCCTGCTGGTGACTAAAAATCACTCTGAGCCAAGTGAAATGAGTCTGGAGCCTCGGGGTAGGTGTGCAGTGTTCTTTAGTAACTTGGAATGGTTCTGGCTGGTCTGTTAACATGGAGGCAGCCCCAAAATCCCACTGTGCGAGTGAACTTGCCTTTTAACTATACTAACTATGTACAAACTATGCCTTTTGCACTTAGTGCAGAAGGAAAGGATCTGTTTTTCATCCTGCTGCAAGCACTGCTTTCTCTCAGAAACAAGACAACAGCCCTCACAAACAGGCCCAGTTGCCCTCACCATTTAGAAAATGTGAATTTGGTGAACCTGGTGTTTGCTGTCTTGTTTTAGCAGGTGGTTCTTGAGGGCGTGCTTGGGGTCAAGGGTAAATCATCCTAGAGGCAAGGTTTCAAAAAAATCCCGGCGTTCCTTTGGTTTTGATAAGGAAAGCACAGTGCAATCCGCTGTTCTGATAGAACATTAAATTACAGAGTGTGGATACAAGGATTACAGCTTGAAATCCAGTGGGTCTGTGCCTTCTTGGGCAGTTTTTGTTGCATTCCTCGTGGCAATCACATCGTGATTCAGCCGCTGGTGAGCCCTGAGGTTCTGAGCACTGCTGGTGCTGCTGCTGAGCTCTCACTGTGCAGCTCATCCCGCTCTTCTCTCCCTGTACAATAGCTCCCTCTGCTTGAAATCAGCAGTGGAATTGTTTTCTACTTGCCTGGACAACAGTTTTCAACGCGGGCCCCCTTTTTTAAGGTTTCTGCTGCTCTTCATGAAGCAATTCCAGTGCTCGTGTATGTTGTGAGGCAGGGAAAATAACCACATTGTCCTCAGAACTTCCCTGCCTAGAGCTGTTTCTTTGCAGGAACTCTCTTCCTTTTGGAACAGTTCTTTCAGCTGAATTATCTCTTACCAAAACATGATGATTTATTGAGCAAAACTTGTTTTTATTTCAGTGGTGAGTTGAAACAGGACTGTTTCTCATCAGAAATGTGGTAGTTAGGCCATTGACCCTGCATAAAAACAGCTAATGGTGATATTCCCATGTCCTGCTGAAGTGGTTCTGATCCAGAACCCAAAAAAGAACTGATTTAATTCAGACAGAGCAGGGATTTGAACCTGGTTCTCCCCCATCCTCAGCCAGCACCGTAATTACTGCGCCGGTCATTGACTCACAGAATTTTGTCAGCTTATCCACATGGGTGGGGGCGAGTGCTGGGTTTGTTTTGTTCATTTTTTTATCAATACAGCTAAGCCAGCAAAAGTCATATTATAAAAGCTGTTGTGTCAGCAAAGGTGTCGTTTTGCTGAGAGAGCATTCACCCATTCAGGGAGCCAGCACAAACCCCCCTGGCCACAGCAAGATGAGCCCACGATAGGAGAACTTGCTGGTTTAGTTCTCCTGCAAAGCCTCCCTAGTGTGAACAGCGCCTTGCTTGCTGGGAAGGGGCTGTCCGGGCTGGATCCTGGGTCTGCAGAGATGTCCAGAAGGTTATTTTTAATTTGCAGTGGAGCAACCCCCCAGATTAAAACCAGTTTAGAAGTCCGCGTTGGCGCCGGGGTCGTTGGGCCGGTTGGGGTTTGCTGGCAAGAACAAAGGGCAGCAGTAACTTCAATTTTCTACGTTCAGCACTTAAAGCAAAGCTCTTTTTGGCGTCCCTTTGGATTCCTCTTCTGAACTTTGGTTCCTTCCTGAGGATCTCCTGAGGGGGATGCTGTTGGAAGCCCAGGGAATCCTCCCTCAGCACCAGGTGCAGCAGGTTTGGGCGCGGGCACTCGGGCAGCGCCAGCGCCTTGGCACAGGAGGCGAACACAGGGAGCCTGCTGGGCTTGGCTGCCGAGACCTGACACTCAGGAGGAAGCATCTCGTGTGCACTGCGGATAAATTGCAAAATGATGGAATTGTAAAAGAGCAGGATGGAGCAGCAGAGCGGGAGAGAATTGCTGCTAATCTTTATTTACTTGAGTCCAGCTCCGGCGTGGCTCTTCCTGCTGAACTCTTAATTTCGCTTCTCTAATTTCAGCCTTTTACAGATATTAACAGGCATTGCCTCATATGTTTGCACATACCTTAAAAAAAAAAAAAAAAAAAAAAAAAAGTGCCCTTGGAAAGCAGTGTACAGTCATATAAAAATAAAGAGCTTAAAAAGCATTCCTGTTTTCAAATTAACACTGAGGTGCTGAATTCATGGTGGTCTTTGTGATTTGAATTTTGCCTTTTTTTTTTTTTTTTTTTTTTTTTTATTCCTCCCATGCCCTGAATAAGATGCAAGTCCTGAGGGAAAAATAGTCCATGATTGTGCATTTGGAGACCCAGTGCATGAAGGGAGCATTTCTGAACTTTATGAGCCCTCAGCAAGGGGGAGAAAGGCTAATTGCAATCTCTAAAAAAAAAAAGCAAATGAGGAAACAAAAATTTAAAAAAAAAAAAAAAAAAACCACCACAAAAAACCCCGTACATTTGTTTTCTAAATCTTTCTGCCAGTATATAATAATTTATAATTGGATGGAGAATAATTTTTTAAATGAGCAAAGTCTTGATAGAAAAGGTACAGGACACAAAGCAAAGGCTAATACTGGATAAAACATCAAGTGAAGTGGATATCTTTGCATCAGTTTACCTTTTGTATAATATTTTGTGCTTGACACTCTCTGTATCCACCACTACAGTGTTCCTTGCCATCAGTAATAACCTGAGTTACTCTTCTGTCTCCTGTTCCCCGCTAAGGTGGAGAAAATGTCTCTTCTAAGTTGTCACGTGGAGTTGACGAGGCAGAAACGCTGCAGCAGCGCAGCGCACATAAAACCTTCAATATCCCTTCGGTACTTGGGGGTTTCATTCGAACCCGGCATTTTGAATTGGATTTCTGACGTTGCAGCGATTTCTTTTTCATTTCTGCCACTCTGCAGCCGCGGGGTGAGGTGCAGAGGGGTTATTTTCTGTGACATTAGCACGTCCCGGGCTGGATGGAGGCTGGTGGAAAGCTGCCAGTGTTGTTATTTTGGTGGCCTGGCTGTGTCTGTGTGTGTGTGTGTGTGTGTAAGGAGAGGGCAGGCAGGGTATCGGTCACCTTTCAGATCTTAACATTTCTTAATGGATTAGGCTAGTGGTGGAATATCCTCCTTCTTGCACGCTTGGCAGTGGTAGCAGACAAGAGTTTCCTGAATGTCTCAGCAGGCTTCAGTCCCACAGCATAGAGGATGAGCGAGCTCGAGTGCTCTTTACACCCTCCAACCTCCACCCTCCAACCCTCAAAGCCTTCACTTAGGGGTGTTTTTTTTTTATTATTTCTCCCCCCCAGGATCCCCTGGATCCGGCAGGAACAGCCATTGTGATCAGCTCCCTGGTGGCAGGTGGGGTGGCCGAGCGCGGGGGACAGATTCTGCCGGGCGACCGCTTGGTGTTCGTCAACGAGAAGCGCCTGGACGGTGCCACCTTGGCAGAGGCAGTGGAAGTGCTGACATCTGTGCCCCCAGGCACGGTTTCCCTTGGAATCTGCAAGCCTTTGGTGGTAAGAACTGATTTTAACTTTTTTTTTTTTTTTTCCCCCCTCTTATTTCGTCCCGTGGTTGTTGTGTTTTGTGGGTACGTGTGCGTTTGGGAAACAACTGAGCTGCCGTGCCTTGAGAGGGCCAAAAGTTCTGGCAGATGGGCAGCTCAGTGTCCAAAAGGTGTGCCTGGAAAACCAGCACCCTCGAGTTCCTCCTTCAGGAACATCCACATGGAAGTGGGAGATGTGGCTGGGCAGACCCACGTGCACTGTGCATAACGTGGTTCCAGCTCTTCAGCAACCCAGTTAAACCTGTGCTGGAGCCCATTTCTCTCTGAGACTCTGCTGAGAGCTTGCTTGAGCTCCACTGACATCAAAGAAACCCACTCTTGTTTGAAGTCAAGACTGTAAATTCAAGCAGAATTTCCCTTTTCTGGAATCAGGGCTTTGGAACAGTAGTTTACTGGGGAATGCTGCAATATTGTTCATCAAGGGCACCCAGGCAAAATTTTAATTAAAGCCCCAGTTAATAGAAAGGGCTTGTAATTCAAAGCGGTAGAGGAGTTGTGAAATAGGAGTGTAGGAAAGCTGCTAAATATATTTCTTCCTTTTCTGAAAATTGGTATTTCATTGTTCATAGCCTTGTGTTTGTCTTTCCTTCCTACACATCTCTTTAGGTTTTAGTGCATCTGAGCCAGTCTCTTCAAAGAATAAAAGCTGCTGACTTCATCTTCTCTATTTTTGACTCTGCTTTTTTATAATTCTTTTGCAATGGCTGATTCTCCTTCTCCCTTTTAATTTATTGAAAGATGTGGGAATTTTTTGTTGTTGTTGTCATTTTCCTGACTCATCATTTGGATTACCTTTTTAGGGAGAAAGCAGAGAGGAGGAGAACGTGCACAGTGTGGAGACCAGCAGCATCAAAAGCAGCCCTGGGTCTCCAGAACCAATAGATAACACAAATTTCTCAGTAATACTTGAAGCACCGCAGGTATTTGGTTACTTTTTTGGTTCAACTCCAGTTTATACAGACAGGAAATGATGTTTTAAAGTAAAAAAATACAGTATGTTTCTCAGATAAGACAGAAAGTATTGGATTCCCTCTGAAAAAGCCTCTAACAGCAGCCTGTGCCAAGTGCATTGGGAGCACTTACCAATGCAGCTCCCAGACTGCCTTATCAAATTTATTATGTCATTAAAATACCTTGGGTTACCTTGGATATGAAGTAGGAATGCTGTGTTGTTATTACAGTCAGAAGTGGTGGGCTCAGCTTTGCACAGAAAGTAAAGTAAGGAGGCAGAATGCTTTTAATTACCATGAAGCAAACGAAAAAAAAAAGTAGTTTAGAGTATAAGGCAGTCTTGAAATACTTTCTTCTTCATAGCTTTCTAATGTTCTCTGGAGTGATTTCTTTACTCCTGCCTCAACTCTCCTCTCTCTTGCTGTCTGAGAAATAATTCTGTTTATTGTGGGAGGATGTGGCATTAAAGATAGAGAGAATCTCAGATACCAGGGTAATAGGCAATAATATTGCAGCTCTCACCAGTGCAGAGCTAGAGAGATGTGGATATCTTTTAACTTTCATCTGTTCTCAAGCGCTTTGCAAAAATCATGCTGGCAAATGGTTTTTTTTTTTTTTTTTTTTAATGCCAGAAAATACAACACATAAAGGATCATTCAGAACTGCAACAGGAAAAAAAAAAATCCAGATTTTCGTGTAGCTGTACATGTGTAGCTGTCTCTGGATGCAAACCTATTTTTAATGCTGAAATGGTAGATTAGAAGCACCAAGTGGAGAAGCATTATAGGGTAGATGTGGGTATACTGTGAAGAAATTAGCCTGGATGATGATAAATGATATTTACTGATTTCCACAATGTAAACTGGCATTTGTTGTTTTCTGGGGACACGGGAAGGGTTGCAGAGAATTTGTCCCCTGCCAGCTCAGATTGGTTTTCTACCTCCTGAATAAAACCAATGTCATTAAGTATTTTTAAAGCAAATCTCTTATCTTAAAGTCCTGAAACTGGAACGATCAATTTGGACAAAACACCCGCAGAGGAATTTACTGGCATTTTCTTTTACCTCAAGTGCGACAGCTTTGGTAACAGCCACAATTCCCATCCAGTTATTACCTCACCTGCTCACACAGGTAGCCGGGAGTG
The DNA here is from genome assembly GCF_015227805.2 of Hirundo rustica. NCBI lineage: Eukaryota > Metazoa > Chordata > Aves > Passeriformes > Hirundinidae > Hirundo > Hirundo rustica. Next base: position 2,595,359 of record NC_053458.1, on the reverse strand, counting down.
GGGTGTTCTGCTGGCTCCCACTCTGAGGCACTGGCGGCCAGAATTTCAACCCCAAAACGATGGAATTGGAGGATTTTGTTTGCTGCTGCCGGAGTGGACTTGGGTGTTTGCAGCATCCCCTGTGCTTTTGGTGGCGTCTGGTGCTGCAGTGCAGCAGTCAGGGAGGATCCAGAGCAATCTGCTGGGTCAGGGACACAAACCCTGCGTGGTTCTGAGCAGAGACAGCTGATTTATGTGCCCTGGACTTGGGGAAGCGCTGGGAGAGCGACGCCGCAGGAGCGAAGGGGAGTGGAGTGAAAATGGAGAGAATTAGGATCTCTTCAGACTGGGTGTTTTATGAGATCGAGGTACACAGATCGATTGGATTAAAGGGGCATTTAATGCTAGTGAAATTAATAAAGTGGGCTGGTTTCTGGGTTGCTGGTGTTCTGCTCTCGTGCCAGCTATTGGCTGCATTGTTTCCTTACGCTCCTGCCTCTCTCTTGTTTTCTCTGCTGCCTCTCGCTTGAATTATCCCAACATCTCGGCAGCGTCTGGGGGCTTTCCTCCTCTATTTGTACAAATGTAGCAAAACAGGATCCTGACACCGAAGGTCAGAAACGGAGCAGTGCCGTGGGGACTCTGGGAAGGGGCAGGAAGCAGAAACAAAAACATTTGGAGGAAGGAGCCCTGAATCTGTCCATCGCTTTCGGAGTCTGGGGGGCTCGGGGTGTTGAGTTGGGTTTGGGGGTTCTTCGGGCCGCAGAGATTTGGTGGCCTGAAGAGAAGAGGGGGAAAGCTCTCAGTGTGTGGCGAAACCCTGGGATAAGTGCAGGGCATAAAATCCCAGCTGCCTGTGCAGACTCGCTGGGAGCCAGTGAATAGCTCCCCGTTCCGTCTGGGAGAGGCAGGAGTTGCTGGAAGTCGGGGAAGCACGTGACAAATGCCAGAAAAGGAACTGTTGAGTGAGATCTTTCAGAGTGGGTTTTAATGCCTTTTCCCTGGGTTTTGTTGTTTGTTTTTTTTTGGTTCGTTGCTCTGAGTTCGGTAGAAAGGTGAGTGCTGTTCTCCTTAAAAGAGGAAGGTGATGAACAGTCATTTATTTATATACATTTTTATTTTTTGGGGGGGGGAGGCATGTGGGTCATCCATTTCCCCTCTGCCTCAGGTTAAAAGCTGGATGGAATATCCAAATTAGGGACAAGCAAGTATAGCTTTTATTTGAGGGTTTTTTGGGGCTTTTTCAGTTGCTGACACTGTTGCATAAGCAAACTCTTAGGCTGTTTATTTAGCTGATAGCATTTTAAGAAGTATTCATGCATTCCTAAAGCAACAGCAGACGTGTCTGAAGCACGGGGATACTTTAACTAGATTTATATGTACATTTTCCTGTGGTTGTTTTAGTGTTAATTAATAATTTCATTCCCTAACTTCAGTCCAGATTGGTTTTTCCAAATGGCTGCAGCGGTGTCTAAGCTACGCGACTTAAATTTCTTGATACTGAAAAAAAAAAAATAATTGCACTGTCCACTTTTGGCATTAAGATCATAAGTCAGAGAGTCCATTTGCTTTTAGAAAACGCAAAAGGTAGAAGGTTTGCACTTCAAAAATAAGGATGCACTTTTAACGTGGGCAAAAAAATAAGGCATAGCTTTAAAAGAGCGGGGAGGAAGCACGGTGTAAAAATCTCTGTTCCTTTGGCGATCTTTGCAGGGTTTCAGAGATGAGGTGCCTTTCAAAGAGGAACTCGTTGATGAGCCCCATTTGGGCTTGGGAAGGTCATTCCAGCTTTCTCAGCAGGATGATGAGTATGGGAAGGAGTCCTGGGAGATGTGTGAATTTCTGAAGCCCGGAGCAGAGGACATGGAGGAGGAACGGGAAATGTTGGTGGATGAGGAGTATGAAGAGGATTCAGAGTTCCTGAAGTGTGATGATGCATCAGGTGGAGAGGAGGCAACTTCAGACAGGAGCCTGGATACAGAACGATGGGCAGAGCGACTGGAGACTGCTGAAATACAAGATTTAAGGTCCAGTGTTAGCCTAAGTCCCAGAGAGTCCCTGGAGTATCCATTCAGTGAAGATCAAATGGTAAGGAATGCTGTGCTGCTCTCCCTCAGGGCAGACTCCAAAACTAAACCCTCAGGACTCTCCCATGTCTTTTAATTATTAGAATTTACCTCATTTATTTACTTGTGTACCTCTAGCAGAGGCCAGCCTATCCTTTTGTACATTATGGAAGGTTTTTTAGGTAACTTATTGTCTGTACATTTACCTGCTGGAGTGAAACACGCGGTTAGTGTGTTTACAGGCATCCTGAATTTGTCTTTTTGCCCAAAAACTTGTGGGTTTGGTTTTTATTTTTTTTTGGAAGCTGTGCTGATAATGGGGCATATCAGTAACAGCAGAGTGTCACTTCATGGGTTTAATAGTCCAGGGAAAGAAAGTTTCAGTGAAAGAAACTCCTTTCTTTTCCTCATTTCTTTTAAACCCAGATCAGTTCCTTCAGCCAGATTGTGTAGCTGAGTGAAAAATGAAATGGTGGAAGGAATTGTGGCAAGGATAGTGGTGGATAAAGGAGTAGGAGGGGACAGGTTCAGGTAAATTGCAAAACTCATTATTTATGCATCCTTCTCAAGTACTGAGAATTATTTTTTCCTTCTGATTCTTTGTTCATCCCCTTACCAAACAAAAAGTGTGATATTATCAGCCTCCCATGCACCAGCTTCTGAGATGTGGGTGCTTTTATATGAAAAAAAATGGAGTGGAAATGGATTTGACATCACAGCCACAGAGAATTTCAGGATTTGTTTGGCTTGTCCCCTTAAGCAGTGTGTGTATAAACAGATAAAACAAAGTTTCTGCTGACAGTTTTGTACCAGAGTGCACAATATTAAATTTATGTGTTTGTTACTCGTAAAAAACAAATGAGCAAGAGTAAAGAAATTTTTGTCTGAATTAGAGGTGAGGAGAAAGATACAGTTGCTTTATATTTCAATTGCATATAACATTTCTCATGCCTCTTCTTAATGCAGTGCATAAATGAGCAGTTAGTATTTAAATGAGCGGTTAGTATTTCATAGTTACCTGAATAAATATGACTGTAGCTGAGAAAATGTGTGTGTTTGCTGGAAAAATTAATGTTCCTGTCAAATACCCCTGTGTAAGTTAATACCATTGCTTTCTAACTTTAATTACTTCTTTTCTCCTCTGTAAAGAGTGAAGAGAATGCTGCTATAAGGTCACACTTTTCTGGAGCCACAGCACACAGCAGCTACCAAAAAGACATATTTGATACCGAAACTACCCAGTCAGGAGTGAAAACTGAGATGGATTTAGGTTTGTAAGGAGGTTTCTCTTTATCTCGTCATTTCGTATTTACAAATCTAATATTTTTTTTTTTTTTTTTTACCAAAACACGAATAGTTTCAAATGAGAAAATATTCAAATCAAGAGTTCTGCAGGCTCAGGACAGCCTGGCATTAAATGGGTTTCAGCTTTATCATCTTGCTTTCCCCTCCAGATATGGCCAGTGATAAATAAATACCGAAATAAAGTGACAGGCTCTGGCGGCGACTTCAGCACAAGCAGAAATCTGCAGGTGCTCTCTGTGGTAGATAATTGCCCCATGTCTTGGGTTTGTGGTCTGTGCTCAGGAGCAGAGTTTCTCCTTGTCAGGAGGGCACAGAGGGATGGTCAGGATTTGGGTAGATTCGTCAGGGAAATGAGTTTATCCACCTGCCTGGGAGGAAGGAGCTCCAAGCCCTGTCCACCCTGGCCTCGAGCACGTTTGGAGCCTGGTGGGATAAAGGGTTTCATTCCAAGGGTGGGATAACTGGTGGGTGCCTGGACAGAGGAAGCAAAATTCACATCTTCCCCCTTTTTTTTTCTTCAGGGACAAAGCTTCAGAGTGACTCCAAAGGAGCTGAGCTTGCTGCTGATTCAGAAGCAGTCGGAAAAGAAGAGGAGAATTATGTTTTTCCCAAGAACCAGGAGTCTGGGAGAGTAACCACCTTAGCTCAGCCTAGAACAGCATCAGGCAGGTATGGAGGAAGATTTCAGGTTTCGAAAGACATTCCTTTAATGATCTTACCCGTCCTCTTGCTTTACTCAGCTGTGTCATGATTAAAGGCTGCGTGGAATGCTCCGATAGGCCTAGAGGGCCGGGCCTGTGGCTTTTACAGGAGATGGAATTTGCCTCAACACCTTAAAACTTCCCGTGTTTCCTGCCCTGAGCGCTGGGACAGAGATGTGCTCGTGGCTCTGCCAGCCCTCCACAGTGAGGGCAGTGTGGATGTGGCCTGGAGGAGAGGGGGATGTGGCTCCTTAAGGAGCTCTCCTCCTGCTTTTCCCTTCCCTCTGTGTTTCCTTTTGGGAAGAGCAGCTCAGCCAGAGCTCCCAGGCCTCTGCAGGAAACTTCAGTGCTGCCAGTGGTGCTGGGAAACCTTGAGCTGGCACGGGCTGTGGATATTTGCCTTGTCTTTGTGCCAGTCTTTCCCCACCAGTTTGGGGTCAGTGGGTAGTGGAGCTTTTGGGCCCTGTTGATTCCAATCCTCAGTACTTCCCTGATTTCCACCCGAAACCTTCTCTCAGAGGGAAAGCAGCTCGACAATGAAGTGAGGGGATTATTCTGTAGGGTTTAACGGAACACACAGGATCTGTTCTCCCACTTGGATCACGATCTGCTTACTGGTTTTGGCATGTTTATATCCCTCTCCAAGCATCACAGCATATTTATCAGAAAGTAAATGTTAATTGCTTAAATAGTCATTTCGAGTGAGTAAATGCAGGGCAGATTTGTGTATCACGGAGCAGCTTATAAATTTGGTCTGCCCATCATGTTTATTTCTGGAGCATTCCTTAAGTACATTTAAACCTAAATACAAAAATTCCTGTCTGGTCTGTTGACTCTGTACATTTGCTTTAAACTGGGCAGTGTGAGAAGGTGTTGCTGTCTCTCTGCCAGATATGAAATATGTGAGGAATTGTGGCCTGGCATGGGTGATGCCTCTTTTATTTTTTAATCCTCCCCTTCCCTTTTGCCCCAAATTAGTGAATTACCTGAGAGAGAAGAAGGAGAAGGAGAAGAAACTCCAAACTTCAGCCACTGGGGACCACCACGGACGTATGTTCATATGATTACATCGTTCCTTCCCATTTACCTTATGTCCTTTTTTTTTTTTCCTGTGAGCCACTTTAGTTCTTGTTTGGTGCTTTTTGTTGTTTTTTTTCCTCTCCTCCTCTGCCAATAACTTTAGGGTACCTGTGTACCTTGGGTTTTCCTGAAGACAGGGAATTTTTAACAGATGTTCAGCAGAATTCTTCCTCCTATTTATACAGCTGACCTGGGGAAGCTTGGCTGGTTTAGGCTGTGGGTGACCTACAAGTTCTTGCTCACTGAATAACTGTGAGGTGTGAACAATGCACACAGTGCTGTGCTGTCTCCTTTTCCACGGGCTCCCTGCTAAACCCCCGTGGCAGGATTCCAGATTGCCAAGCCAACCTTTTAGCCACGCCCTTGTTGTATTGTTAACACCTTCAGGTGAGTTGTTTTTGTGGTCCCGAGTAAAATACGATCAGAAAGTTCCTGCTTGAGCTGATGGACGTGCGCTGAAGTCAGCATTCAGAAAGCTGTATGAAATCCTTCGATATTTGTCCAACGTGCCTCTTGCAGGGCTTCCCATTCCCAGACACTTTGCTCAAGCTGACAGAGGATGAGTGTTCGCCTGAAGATCTGACTTTCTCTGAAATAAAGCCTCTGCCCAGTGGGCAGGGATTGGCAGCAGAGTTTTGCTCTTTTTGTGGGGTGAGATCTCTCAGGGTGAAAACTCAGCTCTGTTGAGAGCTTTCTCAGCCTTCCGAGAACGCTCTCAACAGAGCATTTATCTCTTCACTCTATTAAATCTTCTTGAAAGACCAGGAGCTTACATTTATTTGAGGCTTTGCATTTGCAGTTTAAAATAAAACTGTTTGAAGCTCTTGAAACTACCACTTTTTTTTTTTTTTTTTTTCAGAGTTGAGATCTTCAGAGACCCTCACGTGTCTCTTGGAATCAGCATTGTTGGTGGACAAACTGTCATAAAGCGCCTGAAGAATGGAGAAGAACTTAAAGGGATCTTTATCAAACAAGTTTTGGAAGACAGCCCAGCAGGAAGAACAAGGGCTTTAAAAACTGGAGATAAAATACTTGAGGTAAATGGAGATAAACCTTCCTTTCTAGTCTGAGAAATAAAAATTGACTCCAACAGCTTTGGGTGGAGAGGGGAACAAAATAGTGCCACCACTTCATGAGGTATTGACAACACAGTGTTTTGAAAACCAAAGGAAGCCCCTGGTGGTGTTTCTTTTTTTAAGGTTTGACTGTGGAGCTCTTTTAACATTCTCCTCTGTATTTAAGAAAAGATGTGTGCTGGTGTCTGAAGGGGAGGTGAAAAGGAAAAATGAGGGTGTTTTCCTCCCATACTAATGTGGAATGAGTTATAGCATATCTGTAGGCATAAATTTAATATATACAAGGACACAGACTGCTCATACTGAATTATGGGCTGTTATTTTGTGTGTGTGGATTTAGAGTAGTTAACTGATAACCACTGTTTGGGATAAATCCCTGATTCTGGCAGGTGCTGTGGGGGAAAATGTCATTCCCACCTCTCACCTCTGCTTGATTTTTTTTTTTTAACTCGTTTTCCTCCAAATGAATACCTCAAAATCTGGGGTGCCGAGCTGATGGTGCTGTTCAGGTTTAGTTTGCAAACAGGTAAAACCTGAAAGAGGTAGATCTTACATTATGGAACCCTCTGACAAGCTTATTCCTTGTTTTGTTTTTTTTTATATCTAGAAGAATTGTTTCGGGCAACACATGGCCATCTTTTAGTTATGAATGCCACCTAATACGCTTTTCTTTAAACCATCATGGAAACATACTTTACAAATAATTACTCTTGACTGCTTTTGATGCCTTCCTCAGATACAGTAATCTCCTGCAAGTGTGTGTGATGCCTTGTAATGACTCTGTACCTAATAAAAATAAACACTGTTTGTCAGGTTTCTGGGGTGGACCTGCAGAATGCCACCCACGAGGAAGCAGTAGAAGCCATCAAGAATGCAGGAAATCCTGTGGTGTTCGTAGTCCAGGGCTTGGCTAATGTACCAAAAGTAAGTTTGTTTCTGTTTTTGTTCCGAAACTTAGTAAAAGCATAACGTGCATCTTATTTTAAGCTTGGCTAAATTCCTTTCAGCCAGTTCTGCCAGTTTTTGTGTCCGAGGATGGATCCTTTCAGTCAGTTACCGACCTATTGATTGATCAATTGATCACTTCTCTGGCCTGATTGGAAACCTCATTTGTCTGATTTAGGTGGAGTAGCCGTAAATCTGTTGACTAGGTGTCAATTCAACTCTCCCACCTATGTAGTAAGAGTCTGGCCTTATGCATTTTAATTTGTCCATATTTCATAATCTAGAAATAAAGTCTGTTATCCAGAGGAGCAGAGCTGTAATGAAAATGAGTCAGATTCACACCAGCAGCTCCTTGTGAAATGTGTCACCAGAGGGACCTGAAATAGTTACCTGGGAGCAAGTTAATTTCCAAGAGATTTGAGGCATCTCCTCATCTTTGAGGCCAAGGCTAGAAACTTTTTAAAGCCTTGGTAAGAGCAGGCACACAATTCTACCTGCCTGAAGTACACACAGAAACTCCAGACTTCTGGTGTAAGAATGCAGTTCAGCAAATCCAGTGAAAGAATGCAGTTTACAGGCTGCACTGCAGTGCCCTTCTACGTGGGGCAAAATGCAGAGTGCGCTGGGGAGCTTTGCCCTTGTCAGGAGCTGATTTTGGATGTTTGTTTTGCAGCTGTGATGCTCTGTCTGATGTGGGTAATGTACATTGGTTTTCAGGTGGTTTCTCCTGCCCAGCCTAAGGGAGTCAAAGTCAGCAAGGATCAGGATGCAGACAAAGAAAAGAAGAGTGATAAGGTATTTATTCCATTCAGAGCTGTACCCAGGTTTTACTAAATCAAATGGTACAATAGCATGTGTTCTAACTCCGTGATAAGCTTCCTCCGAGGTCTGAAATTAAATCTGAAGTGTTTTGTTGAAATACCTTTGATTCTGTGACTTCTTTTTGCCAAATTCCTGCCAAACATTCTGACATTTATTCTGTGGCTGTCTGCTGGGTGCTGAAACCCTGTACTTAGCGCAGCTCCTCCCTGTCATCTCTCTGAGGTACCTGGTTCTCTCCGTGGGGAGGAAAATTGATTCCCTTTGTTCAGCAGAAACAGAGAAATGGCAACATGTACACAAATAACATCCTCCGTGTGAAGCTGCCTGAAATTCAGTGAAATCACGTCGTGGGGTGATGAAATCCCCAGATTTCTCCTGCACTTCCCACAGCTGTGTGAAACGGGGAAAGGACCGAGGGATCTGTGGCGGCTCAGCTGATCGTGAGGCAGTTACTGCACACCGGCTTCCAAATAACTTCACAGCAGCTGAAGGAGAGAAAAACCTCTGTTTGGTAGAAAACAGGGAGTTTGTGTTAATAAGGGAATAAGGGAGAAATTCAATTTTTCCTTTTCGGCTGTGTCACTCTCGTGGCCTTGGTGTTTTCCCGTGGGATTTGCCCTGACTGGGGAGTGTAGTTCAGGTACTTTGAGGGTGTGAGAGCAGCAGGAGCAGAGGCAGAATTAATGCAGACAATGTTTTGCCTGGTGCAGTTTAACTACAAATAGGACGAAGCTTCCATTTGATCCTACTCAGCACTCTGGTGTTTGTTGGGTACTTGAGAAGACCCTTTTACCTCCAAAAGTTTTTGTGCGACTCCTTTCAGATCCTGTCGGGGACAGGAGCAGTGAGGCTCAGTTATCAGAAAAGGTGTTGAAGACATGCTTTCATACCAGAGGATAATACTTCCAATGAAGCACTTACAATCCCCCTTTTCTTGTGGTTTTTTTATCTGTATTTCTAATCTCAGAAGCTCTCATCCTCTGGCAACGTGCTGCCTTTAATCTCCAGCACTCCGGTGCGTCGCGTTCTGCGGCGTTCCGAGGTTAAAGAGGGCGCCTCATCTTTTGCAGACCTTTTTCATCTGTTGGAGCTATAAACTGGTGGGTGGAATACAGAAGAGCTTCAGTGCATAAATAGGTAGCTCCTTTTTGGCTTTGAACGTGGGCTCACAAAGCAGTCGTACTGCACTTGTGTGGGTCCGTCTCGGAGTTGGAAAGAGTTGCTATTAGTGGATTATTAGTTCCACATCCCTACGGGGAATCACTGATATTTCTAGTCCAGTCTTCAGAGAGTCACAAAAGAGTTTGGTTTGAAAGCAGCCACATCCAGCTGGAAAATCTCTTGCCTTTTCCTGTGTCTTTTCAAACGCTGAAGGTTTTTCATCTGATTTGTTGGCGTTTGTCCTCCTCTATTGATCCGTTTGTTTCGAAATGAGCGCTTTAATTTCTATAAAACCACTTAACACAGTAGTGGACGAACCAGATGTCGACAGTATTTTGCTGGTTGGCTGTGTGAACTCTGCTTTCGACTGTGTTGATGTAAAAACGTGGTGTAATGGAGTAGCCAGGCACAATTTTCTCATCTGGCTTTTCAGTGGGACGGGAGGGATAGGAGATATTTGTCCCTCTGAGCCATAGAAAACTGCTGGGTAAGCCTGGGTGCCTCGTGTAATTTCACACAGACTTTCTAACAAACGTTTAAGGTCTTAAAAAGCCAAAGGGTCAACATTTAGACTGTAAGTTATTACTAAATTACAGCAGTAATAAAGTGACTCATTTGTCACAGGCAGCTGAGAGCGAGGCTGCGGATTTTCCACCTTTACCTGCTCAGTAAAGTAGAACCCACGCCCTCCCTTGCTTCCTGGATCATGTGGATTTTGCACAGTTCTCTCTGTGCTGGCTTCAGGAAAAAAAGTGGGAGGCACCATTAAGTGTGTGACATCCTTTTGGAAAACAGCTGTTGTGCTTCCAAGGACTGTCGCTACACACTTGTGCTACCGGTGGATTGAATTAATTCCATTTATTATTGTGTTCTGTGTTCGGGGCAGCGCTTTCCTGTTACATTTCTTAGATGAGATGACAGATATCTTCACCTCTCCAAATTCCCCACACATTGCAGCTCTCTGCTCGCACCGTTCTGTACAAATCCGACTTGGGGAGTTGAAAAATCGATACGCGGGTTCAGCTTTCACTGTGCACGGTGAAAAAAAAAGAAAAATAAACAAAAAAAAACCCCCCCACCCCAAACATTATCCTGGGCTTGATGTGTTTGGGTGTTGTGTCATATTTCCCAGGCACTGAGGGAATTAATTACAGGAATTCTGGATGCTCTAATGGCATCTCCTCCCTGGCGTTCCCTCTCTGAAGTGCATCCCGCTATTAGCAGTGGGGATGCAGCTGAGCATCGTTTAGTGGAGCAAACCAAGGCAGGACCCAGTTCCTTGGAGCTGTGAAACCAACTGCTGAGCTGAGCCAGAGCCTCCTCCAGCCTCAGAGCCTGCTCTGTATTCCTGCCATGCGCCGCTATATGCATCATTATAGGAGCTGCCTGTATTTATGTGAGGTAATAGAATTTTATTGGGAGGAATCATTCAAAGTCTTTATTAAATTTGCGCCAGAATACGGACGGACGGTGATGTTTAAATATTCATGTATGGACTAAGAGGATTGAGTTCTTATTTTGTATTTTTTTAAAATATTGATGTTTATCAGCAGCAGACAGTTTTGTTGTGGAGGCTTATACGAAGCACAATGCATTTAGGTTATGATTTATATGTATAATTTAGTGTTTGGATTTAACCCTTGATTAATGTTCACGCTGTGATGTTTATGACAGTACCACGAGTATTTTATCAACAAGTAAACGTGCGTGCACTATTGTGTTTTAGTTCCTTTTTCTTGGTGTTCAGTGTCACTTCTTGCTCTGCTTTCTCACACAAAAAGCCTTTGCTGCAGAGTTTAGCATTGTAATTAAGCGCTGTGCCTGTGCACATTCAGTGCAACAGACAATGGGATTTTCTTTTTCTCTCTTGTGCTCAGAGGTTACAAAACGTGTAACTCTTTGTCTTTGAATCCATCAGAGGAGATATGGGGCTCCACCTCCCATGAAGCTGCCACCTCCTTACAGAGCACTCGAAAGGCATCACGCAGAGGAGGCTGCTGTGGATGAAGAGGAGGATGAGGATGCTTGTGCAGAGGGTGAGTAGTGCTCCAATCATTGCAGCAGATCACGTTTCTGGGACACAATCAGGTGCTGAGAAGCCTTTTATCTCATGTGGGAAATGGTGCTCAGTGTGGCCACAGCATCGATCCTCAGCCTGGTTTGTAACTCAGATGGTTCTTGTCCCCAGCCAGGCTCCCAGAGCTCAGCTCTTCTGAGGAGATTCAGGAAGGGCTGAGTTTATTTTCAGTCCCAGAACATCTCAGCCATGTCTGGAGGAGTTGCTTGGGCAGAGATGTCAGCGCTGACTGGAGATGTTGTGTTTTACTGCTCTAATTTCAGTGGCAGGTTGAGGATCACTGGTGCAAAAAACCAGAAAACCTGGAGTTGATCCCAGGCAATGCTGTTGAAGCAAGGTGGGTTCCTTTAAAAAGGAAAAAAAAATTTGCTGATTAGTAGTTTTGGTGCTCTGCTGAGGAAAGGATCCCCTGGTTTTGTAGCACTCTGCACGGGAAAGGTTCTGCAAAATGGGTGTTGTGTCATGCTTCCCAAATTCTGTCCCATTTTGGGTTTGGCAGTGGTTTGTGGTGATGCTCACTCTGTGGAGGCGCAGGGACTTAAGGAGTAGGAAGCAGTGCAGGTGGAGAGTTCCTGGCAGCATAGTTTAGGTTCCAGCTGCTTTTGAATCACAACTTCGGTTAATTACAACTTTGGTTAAATGGAATATTATTATTCATAGCTTATCTTGCAGTAAAATATTTAGGAATACTGAACTTGCAATTAGGAGTCCTAAACTGCTTTCTAAAATCAGTTAATTTTTTTTTTTTTTTAAATCTTTATGCTCTTTTATACCAAATCAGCATAAGGTAAGGCCTGGACCAAGCTTGTTTAGTGGAAAGTGCCTCTGCCCTTGGCAGGAGGTGGAGTGAGATGATTTTAAATGTCCTGTGCATCTCTTTAACATTCTGTCATTCTGTGTGGGCTCTTGTTGGGGTTTAGTTTGTGGGTTTTGGGGGGTTTTTTGGTTTTTTTTTTTTTTGCTACAGTGATTTTTCTCATCATCTTGAGCTCCCAAACCGACTGGGTAAAGCTCCAATTGTAGCAAACACATTCCAGCTCGTTATTGAAGTCCTAATTCCCAGTTAAAGGATAGGTGTGATAAGTGGGCTGACACCTGAGTTATCTAATTAGGATGTGCCTCAATCCAAGGGCTTGCTGGGCCTGAGTTAATACTTTGCACAGAAGTAATTCCTTATTCATGGGCTTGGTAATTTTTTAGCTCTCCTGCCATCCCTAATGATATTGCTGGCTGAGTCTGGAAGCTGAAAAGGTAAAGCTGCTGCTGATATTAAATTCATCAATCCTACCAGGCTTGGCAGCAGCACACAGATCTGTTCGGGGGAATCTCCTCTCTTTCCTTTTTACTGACTGAAGTTGGATGTTTTGCTGTAGCCATCTTTTCCACGGATCTTGGGAAGCAGAGATGTGTTCTTCCTAACCTCATCCTGTTCCTTTAAAAATAAAGAGCAGGCCAGGGAAGCTTAAACTAAGTTTGTGCCTCAGCCCTTCCAGTAAAAAGCATGTTAGAAATGATCCAAATGTACTTAATGGCATTGAGCATCTTGGCAGCTGTGGAATGGGCTTTTACAGAGTCCCTGCTCTGTGATCACTTGAAAAACAAAGTTTTCTCTGCAAATTCCAGTACAGTGTTGTTCCTGTGAGCTACTTGATGCTCATAACTTCTGTCCTGGTTCTTGGGCACCTTTCCCAGAAATCCCAACCCAGACAAGAACTTGTCTTCCTTGACTGCCCATTTGTATGTTCATGTTGCTCTGTTCCTTACCCACCTATCCAACTAATTCCACTGGATTTGGAACCTCAACTAAAAATATATCAACAGGTGAGCTAGATTTATTTTCTTCCTCATTTAGAAGATAAAGTATCCAAAAGGAAGATGTGCTGTCAGCCCAGGTAAATTCACATCAAAACCTCTCCTTTATTTGCTTCCTGTAGTTCTCAATCTCTGTCATAGCATGGAAAGCCTTAGAGGGCATTTTGAGGTGGGACAGCTGTTAAATCTGTCCTCTTGCTTTGCTCCTGATGGATTTTGCTTTGTTTTTTAGCATTCTTACTAACACAGCTGCAGTGTCAGGAACCTGCTCATCAATTTCGTTCAAACTCCAGAAATACTTTATTTGCTCCGCTTGACATTTTTTGTCCTTGCTTATCACTCCTTTCAGCCCTCCCTCTCATCCTTTGTCTCCACATCCTCCATCATTCCCCAGACTGAAAAAGCAGAGCATTGTTAAGTCTTCCTGCCATATTTCAGGGGTTTTCTTTCCTTTCTCTCCCATCCATATCACCTCAGAGTCTCCATGTTTTGTCTGTTTTCACCTTAAATTGGCTGAATAACCTTTCGGTGTTGATTTTATTTCCCCTAAAATCCAAACCCACTTGCCTTTTGGCAAAGCTCCCTTTTTGTTTCTGCTTTCCCACTGAAATTGTAGCTCTCCTTGCTGACCTGTTGGAACAAACAGTCATTTCTTGTGCACGTTCTCCCTTTTCTTTCCAGGGGTTGGGTTTGATCCAGAGAGGGCAAATCCTTGTTGGGTGTAGAACTGTGAGGTAGATTTTGGTTTAGAGAAGCTCCAGATGTGTCCTTCCATGTTTCTGTGGTTTCAGAAGTTTAAAGTTCCAGGTGTTTTGTCATTTGTTTTTTTGTTGTTATTTTTTTTTTTCCAAATGTGACTCTTGCACCCAAGACCCTTTAGTTTCAGATCTGCTTCTCCTTTCTTTCATACCTCCAGTACTTCCAGCATCATTTCCTAAGTTCTTAGACAGCTTTTCCCAAACTTTGAAGGCAAGTTGAAAGTTGTGTTTCCTCTTGTTTTATTCCTTCTTCTAGTGACACTTCCAAATCCTTATCTGTACCCAGCTCTAACCCTGTGTGTGGGTTTTGTTTCGAGCCTGTTTTGGAGAAACTGGTTGTTTGGGTTGGGGTTTTTTTTTCAGACTTCCCAAATCTGAAAAACACCGGGTTGTAAATGGGATTTTTTTTCTGCCTTTTTTTTTTTTTTTTTTTTTTTTTTTTTTTAATCAAAACAAGTAAAAGGAGGGCAGAGCACACAAAGGAGCTGTTTGTGCTTGTGAGCAGCTGTGCTGCAGGCATTCAGTAGGCACCGGTGTGTTTTCCTGGGGTGGATGGGGATGGCTGGAGGTGTGCTCCAAGAACCTGCTAATGGACTGGTGTGCACCCCGTGGTGGCTTATTGCCATAATGAGGGGTTGGTAGTAAAAAGCAGCAGAGGAAATGGATGGGCAGAGCAGCTTGTAATGGAATGTTTCGTGGGCTTTTCCTTGGGGGAGCTCCTGGCTGTACAATTTGGATTTGCTTTCGTGACCGAGAGTCGCAGCAGACGTAAATTAGGTAGGAGAGAGCTGGAAAACCCTTCTAGAAAAAGTGAAAGGACAGCTGTTGGAAGAACTTGAAATCCCTGACTCCAACTGCTGTTGCGTTTTTAGTGGAATCTTTTGTCAGTTAGTTGACTGAGATCGATCTGGTTGGTTTCGTATAAGTCTAAAATAATAAAAATAGATGGTAATAAAAAAATCCGTGGAGGGTGGCTTGGATAATGGACAAAGCTACTGCTGTGCTCAGACTTCCTGTCTGCAAGGGTATTTAACTGTATCTAATAAGGGGATAATAATGCCCCCTTCCTCTTATTTTGTCTCTAGTTAATGTAGAAATCAATGGAGCTGTAAGAAAGCATAATGATTTATCTTCCTAAGATGCTTTTTTTGAGGAACAGCGGTTTCTCTGCTAAAGCAAGAGATTTTAAAACTTCTCTGGTATTTGGACTTTGCATTCTTGACTCAGAGGGTGGGGAGGCCCTGGCATGGAGAAGTTGTGGATTCCCCATCCCTGGAAGTGTCCAAAGCCAGGTTGGATGAGCTTTAAGGTCCCTTCCAACCCAAACCATTCCGTGGTTCTGTGATTTCCCCGTTGTGATACGAGGGTTGGGTTGGGACTGGGCAGCTCTTAACACGCCTGAGGTTTTTAGCAGCATCCAGTGATGTCTGTGATCGGCGAGAGCAGAGTGGCTTTCATTGAAAATAAAAGATGGGAAAAAAAAGGGAATCCAGTTCAGTTGAGACTTTGAGGAAGGTATGGTCAGGTTCATGGGGTGGGCAGGAGCAGGATCTCTGGGAGTGTCTGTGCCCTCCTGTGGGTGAGGATGGCAAGGTGATGATCAGCATTTTGGGAGAAGGCCAGGATTATTAACAAATGAGTAAATAAAAGCCAACCCACTCATAATTCCCAGGTGTCTCGCTGTTTGGAGCCTGGTTTGTGCAAAGCTGTGCTGAAACCAAGGAAAAGCAATCCTGACTTTCACTTTTTATTTTGGGAGGGGGATCTCCTGAAAGTGTTGATCCTCAGTGGAGGCAGCTCGTGCAGCCAAGCACTGCCTCTCCAATAGATGTCACTGCAATCAACAGCAAACAAGAGATGATGCTCGGAGGGGAAGATGTAGCTTGGAAAAAGGCTTCAAGCTCTATGAAAATAAAATACTGCAGAAGCAGGAAATGCAAGATTTAGTGTCCTCAAACACGGCACCAAGTGTGTTTAGCGCGGTGGATTTCCTTAAATCAGGCGAGAGCCGGGATCAGACAAACAGAGCAGCGACTTTCATTTTCTCATTAATCTCTGTTTAACGTGGCTCTGTGCTGCTAATCTTCTTTTCCCATTCTAGTTCTGACCCACCATTAGCTCAGCTACGTGGGGTTTGTAACCAGCCGCTGCCATCAGGTGCAGAACTCGCTGGGCAGAGCCACGGATCTGCTCTGCCGCGCTGGGATGCGCGAGGGAGGCGCTGGCACTGCCCTTGGAGGCTGTGGGTTCCTTTGGGCTTCGCTCTCTCTGTGAATCACAGTTACCATCCGATGAAGTATTGCGAGAGGAAATTGCATTTTTGATGAAGTAATAGTAAAATTGCAGCTGGGACTTCTTGTGGGGTTTTTTTTTTTTTTTTTTTTTGGTTTTGTTTTGGTTGTTTTTTTTTTACTGTGTGCTTGACATAATGCACTGAACAGATGGCTGCGTGTGTGCTGCGAGACATATTCTAAAGGAAGGACAATGAACTTTAAAAATTAACAAATTAATGATATTAGCGAAATAACTGAGTATTTTGAGTTGTTTTAGATGTAGCTTTTGGAAGAAGGAATTAGTAGGACTTCCCAAAATAACTAAGTACGTTTATAAATTCAGAGAGAGATTTTTATCTTTGCTTTTTTTTTTTAATTGCTAAATGAAGGATTTTGAGTCTTTTCAGTGTTTCAGTTCAGCATTCATTACAGTGAAACTAATATTGCTTGTTTGGGGTTTCAACAGAACACAAGTTACAATGAAGTTTGAGCCTTCTTATGCTTATAGTGACAGATTGGTTTTGTTTTCTGACACTGAAAAAAAACAAACCCCAAAACAAAACAAGCAAAACCCCATGCATCAGTGTTGGGGAAACCGGGAGGTTTGCAGCGTCGGAGGGAAAAAAAAAAAAAAAAACGGATTTTAATGAAGCCGTTTGTGAGAGAGAAATTAATTTTTAACCCCCGTAGCTCGCGGGAAGGAGGATGCTCAGGTAAATAAGATTATTAACTGCTCCTTTGCCGTGCACTGGGTCATTAGGCTGGAGGGTACCTGCAGCTGCCAGCCACACAGACACGCTGGGGGTGCTTGGGGATGGAGATGTCATTCGGATGCTGGCAGAGCACAAACAGCAGCTGGGAGCATCCGTGGGTCAGATGTGGGAATCCAGGGATCTGCTGCTCCCTGCGTGCTTCCATAGGCAGCTCTTCCTCTGCTGGCAGATGTAACTGGGAGCTTGTGGGCAGCACGAAATTAATATAATTGATGGCATCTCGTAGTAGAAACAGACAGACGGTTTGCCCTTAAGGAGAGGGAGGAAAAAAAAAAAAAAAAAAAAAAATCTCAGGAAAATAGGCCCAAGGTCGTCAGAAGAAAGACAAGCCCTGAGCCTGTGTGTGATGAGGATTTGAGCTGCTTACAGCCCTGAATGTTTGTCAGGAATGCAGATTTCCTGAGTGCATGCTGGTACAGCAATGGTACAAGGGGGTTTCCCAGGTAAGGATTCACATCTATCTCTGTGTCGTGTTTGTTTCCAGCAAGTCATTTTTTAAGTATTTTTAGTGATAATTTAGAACTAGAGAAGCGCTGGGGAAAGAAAATAATAGCAGAGATTTTTTTATTTTTTTTTTTTAATTTTTTTTTCCCTTCAGTTTGAAGCATGGACATATAGCATGATTGGAATATCGAATGCATTTAATATCTCTAAAATATTTTCTCTTGTGTTTGCTTATAAATCATTGCTTCTGTGTGTGTGCCAGTGCTCAACATTCTTGTATACAAAACTGACTGGAGCACACAGTGCTTAAAGTATAAGAATTCATAGCATTAAATTTCTTGCTGTATAGAATAATCTACTCTTCCATAACTGTTATTGTAATGCAGAGACAGATGGCTGAATTTTCTTCACTTTGCTTGTTAAGAATGTGTTAGGTAAATGTTTTTAGACTAAAATAAAAAGCTGCTGGGAATCTAAACTGAATATTCAGCATTTTCATGGTAGAAGGAGGCAAAGCAAGAATAAAGCAATGTGATAGTAAACAAATGAGCTATTTGCAGTGAAGGATAATCTAATCTTTAAATATTGCCTGAGATTGCGTTTGTTCTTAGGTAAGATCTTTTCTCCCAAACACCAGCCAGGTACCCAGGGAACAGCACCAAAATGCTGGGCATGAAATAACCCAGATTTGATGTTCCAATGTGATTATTGCATTGTCTGGGGCTTGGTGCAGGTGGCTGATGCCGTGTGGGATCTTTGATCTCGCTCCTCTGCCACAGATAAGTAATTTCAGATAGAAGATAATGTCTGTGGCTTAAATCTGTAAGCACAGGTACAAACTTGCTAAGGGAGGATGATCCAAGTAGGTCTTTATGCATTGCTCTCACCAAAGTGCTCTTAACACCACTGCAGTGGCTTGCAACTAGAAACACGTTAAAAGGATGTAAATATTTAAGTAGATAAATGAAAGGCAGACACCGGCTCATAAAAGGTGGTTGTGTGTTTATATTCTTGACTAATAACCTGATTTTTAGATGGGGAGATATCTTCTTTCATCATTGCCACCGTAAATGATGTTGCTCCAGTGCACAGGGAAAAAAAAAAAAAAAAATTAAAAAGAAAACTCCACAGTGCCTCATGTCTTGCCCAGACTAGCACAGCATTTCTCCTAGTTAGAATACAGAGCAGATTATTTGCATAATAGCTCTGTAACAAAATGCTCTGCTGGGTTTAAGCAGTAGCTGCTCCCAGTACGTAGTGGAAGTAAGGTTCTAACAGAAGGGAAATATAAAAAACGTCAATAATTTTATTCTTCACAGGCATTACCTAGTTTTGCACAGCATTGCAGCAGCTGAGGCAGCTGTCCAGAATCAACTTCTTGAACTGTCAGGGGAAAGTTGAAAATATTTCTTGTTTCTTACTCTGAAGACTTGTTTCTCCCTTACTCCCTGTCGTGGCTTAGGGGCCGCTCATCATTCTGGGCAGGTGTGTAATTGCTCTTTATCAGGGTAGGTGGCATTTAAAGAGCAATCCAGAGCATTTATCTCTAGGTGTGCTGGCTACAGAACACTGTGGCAGACCAGTGAAAATTTGCTTTATGCCTTGTGGTGGCCACGTGTGTATCGAAAACTGATTGCAAGCTAAAGGCATCAGGAAGGAAATCTGTATGCAGATATATTTGTGTGTGTGGCTGCATCAGATGAGCAGCTCTATTTTATCACCAAATTCAGAACCCTTTTGCCACTCTGTCTTTAGAGGAGATGTGGCAGCTGGCTGAAGGGCAGGTGGTTCTTTCTGCTGCCCCAGAAGCAATAATGAGCCTTTTATAATCAGTGTGATGATGTGCGTGTCTGTTTTCTCCATCGCTGCTTGGAGGTCGTGGCTTGTGCTTCTCCCACTCTGCTTCCCCAAGAAGTTGTTAGAGGAATTGTTATGATCTGAGGTTGCCCAGAGAAGCTGTGGCTGTCCCTGGATCCCTGGAAGTGTCCAAGGCCAGGTTGGACATTGGGGCTTGGAGCAGCCTGGGGTAGGGGAAGGTGTCCCTGCCCATGGCAGGAGTGAGAGGAGCTTTAAGGTCCCTTCCAACCCAAACCAATCCATGATTCTCTCATCAAGGAAACAGCAAATTTGGGCTGCTGTGGCTGGGAAGGGATGTGGCTCTGCTCCCCACAGGCACCTCCCTGGAGACACCCCTGAATCCAGGCCACCTGGGGAGTGGGGAGGGATTCCCAGCGTCTGGAAGGCACAATCAGGTACCACTGGTGAGGGGCTGTGAGCTGCCAGCCCTGGCCCTGCCCTGCACCTGCTGCCAGGATCCACAGCTGGCACTTGGGATCCAAGGGCAGAGCTGATGTCCCATCAGGTGCTGGGGGTGTTCTGGGAATGCAGAGGAGAGAGTGGAGCAGTGGGGTTTGTGAGGCGGGAGGGCACGAGAGGGGCACAGCACAGGTGAGGGGACAGGAGCCAGCTGAGCTGGAGACCTCCTGCTCAGGTGATGAGTGTTCCACTGCCAGGGGACAGAGCTGCAGGTGAGTTCCAAACCTGTTCTGAAGCTGGGAGTGGTGAACCTTGGCTTTGCCAGGCCGTCTGTGATTGTTTTAGGGGCACTGAGTGCTCTGAGTAGTGGGGTTTTTGGTTTTGTTTCGATGCATTGGGTAGCTTCAGAGGGGTTTTGTGTCCCTTAAGCTGAAAAACAAGCACGGTGCTCATCACAGATTTATGAATTCTGCTGGGTTTTTTCTGCAGTTTCAGAGTGGTAAGCCTAAGTAGATTTTTTCAACCTACAAATGTTATGCTTGTGTAGTATCCTGAACTCTGTATTTCTAGAAAAGTACAGACTTCCCGCTCCTTAGGGTGAGGTGGGAAATCATCGTTTCCACGGTGTGGTGGTCCTGGGAATATTACAAGATACTGAAGGTAAGTTCCCATACTTGCAGTGTGCAGTTTCTTGGTGATGAGCCAGGTGCCCAAACCAGGAGGGATTTCAATGGAAAAGCCAGAGGTTGGGAAGGTACTGGGCATTTTCTGGTGTGTGCACTTGCACGTGGAGCTGAGTTATGGCTCTCAACGCTGTGCTGTGAGAGCAGAGGGGGATTTCAGCTCCCAAACAAGGCTGTTAGAGGCCTTGTGCTGCTCTGCCTCCATCCCTCCAGGTGCTGTGGGAGCAGACAGCACTTTGTGCGTGCTGAAACATCACCAGAGTGATGTCCTGTGTCACTTCCAGTCCGGGAATCTGCCAGAGCTGTGGCTGTGCTGTGCTGCAGTCACTGCTCAGCCTCAGCTGGGCAAGGAGAAAGGATGAGATTCCCTTGGTGCTCCCTGTGCCAGCCTCACCTCCACCTGGACCTTCAGATCTTGGCGTTTTCCTGCGCTGAAATATAAACCCTAACGCAAGGTTCTGAGCCAGAAACTCTTTTTTTTTTCCCCCCTCAGGTGTTTGGCAAAAAAAATCTGGTTTAAACCCATAAGGATTGGCTGCAATTTCCTCCATCCATTTTGTCACCTGTTCCTCTTTTAGGGAGGTGACAGATTGTTTAAGGATTAACACAGTATCACTTTGTTGTGCATCATTAATGGATTTCAGTAGACAATGCTGTCATTTCAGAGCAAGGGTTCATTTCAGCATTGAGTTGTTAGAAGTGTAGATCATGTGATTTTTTAAAATACTGTTTGTATAGAAGATATGGGGTTTTAAACACTGATTTTCCAGGGCCGCTGAGGTGAGGGACCAGCGTGGTGCCTAGTGAGGAATCCCTGAAGGGCTGGGAGAAGAGTGGAAGGGGAAAAAATGGGATGAGACAGGGATGTGATGGATGAGGGAGGAGGGAGAGCTCTGTGCAAGGATGAGCAGAGGCAGTTTGTGAATCAGGGCTGGGAAAGAGGTGGGAATGGATTTTGTGAGGAGCAGGGAGCTCAGCAGAGCCTTTTGGGGCCGGAAGGATGTGGCTGTTGTTTGTGTGTGCAGGAGGGCTGCTGTGGGATGGGGAAAGTTGTGAGGGTTTTAATGAGTGAGTAGTGCAGCTAATGAACTTGGAATCCTGCAGATGTGTGTCTCCCATTTGCCTGCCTTGGGTGTTGAGGAAGGTGTGAGCTCCACTTGGAGCTTTTCCTGTGGCTGGAGCCTCCCTGAGGCTTTCCCTCGAGAGAATTCTCTGACTTTTATTAAAGTGTGAGCTCACACCAAAGCCTTTCCCCCAGTCAGAGTGTTTACCAGGTTTCTCTCCTGCCTATTTTCATGGACTTTTTACAGCACCTTTGAGACCCCTGCTCCACCACGAGATTTGCTGCCAGTCCAGAGGTTTGGGGGCAGGAGCTTGGATTGCATGGGGGGATGTTTTTTCTGTAGAAAAACAGAATAAAATTACCTACCCCCATTAGAACTATGCCGAATTTCTATTAAGAGCCTGAAATATAATTAATAAACACTGGAGCATGACCCCTGGACTGCCATTGGGAAGACCTGGAATCTCTTTGGTGGGTTGCCATCTGTTGGATGTCTTGCTTGGCCATCTGTCAGAAGAGACATGAAGCGTCCTGAGAGCTGTGGGGCTCCACGCCACAGTTCCCAGAGGTCAGGTGGCCATGCACATTTAAAAATAAAATAAAACAGAAAGCAGGATCCATGGAGTTCCAGCTAACCCAGAAGACAGTGTTTATTACTGGAGAGTAAGTGATGGATGCATCTGAATCATCTTTTTTGAAGGCTGAATTCCATAGGAAGGGGAAGAAAAAAATCAGTTGAATATGAAGCCAAAAGAATTACAGTAAAAGTAAAAATTACCATACCCCACTCTTACTTTTCCCTCAGGCGTTTATTTTTTAACTTTCTCTTAGTGGATTTCCTCCTCCAGTCAGAGTGGAAAAAGTGAGTCTATTTAATATAGAAAAGTTTATCCATTTAGCTCTTCCTCCTGGATTAATCCTTGGAGATGGATTTCTTTTGCCAGAAGGAAAAAGAGAGAGTGCTTGACATATTGCAAGTCTCTGCTCACATACATCATCAATTTCCTGGTTATAATTGTGTTCATTTCAAAAAATGCCCAAAGCTTGATGCATTAATATCTTTATTTCATTAAATACATTAGAAGAGAAGCTATTTGTTGTCTAATAACATATTCTGGTACTAAATTAAAAAAAAAAAAAAAAAAAAAAAAAATCGTCTCTTCAAATACTCTGTCCACTTCTTTGTGATACAATTTTTCTTCTGCAGAAAAATGAATGTCTTGCTTAGCACCTCTTATTTGAAGGAAAGGTGTCTGACCCTGGCACTTTTATTTTACTCTTTTTGGAAGAGAAAACAGGTCTGCCAGGCTCTGTCCTTTGGAGAGCTTAAAAATAATCAGAATAGAATTTCTAATACAAAATACTGTTTTATTTAATCAAATCTGTCAAGCGTTATGATGTCATAAGTGCAGCGCAAACCTGATTAACTTCTCCAATAGACTCTCAGGACAGCTGATTAAATAAGATTTATGGCTTATTTAGGGGGAGCGTGCAACTGCTCCATGATTTCACAGCATTATTCAGTGGGGGATTTGTGTGGAGAGGAATTGTTATCCCTTCCCTGTCCAGGTTCCCCTGCCTCACCTGATGGTGGAGGAATTTGGCAGAAGTTGCTGCCTGATAACACTTGCAGTGCTAGAAAAGGATCTGTGTTCTCATTAGCCCTGGGTGCCCACTTACCTTCAATTTATGTCACATAAGACAGTGGAAGCTTCTTCCTAGAACTCTCGCTGTCTCATTTTCAGAAGAGGCCTTTGAATGAATTCTTTATTTAGTTGGTGCCATAATCCAGCAGTGTGTTTTCAGCCTGGAAGTTTGTATTTTGGTGGTTTATCTTCTTGCGGGGCGTTCACTTTGTCATCCTCTCTAATGTTCTGCTCCAGGAAGGAGGAATGGATTTGCAGGAGTGTGGCAGGAGAGCTGACTTGGACAGAGGAGGGAGGAAGGATCTTCTCCTTCATCTCCACTTCTCCTGGGACTTCTGGGCTGAAACATGATCTAAAATCAGAACGCTGGGCTGTGATTAACACATGAGACACCACAAATTGGGACGTGATAGCTGAAGAAATGGAAATAAATACATAACAAGAGAATGTTTATTCTCTGTATTCTTATTTATGAACAGAAGAGGCCTCCAAGAGGAATTGTGGGTGCGCATTTGTTCTGTTCCAAGGCGCAGAAATCTGCAGCACTGCCAGGTGTCGCAGTCATTTTTCACCCGTGTTTCATTTTCCCTCAGCAATCAAAGGCAGGCTGTGACATTGGGAAACTCAGGTTTGTACCCAAACACAGCCCTGATGACTCAGGTGCAATTTGGTAGCTCAAAGCTCAAGAGTGGCCAGGCAGTTTGTAAATTTTTGAGGAGCTGTCAGTAGTTTGATGGAAGACAAGGCAAGTGTGAACCTAAGAAAATAGTGATAGCTGCCTAAATTAAAAAAAAAAAGATGAGATAAATCATCTGAACAGCAATGTGGGGCTGGTCAGGTCTTTTCCATGAGTGAACTGACCATCACCTCGTTTCCTCTAGAAGCTAGATACTCGCAGCTTTTTTAATATTTAGCTGCTTTTTAATTTAAATTGGCTTTGCATTTCATTTAAATCAAACATTTTCTGCTTTTAACGCGCATTGGAAGTTATAAAAGGCAATCCGCACGGAGATCTGAGCACACCCATTAGCACAATTTTCCTGAATAGCTTTTTTTCATTTAAAGTATGTGTGCACCCAGAGAATTGGGAGGAATCTGGACCCAGCACTGACCGTAGTAAAAAGTCCAGCTTTTTTGCCTTTTTCCTCAGCAGCCTGAAACAAAGAGCTTTTCTCTCCACAGCCCCTTCAGCGGGAATGAAAATACCTTATCAAACCTGAGCAACTCGTTAGGGGCTGAGAGAGGATATTTTTCTTCGCTGGCCCGCGAATAAAAGCTTGGGGGGTGTGAAGCTGAGAGTTGTCAGCTGTGTTTGGAATTTGCTGGAAGTGTTTGTGGCCGTGGTGGGGATGGCCGAGCCTCCTCCGAGGGCACCGCGCAACGAGCTGTGCGTGAAACCCAGAGACGGGGCGAGGTGGGAACTGGACCACCTAAACCCAGGTTTGATGGCCGCAGTGAGACATAAACTTTAGAGAATTAAGGATTTTTAGAGGGGTTAAGATTTTAGTTAGAGGTAAGCTTTGCTGAAATTAACTATAGTAGGTAAGTAGGCTTTGCTGAAATTAAAAGTTAGTAATTAACTAAGAGAAATTGAGTTTGGGATCACTCTTCCATATTAGAATAACTGATTACTTGTCAACTTTGTTTGGTTAGCTGGGTTTATAATGAAGAATATTGAAACTGATGAATAGCTTTTAGGAACACAAGACAATTGTAGGCCTCCTCTACCCAGAAACTCATTGAACAGTCATGAAGACATGAAGTGGGAGTCCTACCAAAGGTTCATTTATCACATTTGCATTGAAAAGGTAGAAAGGTCAGAGCGAGGAAGACTTCTTTACTTCCTCATTTTGGGGACCCCTCCCCATGAAAAGGACCACCGACCCATTTCAAGGAACAAACTACGCATGCTTAATAGCTTTTGAGCTAATTACCATATGAAGCGGGGAATGGGAGGTACCAGGGTTATGAATATGCATTTGTATTTTGGGTAGTCAATGCTTTTGTAAATAAAAGGACTCTGTAATCACCTGTAAATTACGGTGTGAATTTGGGAGCTATCCCGCACACTGTCCGGCGCCGTAATAAACATACACTTTCTAACTTTAAACTGTTAGAGAGTTTTTGTCCATCATAGTTGGGTGTCGATATTAGATCAATACCCATATTTTCTTTAATAAGTCAGCAGAGCCGCTGTTGTCTGCCAGGAGAATAGCGGCGCTTCCGTTCAGTATCCCGGTTCGAAAGGAGAACGTGGCAGTGAGGACGTTTTTTAACTCGTGTTAATCGTAGTTAGCGCGTTTCTGTGCAGCGTTTTTATTAACCAAGCTGCTGTTTGTGTTTTTAATTGCGTTCCCGTTTCTGTCCAACTGCAAGCGGTAAACGTTAGGAAAAACAGCGTGGAAGGAGAGTTGTTCACAATATCTGACGTGGTTAATTAATCAGCCAAATCTATCGTGAATTTTATATTTCCTTAAATGTTTATATAGTTTATATATGTATTTAAAACACCTAGATCCCCATAGCAGGCCTGAAAAAAGGAACATGCAATGTTAATACAATATTTTGGTGCGAGTAAATCTATTTTTGTAGTAACTAGCTTGACGGTTACGATCGATCTTCAGCAGAACAACTAAAACCTAAAAATAGTAAAGGGGATTAAAATTTATCATTAAGATTGCCATTGAATTAATTCACAGCTGAAGGAGCTGATCATGATCAATCTTCTGTGGGGCTTCTTGCTGTTAAGGCTCTCTCTGTTAATTCCCAGCCCAACTCTGTGGGCATTTTCCTGGGCTTTACGGCCCCAGTGATTCATCCAGCTTTAATCTGTTTAATCACTGTCACAGCATGCTTAAAAACTGCTGTGCAAGCAAACCTAAGGCTTCTGGGGTGGGGGTTTTTAATCCAGAAGTTTAATGTAGGCATTGCCAAGTGGCTGTGACGTGGCTTTGTTGTGTCACAGGGCTGTGCTGCCACAGCAGAGAGAGGGTTGGGACTTTCCACCAGCTCTTATCCCAGTGCCCAGCGTCATTCCCTCCTCTTCACCTGCTCTTCCACAACCAGCTCGCTAGTCCTTTTTAATTTTTATGGCTTGTTAGTGCAACTGTTCTGATTTTATGTGAAGTTTTACATTGTTTTGAGGTTTTTTCCTACATTTCACAACGCGTGGCAGTTCCTCTGGAGACCTTCCTTGAAGAGTGTTTTTTAGATCTTTGGATTCATCAACACAGGCTTGTGTTTGCTGCTCAAAAAGTCTTCATTATTAAATACAAATTTCTCTAGTCCCACTCTAGATGGAGGAGGTTCGGGCTCTTACTGCAGGTTCTTAAATTAATCGAACTAAAGGTATCACTAAGTGAGAAATGTCTCATCACCTCGACTTCTGAGGGGCGTTGTTGGTGCTGCCTCTTGCAGTAACTTATCAGTGGTCCCCTAAAAGTCTTCATTAGGTAAGAAACTCTCAAGTTTCTGACAGGAGTCTGACACGGTTCTCTTTAATTAGACTCCATGCAGAAAGATTGCAAGATAATGCCAGTGGCTTTGTAGGAACATCATTATTAAACATCATTATGAAACATTGTCAGGATCGACTTAACGTTATTCCTGTCGGGGGAGGAAGAATTTAAATGTTCACAATATTCATTTGTTTGCATTGAGGCCAAGTGGGGAGAGCAGTGGATTAGAATTCCCAATATTAAGGCACATTAAATGAACGAGCAGCTTTCGAATCCGAATGTAAGGGAACGGGGTCGTAGATCCCACCAGAGCAAAGTGAGCCAGGAGCAAGGCAGGAAACCTGCTCCTACCAGGAGCTGGATAAGCCTTGTGCATCCCTCCCACCTCCTGAGATCCTGTGGTTCTGTGAGAGGAGGTTAGGAAAGGAATTTCTGTCCCAGTTGGGAGATATTCCCCAAAACTGAGTCATGAAAGGGGTCGTTAAAGCTTCGTGGCATCCTTACGGATCCCTGGTGCTCGGTGCCAGGTAGCAGCTGGAATTTCCCTGGGACTTTGCAGTCTTTTCCTAATGTTCCTGCCCTGTTCTCACAGCCAGTCTTCCCAGAGAGCTGCAGCAGAGATAACTGAGCCTTATCTCCAGGATGCTCCCGAGCTGGGGAGCCCTGGAGAGTGCAGGGGGTTGGCTTTGAGTGACTTCAGCTGCACAGTGCCACAGAATACATTGGGATGTTTGCATTAGGGTGTTGTTATGGGATTTTTCTCTTAAAAACGGGGTCCACAGCAGCTGCCATTGGTGCCTACCTCACATTTTTAAGGATTTAATTACTCCAAAATGCCTTCAGTCTGGCATTTCATGACCCAGGCATAAAACACACGTGATCTGATTTTACACACCTTGCCATTTGTATCCTCACAGTGGATTTTATCAGAAGGACAACAACAACAAAAAAGAGTCTTTGTTGCTGTTTGATTGGGTTTAATCAAGCAGTGGCAGCGTGATGCTCCAGCAGCTTGTCTCCTTTCTGGAGGAAAACACCCAGTTCCCCAGAATTGCCAGTGCTTTCGTCCCAAAGGGAAGCATCAGCTGGAGCATCAGCTGGAGCAGGGGCACTCCCAGCTCAGCTCCAGTGAGTCGCTGATTGCCACAGCACAGCACCCAGAGGAGGTCACTCCTGAGGAAACCCAAGTGCTTTCATGGGGGTTAATGCATCATTTGAAAGGCAAATGAGTGGAAGGATTGTGTGCAGGGGAAGGCAGATTCCCTTATAATCACCAATTATTAGCATCGGGATGCTCTATTTACCACACTTTCACTAAATCTGCTTTTAAAAGATCCCGGATAAACATGGGCGTGAATAGGCTCAGTGGTGTGGCCTTCTCATCTAATTAAAAGAAGAAAACCACACAAATGCTCTTCCCCAGAGGACTTAAATGTTGTGCAATGGAGGTGCAGCCTTAGAACGAAGCTTTGGGCCTGAAAAAGGAAAAAGGTTGTTGGTAAAAACTCCATTTGTGCCAAACGTTGGTGTGAAATGGTGCAAGCCTTGAAGGTGGTATCTCTGATGTTGTGGGCCACAGTTACCCTGGTTTTCAGTCACTTTTCTTGTGATGGTTCCCTTGATTGTAGGAAGAAGTAATTAATGGTTAGCAGTTTCCAGATGCCAGCTGCTCAGGGAGCAGGGTGAAAGGGAACTTGAATCAGATTGTGGAGGCTCTCATTATCCCCTTCTTCCTGGAGGGGTCAACAAGCACCAGCAGAAATTTCCACCTTCTGCTCTAAAAAGTGACGTGAGGGACAGGTGGGGTTTAAGGAGAGCATTGAGAGAGAAGGAAAGTTTCCTCCTGTGAGCTGAGGATAAGAGGAACAAAACGGGATTGGAGCAAGAAGAAACTTGGAGATCCCAAATAAGAGCCCGGATCCCTCACACAAAACAAGAGCAAAAGAGGGGATCTTCAGCTTAGGGTAAGAATATCGTCTCAGGAGAGTTTAGTGGCTGCTTGTTTTTCACTTGAGGTTGGGTGAGCTGTCTTTGTCAGGGTGTGCAGCTCACACCCGAGCTGTTTGTGGCACCTGGCGCACGCTCTCTCCCTCATGGAATTTAAAAGTAATGTGAAGAGTATTTTGGCTGACAGTATTTTGGGGAAGAAAGGGCCATGGAGCTCTTTTTCTTGACTGGGAGAATTGGTTGGAGTCTGCAGAAGGGAAAATGGGAATGCTGAGTGTTGTTTTTTCTCTGCAAATCATCACCTCAGGTTTGGTAAATGGTTTCCAAATGGTGTACATGGAGCCAGGTGCTGCCAGAGGGACGTCAGAGGGAGGCTCGAGGGGATGCTGAGTCTCTGGGTCAGGTGGGGAACTCTCTCTGCCCCCAGGTTTGGAGATAACACTTGGAGATAACACTTTCCAAGGATGCGCCTCTCTCATCACCTGAGGGAGGGGGACTGGTGAGAACAGGATCTCTGGCCCTCCCGTTTAGATTTTTGAATACAGCTGCCCCGTTTTTCTCATGCTTGCTGATGACTGAGAGAAGAATTGCAACGATTTAATGGGACTTAGGAAAGCATTAGAGAAATACTCTTATTTTTCCTTTAAAGCTTACAAAAACAGATGAGTGCATCACTTTTGAGATAAGGTTGGAAGAACTGTCTGCCTCCTTGGAGCTGAATAGAGGGCTGGTGGGAAGATTAAAACAATAAGCTTATTATATTATTAGTAGTGGGAGAATTCTAAACCCCATTTGTTCAATTATGGTCCCTTCAATATGCTTATTTAGGTTCTTGTAAATTGTAATCAGTAAATTAGACGTGCTGCCCTCACAGCTCTAGGGTTAGCTTCCAAGGGACTTCCTACATTAATTTTTTTTAATGTTTGTAGTGAAATGGAGAAGGGAATTGGTTGCTTGGTATGCAAGGTTGGCTCTGTGCAGTGGATGCTGCCTGCATTCTGATGTCTGTCACTTCCCAGCGAGGAGCAGTGGCCGTGGTGCTGCAGCACTGCTGCCTGAGCTGTGCTGGGAAGGGCCAGGGCTGTATCCAGGATTTGTGCTCTGGGATAAAAATGGGAGATAAATGCATTAGAACGGGCACAGGCTGATAAATGAGATCTCCAGAAGCCAGCACATGCTGCTAATGGAGGTCTGAGGCGACAGGAGAGGGATGGAAAATCCTCAGCATCACCTCCTGTATTCAAATGTCAGCTGTTGTCTCTCTCTGCGGTCTTTTCCCCTTTTCTTTTCTTTATATTTTGCCTTGGCATTTTTAATATTTTAATACTAAACCAGATCCCCTCACTGAGTCATCCAGAGCCTTTTCTTCCCTCTTATCACCTTTTCTGGGTGGACTCTCATTTGCCTCACACAGAGACTCCCTTTTCCAAAGCAACACCTCTTCCCTCTCAGCTCATTTAACTGGAGATTTGTGCAGGTTTGGGAAACAGGCTCTTCGGCCCTTTGCAAGTGCTTTATGTATCCGTCATTTAAAGAGCCCTTTTGCCTTCCTGAGGAGTGGTGTCTGGTTCTGGTGCTGCAGATAAATTGTGTGCTTGTTGCACTACTAGATCACGCAAACTCCAATATCCTGACCATATTGTCCCCATTTATTTCTTTTATCTCCCTGTTTAATGTAACAGGAGTAGTGTCTGAGGCAGGGGAACATATGCAGCAGCAGAATCGCGGTTTGCTCGAGATCATTTCCAGGGTTTCCCTTTGAAATGTAATTGCCCGCTAATAGAACTGGGAAACATCGTTGCAGGAGCGATCACTAAAGCGTTTACTCGCGCTTTTTGGCTCGGGCTACGTCTGTGTGGTGTTTTTTAAGAGGAGCTGGCTGCGGCATCAGCTGGTGAGACATCCTTGGCGAGGCGTGTTCGCAGAAGCTGCGACGGGCGCGTCGTCGCCGAACGTGGAAGCG
Source organism: Hirundo rustica (assembly GCF_015227805.2). Lineage (NCBI taxonomy): Eukaryota > Metazoa > Chordata > Aves > Passeriformes > Hirundinidae > Hirundo > Hirundo rustica. The sequence continues at coordinate 2,565,071 of NC_053458.1, read as the reverse complement.
GCTCTTGCGCGCGGTGCCAGAGCGGGAGACGCCGCGTCCCATGTGCGATGCGGCGACAGCAGAATTACAATCGCCTCGTGCAGAGCGGCTGGTAATGAAGGCAGATAATGGAATTCTTCGCAAAAGCAGATGCTAACTGGCTCCCCAGCCCTAGGCGGGGAGCTGAAAACTGATACCAGCTGGAGGGGAGAGAAAACAGCTGAAAGTGGCATTAAAAAGGAGATGACTTAGGTGCAGGTTTGTTTAAGCAGTAAATACTCGTTTAAAATAATCTTGTGAGATGCCTTATTAAGAGGCAGACTGAGACTACCGGTGGCAGTGCTGTAGGAAGTCAGCTGGATCTTTGTAGATTTGTATGCAGATTTGTATGCAGATTGGATGAGCCAGGCAGCACCGCTGGGAATTTGTTGTCATTTATTGCCTGGCCAGGACAGCTCTTCCAAGGGCTGGACTGCAGGAGGTGGGATTGGAGAGAGCCAGAACCTTCTGCTGTCCAGTGAGGAGGCAGCCTGTGCTAGGAGAGGGTTGATTTTAAAAGCAGGGCTGTCTCTACTTGTCCCTTCTCCAGGACAGCAGTGGAAATGGGGCTGGCACGGAGCATCCTCGTGCCTCCCTCCCTGGTCTCCCTCTGTTTTACCTCTTAGTCACCTCTGCCATTCCAAACCACCCAATAGTTGCTTTGAAAATGAATGTGATAATTTAGAATCAACGGCTCAGTCCACACAGAAGCTTCCTTCTCTTGTAGGTAAGGATTTTTTTTCCAACAAATAACGCAAGAGGGAGGACGCTTTAAAAAAGAAAAAACCCAAAAGGAAACAACCCAGCCCTTTAACAAATAAACAAACCAGCCCTGGAGTTGTTCTCAGCTTTTTGCCCAGATAAATTTTTTTCTTTGCCCAAAGATTTGTTCCAACAGTGGGGCACAGCTGGAGCACAGAGCTGGGATTCAGCTCACCGGGTGTCCAGACCAACGTGGGCACACCAAGGGTTTTAGTGGGGCTTTGTCCCATCCCAGGCAATTGCCCAAACTGCTGACTTTTGAAGGACTAAAGCTTACTTTTAGTTTCTGCCCAACTCAGAAAGGAATATACGTGTGCTTCTGAACTGCCAACATTTCTGCCATGAGAGAAAACTCATTTCTGGGAGGAAACACTGAAGAATTCCAGACTTACTCTGGAGTGATTTTGGAGTGATTTAACCCCAAATTTGGGGGGTTGGTTGGGGGTGATTGGAGGGGGACTTCGACCCTAAAATTTGGGGGGTCTGGGGGAGTTTGGGGTGATTCAGCCCAAATTTGGGGTTAAACCACGCCTAAACCACTGCAGAACCCTCAAGACTGGGCTGAAATCCTGCCCCAAACCACCCCAAACCCCTCAAACTTGGGGTCAAACCCATAAAAGTTCCCCAGAACCCCCAAATTTGGGGTAAAATCCCCCCAAAATAACACCCAACTCCCCAAATCTTGGGGTAAAAATCTCCCCAAAACCACTGCGAACACCCCAAATTTGGGGTCAAAAGCCCCAAAACCTCCCCAGCTCCCCGAAATTCGGGTCTCAGAGTCACTTTGTCTGCGGGCAGAGGCTGGAGCAACGTGTGCTTGCAGGGCTGCCTGTGCTGGGGAATTTCAAGTGGTTTTACTGACAGGCCAGGAACAAGTTTTGAGGCATTCTCTGAAGATGGTGCAGCTTCATCTGCATTGCATTTAAATAAAAGTGTGTGTGTGTGTGTGTTCCTTGCTCCTTCAGCTCCTGCCTGTGCACCGAGCTGTGAGTTGTTAAAATGATGCTTTGGACATGTTCCTTGCTCCTGGCAAGCAGCAGCGAGATGTGTTACCCGTGTACAACAAGCAGTGGAGGGAGCCGTGGCAGGCAGTGATGGACAGCAGCCCTCCAGCTCTGATTCTTAGTTTTAGCCACAAAAATGTGATCAATAAGAAAAAAAAAAAAAAAAAAAAAATCCTTTTCTGCTGGTGCTTTGTTCTGGGGTGTGCTCCTGCTCCTTGCTGTGCTCTAATGAGTTATTTGGCTAATTGTGGTGGGCAGCAAATGCCTCAGAGCTCTTCAGGGTCTGGACTTGGAAATTAAACCTCGGTGCTGTGGACAAACCAGGTGTGGCTGCATCTCCTTTGCTTTCAGGGCCACCATTTTTGAGACCCTTCCTCGTCTTGCTGTTCTAAGAAGACAGAACAGTTTCCAGATCCACAAACCACACCTCTGATTGCATGTTGACCCCATTAGTTCAGAAAGTTCAGTGTTAGAGAACCTTGCAGCTGCATGGATTGCCATTTAACGCAGCAACGTGAATTTTTTATACTATCGTGTAACTGATGGTAACAAATGAGCTTTCTAATTTTGGGGGGTTTTTTTGGTGTTGTTCAGATTTTGTGCAGACCTCTGCAGGGCTTTAGCAGCTTTCCAGGGATAACATCTCACCCTGGCCATACACCCTGGGGATTTTGAGCGTGGCAGGAAAATGCCAGCCTGTAAAAGCAGTGAGGGCAGAGCTGCCTGGTGCCTGTGTTGCTCTCAGTGTGGGTGCAGCTGGAGATGGGAAGTTGTTCTCCATGTCCCAGTGGGCCCTGCCAAGGCACAAGGGGATGCTGCAGCTGGAACAATTAGTCAGGAAGGACCCTTGGAGAGAAGAGCCACTGGGAATGTCCCATGTTCAGCCAAATCACCCTGAACGTGTTCCTTCCACGGCCCCTGTGCTGTGGGAGGAACATCTCTGCCTCATCTTCTTTCTTCTCAGCAGTTTTTCATTCACTTTTGGTTGCCTCCCTGTCACCTTCCCCAGTTCTTTTCCCTCTCTCTCGTTGTCATGGGAACATTCACTACAGCAGTTAAATCATACTATTAAAATATGCTTCCCCAGGAGAGTGGTAGTAGCTAATATTGATCTAGCTCTTGCTGCTGACTCAGGGATATGGCTGAACATATAACACCCCTTATTCCTCCTTTTCATGCATAATGCAGCAGTTCCTCTCACCTTGGGCTCTGTGCTAAAGGTGACACCCAGCCACAGGGATGTACTCTGATTTGCTTTTTCAAATGCGTGGCCCAGCTGAAGGTGGTGGTTTAAACTGGCTTTAAAAATCTGAAAAGGGAAAGCAGACAGGAAAGAACTGCCCTCCCCGGCAGTGGTGATAGATGTTTTCAAGCCAGTGGTGAAAAGACATCCAGATTAACCTGTCAGCGTCCCCAGCCTCGCTGTGTGCTCTGAATAACTTTGTAAATATAGCGAGCTCTGTCACGGGGATGCTTGAAACGCAGATGAAAGACAAATAGCTACCTTAATATCAGGTGAGGCTGCATTTAAAAATGCAATCACTCATCTCCATTGTCACTGACATCTGCTCTGCGTGATCAGCCCGTGGAGTTAAGCAGAGCGTGCTGAGAAGATTCCTGAGTCACCAGGAAGCAGCAGAAGGTTTTACCTTGAGATGTGAGCTTGCAGTAATGCTTGAGCCATTAAGTGCTTCAGTTCCCCGCAGTGGTTAATTAACCAGCTCGAACTTTACGAGAGTTTCCTGAATTTGATAGGTTTTTGTGAGGTAGAGGTGCCTCTGGAATTTCCTTGTTTACCCTCCTTTCAGAAAAGTTTTGGTTTGGAACCGGGCTGTTGGACAAATAATTAAAATGGTGTGGGTTTAATGTGAACAGTATTTGCAGCTGATGCTGCGTTTTGCTGGGTGACTGATACGCGCAGAGCAAATGGTATTTTAGAGTCTGTGCTGAAAAGACCTCTGTTAAAAACACTTATTTGCTGAGAAGCCGTAAATTTCTGGCATAATCCATGTGTGTTGTTGAACATCTGCGCTTTATGTCCTAACTCCCTTTATGTTTTGACCTTCCCAGAAAAAATCAGGCAGAGATATGCAGATCTCCCGGGAGAATTGCACATTATTGAGCTGGAGAAAGACAAGAATGGCCTGGGGCTCAGCCTGGCTGGCAACAAGGACCGCTCCAGGATGAGCATCTTCGTGGTTGGGATCAATCCCGACGGCCCCGCGGGACGGGACGGGCGGATGCACATCGGGGATGAACTCCTGGAGGTAAACTCGTCTCCTGGATGCACTTTGGGGGATGAATTCCTCGAGGTCATTGTTCCCTTTTAGGGAGGGAGAGGCGTCTTGAACCTTTTATTAAAGCCTGTGAGTGGAATTAGGAGCTGTGCTGATTTATGCCAACCGAGGACTTGGCCTTTGGCAGGTAAATGTGTTTGCAGTGAAACAAAAATCACTGGCCTGTGAAAAGCAATGTCTTGTCAGCAAAGTCTGTGCTCTCAGCATGTTCACAAGCCCTGCCTGGGGAGGGGCTGTTGAAAGGCAGGAAGGGGACAGTAAATCAGTCCTTGGGAGTGCATGTGTGGTTTACAGGGAAATTCACACTTTACGTTAAAAAAAAAAAAAAAAAAAAAAGCCAAAACCCCCTCAACGTCGCCATATGTGTTTTTTACAGATGACAGGGATATTTCCCCCGTCCTGAAAATAAACTTCGTGCTATAATCTGTTTTGATCTGTTGCGTCTTAAAATACCGATTCTCTTCAGTCGCGTCTGGCACGACCTCACCCGCGAGGCAAGGGAGCTCGTTAGCAAGCGGAGTATTTTGTCTTCACTTTTCCTCCAGTCCCCTTGCTTCACCTTCAGCCTGGAAAAACGCAGCTTTCCCTTCACTTCATCCGGGTTTTTGGGCTGTGGCACAGCCACAATTTGCCGCGGCACCTGCAGCGATTCCCCCGCGTCGTGATTGCTTCGGTGCTTTGGAGAAATCACCCGTCCCCGGGGATCTTCCCCTTGGAGAGAGACTCTCACTGAGGAGCAGGGATTTGCTGACCTGCTGCTCTCCGTGGGTGGCGATGCTTTGATCTTTCAGCGACTCGCTGCGCGATCAGAAAACCACCGATTTTTTGGGGTTTGTTTTTTATTTTTTTCACATTTCTCGACTGGAGAAGGAGCAGTTTGACTCCCCCTGGGAATAGTCAGAATTGTCCAAGCGTTTGGCGTTGTCCAACAGTTCTGTAATTAGAGGGTTTCAATACACACAGTACAAGAAAGGTCTTCTTTTTTTGGGGGCTATAAAAACACCATCATCTGAAGCTGATTTCATTTTAAGTGTGAGAAAAGGTGTGAAAGTTTGGACCATAGTGGAGTAGGGTAAGAAAATTGCTTTCTCCTTTAGAATGATGTTTTTACTATCCCTGACACTGGATTCTAGTGGTAAAAAAAGGGAAAATTGTAAAAATTTTGGTGTGTTAAAAGAACTCAGGGCACTATTTTCCTCTGCATATCATAGGTAGTTCCTGGTAGAGCAGAGAGTCTAAAGTTGGGTACTTGAAAGAGGCACCATCTGGGATTGATCTCATGTACCTCCAGACTGGGTTTTGCATGGATGAGCCATGTTATAAGGAGCATTTCCCAAAGTGATGGGGTTGCCTGTTAAGCTGGAAATAAAATGGGATTTTTCTCCCCTTTGCTAGAAGGAAAGTGAGATTTCTCCATCTCAAAAAAGTCAAGACTCAAATAAAAATTCAAGGAGACTTCAGTAACTACCTTGTTTATCTTTGCAATCTAATTTAAGATGTGCCACCAGTGGGCAGGAGCACAGTTCCTTATAGGAAAGGATAAATTCAAACATCCTGCACTACAAAGGGATGGGTTGTGCATTAGCCGTGTGCAGTGAGATGGCAGAACTCGTGTCTGGTTCTCACCTGACTGCATGTTTAAAGTACTTTTGCGTCCGCATCTTTAATTACACCTCAGTTTTCAGTACTGGAATGTCTCAGCAGGAGAAGGGATTCACGTCTTGGGAAGCCTCTGGCGTTTCTGGGCTGTCCTGGGATTCCCCAGCTGGACAGTCTCGCTCCATTAAAGCAGAGGATGCCCCTTCGGGGTGTGCAGATTATTCCCTGTGGCTTTTGTTGGAGTTCAGGTTAATGGGATGGCCATTTAGACAGATAGATATTACCTGTTCGTTTTTCTTTTGAACTGGAATTTGATTGGATTCAATTGAAGGATGTGGGATGCTGCCAGGCTGCCTCAGCCCCTTATTCATAAAATCTTTTGCTGCTGAACTAAGGAAATACCAGCTCACTTTTAGCCTTTTGGGGCCACGATCCTGGCTGGTTTCACAGCCTGACCTGGAGGGAAATGCAGGTCACATAAGAAAAATCCTTCATGTGATGGTTATTTTTTAATACCTCTTCAGTGATGTATTTTGGATGGGTATATGGCTGGAGAAAACAGCTTTTTGAGGGAAGAAGGTCCTTTCATCCTACTTTTATACACGTGGGAAAACTGCTTGGGTCAGGATTTGGTCCTTGCATGGAAGAATTTTATTTTATTTTATTTTTTTCCCCAGGACACAAGTTCTGCTTTTCCTTTCTTTTTCCAAGCAGTGGAGCCATCTGTGGTGCTCCTGCCTCGCTCTCGTGCTGGTTTGGGGCAGGTGTCTGCCCTGCTTCGTGCCTTGTTGGGCTGGGCTCGGTGCTGGGGCTCAGCAGGGTCACCTGGAGCTGTACCTGTGCCTCGAGTCCTGCTGCTCCTCAGCTCTGCGTGGGCCTGTCCTGCCGGGAGCTTTTGTTCACACCGAATAATCCACCCCGCTATTATCATTATCACCGTTATTATTATTGTTATTATTGTTATTATCGTCTCCCCGTGAGAGAGTCAGCTGAGTTCTATTAATAAGCCAGGCTGTTCAGAGCCCTCCTGTGCTGAATTACTGATGTTGGAGTGTTCTGCCACCTCCCCTTCCCTTCAAGATGGGGCCAGATTTGGAAAGAAACTGTTTGTGTGGATTTGGAGGTCTCCCTGCCTGTGACAGGGCTTGGAATGAGATGGGCATTAAGGAATGAGGTGGGCTTTAAGGAATGAGATGAGCTTTAAGGAATAAGATGAGCTTTAAGGTCCTTTCCCACCCAGCCCTTTCCTGTGTTTTATCCTCTGCGGCCACAGCACCTCTTGAAAGGGTAAAATCCACACCTCAGAGTCAAAAATCACCGTAGAAGTTTGCCTGTTGTCCATTCTAGAACGTTGCCCGAGAGACAATTATTACGTTTTATTTCTTTGTGCCATTTTTGTCATAGCTCAAAGCTGGAGAGCTTTTGTGCTAAATGCATTTTTATTGCTATTTTATTTTAAGGTGCTTAGATAAACAGAAGTTACGCTGTAATAATATAATAGGTACAGCAGTATTTTGCCCAAGTAAATGAGCTCCCCAGCCAAACTCACAATGCTGTCTCTGTTCTGAGATGTGAGGGATTGGCGTTCAGTCCTCAGTTCATTTGTTGTGGTATCGCAGAACGCGACCGCAGGATGGTTTGGGTTGGGAGGAACCTTAAAGTTCATCTCATTCCCTGGGCAGGGACACCTTCCACCATCCCAGGCTGCTCCAAGCCCTGTCCAACCTTGGACACTTCCAGGGATGGAGCATCCACTGCTTCTCTGGGCTTTGTCCAGCATCCTTTTGGTGTTCCCAGGAGAGGATGCAACTCCTTTCTCCTTCTGTGTGCAGGTTGCCCGGCCCAGGCTGGGTTTGGGTGGTGATTTCCAAGCTGGCAGCAGGTGAAGCTGGGAGGGGGGAGGTTGCTGGGCAGGAGGACAATCTGTGGCTTCCCAAGGTCCTTTCTCCACACTCCCCAGGTGGGGAACCGCAGGGATCAGCTGCCAGCTCAGAGCAGGATATTTTCTGTCCTTACGGATTTTATGGTCTGTTGATCACTTCAGATGATGCACAGGTTTGAGTATGTGCCCAGCAAGAAATTTGGTGGGGAAAAGGAAATTCACATTCTAATTAGTTTTTCTCTCCATTTCCCCGGCCCCCCCCCATGCTTTTGTTATTTGGGAGCTCGGTGTACTTTATGGGGTTTCAGTATATAAAATTTGTCTGGTAAAAAAGGGTTTTGAAGTTTTCCCCATTGTTTCAGAGGGTCTGGTTGTATCTTGAAGTGCTACAGTTCCTGTGGTAAGAAGGAGCCCGGTGCATTGTACAAAGAAATAATTATTAGAGAAAGCTTAGCCAGTATTTTTACTAGCTTTGGGGTATCATTTAACTTGATTTTCATAAAAATCAGATGATACTAATTTTATGGATTTCCATTGCTGCCAAGTAGTAAAAACAGCGTGGGTTGATTTTTTTGTTGGTGGGGTTTTTTTTGGTTTTTTTTTAATATCCATATCTAATGTTTCTCTTCTGCAAATTAAAGTTTGAGAAGCAAACAATCCTGGAGGTTTTTCCCTCTGAACCCGAGAGCTCAGATTTCAGTGAGTTTGTACTTTCTGCTACTTCAGTGCACGAAACTGTAAACCAAAACTTTTGTAGGTGAAGGCAACAGTACGTTTGGGATCTGTGATTAAATCTGCCATAAAGCAATGTGTGATTGCATTAAAGGCTGAACTTGTGTGCTGACCTGACCCCGTACCTGCAGCAAGTTTTTATCTTTCTCTGAGCTCTGCTGACTTTCCAAGGAGTTATGGAGAGAGACATTTAAAGAAGAGTTGAGGTTGATTTAGATCAGTTTATTTCCTTCGCTTAGCCGAGGCTTTGCTTTTCTTTTCTAATCTCCCCTGCAAAAAGTAAAGCACAGATTTATAGGTTTTGACTCCCAGAGTATTATTTGGTTAAACTGACGTGTTACTTTATTTAATTTGAAAGATTTAAAACGGTGTTTCTTCTGAAATCCTAGAGTTTCTCTGTTTTGTTTTATTTAAGTAGGCTTTGGTGTTTTGCTCATCACTCTGGTATCCGCAGCTAACAGAGCATTAATTTATTTTTCAAAAGCAAGTGTACTTTAAAAAAAAAAAAAAGAGAGAAAAATTAGTACTGGGGCGTAATAACTCTGTAGGACAGTCCAAAACCTTGTGGAGATATATTACTTTGATTATGCTTTCATTTTGGAGTAATTAAATAATTATAACTTAGAGGCCCAGCTCACAGCTAATTAAATTTTGGACTATTTGATACATGTAGTGAATAGGATTAATTTAGCCAGGGTAAAGACTATAAATTTTAATCTAAGAAGTCTGCTGTTTAGGAAAATTGATGGTAATTTAACTAAATCCAAACAATTTGTAAAGCATACAGCATTCCCAGTGAACAATTTATTCTCAAACTTAGAGAAATTAAGTCAACAAACTCACAGAAAATTCCAAGTTGAGCTTGAAGCCAGAATGCAGCTGAGCATTCATTCATTCATTTTTGCCACTGGATTTTTAAATTGATGTTTGATTCATGAAGCATGACCCAGGATGTTGCTTCTCACCCTTCCTTTTCCACCATAGCAGTTGCAGACAGAACCAGATTAGTTCTTTGGGAACGGTGATATTATTTCCTTTTAGACATTTACTGGGTCCCTCTGTGTACAATAAAAGACTTGGTGGGTAAAAGTTTTGCACTTCAATCCCAATCAGTAATCAAGTGTTAGGGGTTTTATTCTTGCCCTTGCATGGTCCTTATTTAACTGATGAACTTGCATCATTGTTATGACCCACTGAAAATAAGATTTGTGAATATTCCCAATGTGTCTGACTAGCCCTTATCACACCAGGCTGGGAGACTCGGCCTGTTACTTCTTGTTTGACTGAAAAAAGAAATCCTTCTAGGATCACAAACCCAGAATCCAATACAAACATCTGCAGTAACAAAAATCCCTTCTATAATCACGACTAAATCGTTCCTGGGCTCCGTTGTCGTTATTGTTTTAAGCAGCGTTGGTATATCAAATGTGAATGTCAATATTATGTTGTAAATTTAGAGTGGGAGGATAAAAACTGCAGTATTGAAGCACAGGATTGTTTAGGTTGGAAAAGTCCTCCAAGACACAGAGTCCAACCATTCCCCAGCGCTGCCAAGGCCGCCACTGCCCCGTGTCCCCAAGTGCCACATCCACAGGGATTTTAAATCCCTCCAGGGATGGGGACTCCACCACTGCCCTGGGCAGCTCTGCCAGGGCTGGACAACCCTTTCCATGGAGAAATTTTCCCTCTAATCAATTTAATTCTCCTCTGCTGTAACTTGAGGCCGCTCCCTCTCCTCCTGTCGCTGTTCGCTGGGAGCAGAGCCCGACCCCCGCGGCTGTCCCCTCCTGTCAGGAGTTGTGCAGAGCCACAAGGTTCCTCCTGAGCCCCTCTCCCAGCTCCCTCAGCCTCTCCTGGAGCTCCAGCCCCTTCCTCTGGACACACTTCAGCCCCTCCGTGTCCCTCTTGGACTGGGGACCCCAAAACTGAGCCCAGGACTGGATGTGCCTCAGCAGTGCCCAGCACAGGGCTTGGTCACTGCCCTGGTGCTGTGGCCACACCACTGCTGACCAGTCTAGGTGCCAAGGCCCTTGCTGCCCACCTGGGACATGGCCAGGCTGTTTTCCCCTGGAAGTTGCAGCATTTCCTTGTGCCCAAAGCAGTGCTTGGTGTCTGCTGCTGTGCTCAGGTGCAGATCCATCACTGCAGAAGGGATGCAGCATCACGTCCTTGAATTGTCCTTCAGTTCTGCTCCCGCTCCTGTTTCCTTCAGCAGAACTGAGGAGTCAGCACAATCCCAGCAGCCACTTTTCCTAAATGGCCACAGCCTGCAGGCAAAGTGCAGGAGTGTCTGTCTAAACATCTGTGCTGTTGTCACATCTGTATGATTCTCCTCAAATCAAGTTGTTTTCCAAAAATCTGGGAATAATCCTTAAAACCCGTTCAAGGGATCTACGGGGAAGGGAAAAAAAAAACCAACGGTTTCTCTTATTTGTGGTTTACTAATAACAGTAAATTAGCTCTGCATTGGTTCCTGTTTTATACAGAACAAGATTTGGAGACCACATTTTCTTTGAGTCTTATCTCCTTATCCCACAGTAAACTTGGAAGGCTTGGTGGTATAAATTAGAACAAGGTGTAGTCCTCCACTTACATGAAAATTGTTTTCTTTTAACAGATAAACAATCAGATATTGTATGGAAGAAGCCACCAGAATGCTTCTGCAATCATTAAAACCGCGCCATCAAAGGTCAAGCTGGTTTTCATACGGTAAGAACTGTTCTCACCAAAACATTTGTTGCACTTTAGCCTATTCCGTGACATATTTACATATTTAGCCTGCTTTGCACATGCTGAACTCTCTCAGTTCTCTTTGAAGCTGAATAAGCCTTTCCCCTGACTATTCTTCTTGGAGCAGTTGAAGAGTTCTCCATAATAATGTGGAAAAAAAAAAAAAACAAAACCAAATCTGATGGAAGTGAATGCTTATTTTAGGGGTGACTGCTGAAAACTTGAGCTGTTCCTCTTGGGCTTGGGAGCTGCTTCTCCCACAGCTTCCTGAAGTGCTTCGGGATGGTTCAGCACAGGATTGGAGAGGGCAGCTTGTTCATCCAGCCAGGAGGGAGTGGAAATGGTGCAGAGGCTTGGGATTGCTGGGAGTGGAGCAGGGATGAAGCCCATGGAGCAGGGGCTGGGTGGAAGTCTGAGGGATACCTTTGTGTGGGCATCAAAAGAGGGTTTTGAAAGTGAGCAAGGGCTTGTTTGTACAAGGGGGGAAGCCTGACTTTGCCAAGGAGCACCGGGGATGGATTGTGTGGGAGGCAACATGCTAAAACATCCCTTTCATCTGCATAAAAATTACATGTGGGCATTTTTCTTTTGCCCCAAGCGTGAAAATTCTTCCTCTTTGTACATGAATTAAAGACACCTGCGTGCATTCCCTCAGTAGTTCGGGAAGTGTTGCTCCTCTGACCCCTGGGCAGGAGCTCTGGGAAGAAGCTGCCTCTTTTCCCAGGACTCACACGTGCTTTAACAAGCTGGCATTTCACTGATGTGTACTTAAGAGTAAACTCCAGCTGTGACTTCTGTTGGGGCACTTACCCCCATGCCATTTTATGAGGTGGTCTTCCCACCAACACATCCATCACACCTGATATTGCTGTGTATTCCTGGCTCATCCCCAGCCTCCCTGTGAACAATGTAATAATCTGTGGGTGAATGCATGTAAATGTGTGCATTTACTGCCACGGCTCTGCCTGGTGCAGCGTGCCCAGCAATGATGGAAGAGCAGCGTTAGCACCGTGAGGAATGAGTTGCTCCCCTTGGCAGGCAGGAAGATCTGGAGGAGATTAATGCTCTTGCCTGCAGCTCCCGCGTTCCTTCCCCCGGCCGCCGAGAATTAAACGTCGCGTCCCACGGCTCGCTCGCCGTCGTTTAATTGCCTGTGGAGAATGTGTCTGGTCGGGAATTCCGCAGGCAGAACCGCGGCTGGTGGAAGGCCAAGCCAAGAGAGGGGGCTCCAAGCAGAGCTCCAGGGGATGGGCCCTGTCAGATCCACCTCCCAGGGACTGGAGATCCTTGGAGTGTCCTTTGGATCGTGTAGGTTCTCGGCTAAAATTCTCCTTTCCGGATTGTGAGTTTCAAGGCGAAAATCCGTCTCAAATATTCGAGAGACGCTGGAGGTAGATATTGGAAATACCACTGGGTGATTCTTCTTGCCATCTCAGAGTTTAAGAAAAAACCAAATTTTTACTTTTTAATGCTGCTGCTGAGCTTGTAATCTTCCATCTTCCCAAGAGCGCAACGTCTTGTCACTTGGCCTTACACTGACAACTGCTGGGTTTGTTTGCTCAGCCCAGGCAGCCACTGGAACAGCAGTAAAAGGGAATTCTCCCACTGAGAGGATGTCCTCAGTAACTGGAGCAGTGCCCCAAATGTGTGGAGAGAACTAATGTCCCTTGTTTTCAGATGTGTGGTCGAGTTCCAGCAAGGACCAATTAGACTGTCTCTCTTAAATGTGGATTTTAAGGACAAACAAGGATTTATTTGCTCTTCTCTATTTGCAAACTATGTTCCATGAGCCCAGTCTGTCTTGGTGCTTCCCATTCCTCCACCTCAGACCACAAACCCAGTGGAAGCTGCTGAGTGGAAACATGAGCTGTGGCCTCTTTGTGCCTCTGGATGTGTTTTGGCTACGTTACACCGCAGCTCACCATAGCAAAATGGCATGGACTGCAGGAGCTGTGAGAGAAATTAATTCGGTCTTCATGTTCATAAAAAATATGAATATTCTCATTTCACCAGTGAAAAACCTGAGTAGATTGTAATTTTCCAGAAACACATCAACCCACAGCCTAAAAAGGTCCTGACTGAGCTGATTCAGGGAATAAAAACCAAACTGGTGGAATTTTTGGGCTATTCCAAGTGCCCTCTCTGATACCCTGAGGCCTTTTTTTCCCCTGAGATGGAGGATGCTGGGTGATAAGCATGCTGCTTTCCACTTGGAAGCAGGAAACAGCATCCAGGTTTTCCTATTCCCGGTGTTTTGGTTCATGTGCAGGGCAGGGGGATGTTTCCATAAACTCCTTAATCAGTTGTGAAAGAAGCCCAGAAATTCCTGGGCACAGAAAAAGCCTTTCTGTGAGAGCTGTAATAACTATCATTAAATAACTTCAGAGAATCACAGAATGGTTTGGGTTGGAAGAGACCTTAAAAATTATCCAGCTCCAACCCCAAATTTATTTCTTTTCCTAGACAAAGATAAAGGATAAAAGATATCCTCAGCCTTTCTGACTTTGTGCTAAAATACTGATTTTACCATGTGTGCCATAAAAGTCTCTTCACACTTTTTTACACCCAGGTAGTGTTACAATTGCATTCCCACCCTTTCCTGCAATTTTTGCTGATGAGACACAGCTCGGTAGCTGTTGTGAGAATCACAGACACCCCCTTATGTCTGAAGGCTTCTCACTCCACTTTATGAGCATCTTTTCCTCAATTAAGTTGACGATGATTATTTAAAACAGTTGATTTTGGCCAGATTCCAAAATATAGGTCTTAACACAGCCCTGTTTCCCAGTGGTCTCATTAATTACTTGAGCTTCTAAGAGCATCTAGAAGTTTTGCAGCTTTGGTGTCACTTCCCCTTTTTTCAGGGGCAGTAAGGGATGTAATGTCTTAGTTCCTTTTGAAATTCTTGCTCTGAATCTCCAGCAGGGATTAGCCAGGTAATAATATGAGAAAGGGAGTTGCTTCTTTTAGGAGTGTCCGTGCCCCAGTTCCCAAAATAGGATGTGTTTCTCCCCGTTGTGGGTTTTGCTCCATCCCTGTAACATGCATAATGAAACAATAGAATTAGGTTTGATACCTGGAGTAGGAAATCCAGTTTACATCAGAATGCTCTTCTACAGTGAGGATTTTATGATTCAGCAAATTCAGTGGGTTTTTGTTTGGGTTTTTTTTTTCCCCCATGCTCAATTAACTGCCTTTAATCTGGTTTGGTGCTTCAGTGCTGGTATAATAAGCAGATCAAATATAGCTGAATGCCTGAATCAAAGTGAATTCCACTGAATTCAAACCATCCTCCCATTGTGTTCGCTCCTGTGAGTCACTCTTTGGTCTACCTTCATCCCTTAAAAGAAAATTGCCTTGTGCTGTGATGAACCATGAGAAATGCTTTAATAGTGAGGGATTTTTTCTGATTTAAGCACCATCTGTTATCTGTCCTGAGCCCTCCCACATTGCCGTCCCTGCTCTGGTGTTGTTGCTTCCTGCTGGTGGGATTGTGAAGCCCACAAATCTGTCACCCAAGCCCTCCTTCCATTTCCAGGTGTAATCTCCTGGTATTTGTGGTGATGCGCAGAGCAGAGAGATCCTTCTGCTCCAAGGCCTGGGGAGTGTCAGGGTTGTTCAGCACTCCCCACTGCTGTGGCTTTGACTCTCCTTTCAGAGCCTCCAGAAGTGACATCTTAGGTTTAGTGCCACTCTCAAATGCTGCCATGCTTTAGAAATTATTTTTACGTTTGTTCAGACCTACATAATCGGCCGTATTTTAAGAGCGTAAACTCCTGTTTTCACTTGCTCTCATTGCTGAGGTTCTTTCATGTGGGAAAGCTTTAAAAATCAGCCCTTGCCAGGCCCTGTGTGTGTGTGTGTGCAAGTTTGAACTTTTCCTGTTTTCTCCAGAGCTGTTTCCTCCTCTCTGTCATACACATGTGGGAACAGGCACACGGTTCAGGAAGTTCAGTAATTTGGGCTCCTTCAAAAAACCTTTGATGACCTAAGCTGCAGTTTATATGAACATTAGCTGTTCATTTAAAATACCTGTGTGCCTGTGGCTCCCATGTAATTGGGGGTGGATGGAGAGGAAGTGCAGAACAAGACCGTTCTTGCTGTCGTGGGAGAGATTTTTTGGGATGATGCACAGCCCAAAGGTGCTGCCTTGCCCCAGCTGGAGGAGAAACCCAGCGTGTCTGCTCAGTGTGCAGCTCCTCTTTTCCAAAGGAGCTTCTAGAGGGAGGACAAAGATAAGAAAATACAAGATCCTGATTTTATTATTATTTATTTTTAAAATTTTAACTTAACCAGCAGGACGTGGACAATACAACCTTTCGATAATCTGCATGACTTTATGTCCCAGTGTCACCTTGCAGAGGAAACTTTCATTCCCTTCTTCCACAGCTCTGTCTTAAGATTTTGTGTCGCTTCACACAAAGCTGTTGGGTTTTTCTTCTGCTTCCTGATGTATCCCCACAAAAAGCATCCACAGCCCCTTGCAAAACAAAGGCTGTTGTCAAATGCTCGGTGCTGATGAGCTGTGTGGCTGCAGATATTTTGGCAGGAGGTTCTTCTCCCTTGGTTTAGAAATCCAGAGGACATCTGGATGATGAGTCAGAAGTTGTCAGGAGCCTCCAGAGAGCAACTCCAGTGTGTCCTGTGAGGAATTCAATCCTTCAGAGCCTGGGGTTGCCCCTCTCTGTGGGTCTGGTTTGGGATTTCTCTTCTTTTGCCTTGCAGCACTCAACTTCAGCTTCCCTCCGGGCTTCCTCCCTGCAGCATGGGATGGGTGTTACCTTAGGATTTATGTTTGCCTGTGCCTCTCTTTAGGCTTCTTTTGCACCAAGTTTTTGGGGTGTTCGAGTCAGTAATGAATGTATTTGTCTTCGCCAAAGCTGCAAAGGTGCGGGTGGAGCAAAACATCCAGAGTTTTATTTTTCGGTCTGCAAGACAGGATGGGAATGTCCAGGGATCCTATTTGGACTAGAAAGAAGTAAAATTTAGTAAGGAATGAAGCCTTTCTCTTGAGTGTGAAGGTTTAGACACCTTAACCCCAAGCAGTATTGAGCGCCAGTAACTGGGAACAGCTTTTTTGGAGGTGATTCTGGAGCAACTGTTGGCAAATATGTTGAATGCTCATCTGCAGTCGCTGTAATTTGAATATGATGTTCAGGCTTCTAAGCTGTCTGCCCCTGCATCAAAAGAAAATGATTGCTCCTTTCAGTCATAAATAAATTCACGTTTTAGCTGAGGACACTTGGGGAAGTGGAGAGCAGAAACAGCAATTTATTATTAGATCTGTCACTTTAAAATATATTCCCACTTTGATTCTGCTTTGAAGCATTCTCCTTTGAAGCAGCATTAAAGTATTTAAATATGTACGAGTCCTAGCAGGGGGAGATTACAAGTTGTGACACTGCGTAACCTTGGGGTTTTTTTTTTTTATATTTTTGCATTTTTTTTTCCCCGGGGAATTACCATAACTGTTTTTTTATTGCTTGGAATAAAAATGGCCATCTGCTTAAAGCTGCGTAAAGTTATTTTTTCTTTTTTTCCCCACTGATGGAACAAAATACAAAGGTGTATGTGTGTATGAAGTGAAAACTTGTTGGGATAATTAATTAATTACACCCCAGTTTGTCGTGAAGCTTCTGTCTAGCAATTTTTAGGGTATTTCTTACAAAAGCTTTTATATATATATATATATATATATTCCTCTTTATTTCCATGTTTGCTCCTAATTGCACAGCATACAGCCTGCATTGTGAACTACAGAGTGGGCTTGGTTTTCATGCTGACTGTACTTCCACACAAACCATTGTCAGGAAAACCTCTGCAGTCAGGGAAGAAATCACAAAATCACTGAGCTGATTTATTCCTGTAGGTTAGAAAAGCACCGACCGTAATGAGATCGATGTCTCACGAAGATAAGAGCAGGGAAAACGTCCTTGCCCAATCCGCCCCGTGGGGTGAAATGCACTTGGAAATTGTGAAATGCTGATGAAATCCATGGGCTTGGTTCCGTGCCTGTCCTGGCCCTGCGTCTGTGCACCACGAGCCCGCTCCCAGCCTGGCTTCTCACTCTTGCAAGGCTCTGAGCAGGGCCAGGAGGAGAGGCTGGGAGCCAGGACGGCTCTGAGCAGCACCCAGCCAGCTCCTTTGAGTTGTGTGGCTGTGTGGTTGAAGATAAGTAAATGAATTCACCAGCCTTTGCCTGCAGGATTAATCGTTCCAAACGCCTGTGACTCCCATCCGTGCTGTGCTGAGGGCTGTTGGTTCACGGTGTTGTTTCTCAGCGATCACAACGTGCTAGCTCCATGTGTTTTAACCCTTCAGGGGGAAAAAATGAGACTTCTTTTTTTTTTTTTTTTCCTTCAGACACTCCCATAAAATGTGTTTAAAACACGTAATAGTCCAATAGTTTATTCCAGAAATTAAAGAGGAAAAGATTCTGCTCGTGTCACAGTAACATGGAAATGTAGTGCAGAGGACCAGAAATCAGACCTGGAGAGCAGTGAGAAGTCACTTCCTTTCATCTAAGATCTGTGCCTGTGAAGCTGCAGCATCACTGATTCCTCCTGCAAAAAAATGCTGGAGAAGGGATTTGTGAAAAGCCATGAAGTGATAGGACACGGGGAATGGCTGGTTGAGGTAGATTTAGATTGGATTTTGGGAAGAAATTCTTCCCTGGGAGGGTGGGGAAGCCCTGGCACAGGTGCCCAGAGCAGCTGTGGCTGCCCCTGGATCCCTGGCAGTGCCCAAGGCCAGGCTGGAGCACCCTGGGACAGTGGAAGGTGTCCCTGCCATGGCAGGGGTGGCACTGGATGGGCTTTAAGGTCCCTTTCCACCCAAACCATTCTGGGATTTTGTGATGATTTGCCTTAAGTGATATCACTGAAGTTCGTCTCTTACCTGGTTTCGTTTTACAGAGGCCAAAAAAATGCAGAGCTAATTTCCAGAAAACAAATCGGTTGAAATGGCAGTCGAGGAAAAACATCAGCGAGGCAGAGTGCTGTTAAATAAAAAACCAAAGTAATCAAATGTCAGCTTCAGAGGTGTTTTAAAGAGAGAGAAGAAGATGCCATGCATCATAAGCATTTTGGAAAAATAATTCACTTTATATGTAGAGAGAATCAGTATTCATCTCCTCTTCTCCCTGCATTTTATAAAATCTCTTCCAAGTTTTTACATTTAATCTTTTAGAACAGACTGGAGGGGAAAAAAAAATGGACAAAAAAAAGAAAAAGCAGTATGTTACTGCTTTTATTACCAGTATTGTATTTCAGTAACCTGAATGTGGAACTATAAACAAGCAGTTTACAGATGTAGAGACCATTACAAGAGGCTAACTAAGTGTGAGCACATCTATGGTTGTGTAGGGACCATAAACTCCAACTGCATCCTCTGATAATCCACACAAAATTAGATTTCCAAAGGGCGGGATGTCAGTGTGTCCCAGGTGAGCCTCCTCCGGTCCCATGGAGGGACGTGCTCTGGTGGGGAGCAAGGAGCCAGAGCAGAAATGAAGAGATTTTCTAAGCTGTATCTCTGGTAAGGAACAATTGTTGTGCTGGTGGGGGTATTTTCTTCATGGGCAGAACCAGCTCAGAGGAGAAGTTTGTCCACACTGCTGGGGTGTGTAACCTTGGTGTCGCTTTGTCGTTGTGCAGAAGTGAAGATGCAGTCAACCAGATGGCTGTCACTCCCTTCCCGCTGCCTTCAGGCCCCCACTCTGCTATTGAGGTAAGGTTTGTGGGCTGCTATTTTTAATTAGAGACTGCTGAATTGGATAGATTAATCATAATTAGCAGCTGGTGAGAAGTTCGAGCACCTCGTCTAATTAAACCCGGGATCATAAAATGCATTGGGTAGAGGCTTGGCCTAAATGGGCTTATTCTGCCCTCTCTCTTTTTTATTGATCTGGTTATTACTGACAATCCTGCATGGCATTAACAGCAGATATTAAACAGGGTGCTGCTGTAGAGGAGGAAGAGAAGGCTCCACGTTAAAACCTTGCCACCTCCTGTCCTGCTCCTTTTTCAGCTGGTCGGGGTCGCCGTGGCGAGGCAGTTTTGCCTGGAATGATCTTCCAGTGCAAAAACCATCTCAGTGTGGTAATGTTGCCGGTGTTTTTCGTGATTCTTGTTGCTACCTCGGCCCCAGTGCAGCCTGATTGCTCCCCTGTGCACCAGGAATCCCTGCAGTCACCACGCTGGGTATCATTTTGACATCTCAGTACGGGCTAACTAAATTTTCTAGATAAACTACACGGTTAGCCTTGCTGTTGCTTTTTTAATTCTATTTCTATCCGAGCTAATAAAGCAGAAGATGTTTTTGTAATTCGATTGGGGTTTGGTTCTTGCCTCAATAAATTCGTGTGCATTGAACTCCTGGTATTTCCACGAGCGTGGCTGGGATGCCTCAGCGCGGGGCCACGGGAGGTAACGCTGGCTGCATCTCCTGTTTGCACTCTTGCTGTTGTTTTCCAAATCATGTTACCACTGATGGCTGCTCCTTGCAGGCCCAGTGCTGTACAGAGCAAGAGCTGCTCGTGTTTTATTTGGATCTGAGTCATTTTTGGACGATGCCTTGGCTTTTTCCTTCTCTCTTCCACACCAGCAGTGAGTCCCAGGTGCAGCCCGTGCTTTATAAATTTCTCTACAGTTCACAGAGATCATTCTAGTTTTGTTGACTCTTTAATACCTGCATTTGTTCCCAGCTTCGGTTAATATTTGTGCCTTCAGGATGAAGCACAAAGCTTTGTTTAGGCACATTCTGTACTGTGGTCAAATGGCTGTAATTAGACTCGACCAAAGTGTGTCTTTGTTTGCCTTTAGAGAGAGGGAGAAGGTTGCTTGTGGGTTGAGTTTTATTCATTAATGGCAAGCTCTCACTATTTACATTATGTTTGTTTTATAAGTAAATGCAGGTTTTTTGCTTCGAGCTGGTATCTTTTTATTACATAAAATCAACATAACCAAATATAGTGATGTTATACAGAAGTTTACATTGCTTTCTTTGGCAGCTCTTCCTCTCTTTGAATGAAGAAAAAAAAATAGCCTTATATCTTGAAGTTACATCTTCAAATATCCTTGAAATACCACATAAATATTTAACATTGTGTGTTACATGCACCCTACATGTAACTTGTCAGGTCACATTAAACAGCCTGGCTGGTGGAATGCAATATCAGGGTGCCATAGTTACCGTGGATTATTGTGTTAGTTTTCTTCAGCTTATCTCTTGATCTTTATCTTATCTCTTTATCTGCAGCTTATCTCTTGATCTTTGTCATATGAAATGTGATAAACAGTAAATAAACCTTAAATCAGGGTCTTGCAGGACAGGGTAAGACTGTGTTGTGGTGTGATACTGTGGGCAAGCCACCAGAAACAGAGTGTATTAAAATATGAATTGCTGTAAAATATGTTTTTAGAAGTTGCAATCACCAGAAAGCCACAGAGTGAGGTGTTTTTTTGCGACAGAGGTGCTTTGTCCACTCGAATAGTGGTCAGTTTGAGTTATTTACTTAAATGTAAAAACTCTAATGAAAATTCAGAAATAGTTTTGTTTTTAGGCCTAAAGAGTGCAGAGGAGATCCCGGAGCTGCTGCAGGGCTGGAGCCCCTCTGGAGCCAGGCTGGGAGAGCTGGGGGTGCTCACCTGGAGAGGAGAAGGATCCAGGGAGAGCTCCGAGCCCCTGGCAGGGACTTCAGGGGAGCTGGAGAGGGACTGGGGACAAGGGATGGAGGGACAGGACACAGGGAATGTGTCAGAGGGCAGGACTGGGTGGGATTTTGGGCAGGAATTGTTCCCTGGGAGGGTGTTGAGGCCCTGGCACAGGGTGCCCAGAGCAGCTGTGGCTGCCCCTGGATCCCTGGCAGTGCCCAAAGCCAGGCTGGAGCACCCTGGGACAGTGGAAGGTGTCCCTGCCATGGCAGGGGTGGCACTGGATGGGCTTTAAGGTCTTTTCCCACCCAAACCCTTCCATGATTTTCCCAAGCTGTTCAGCCTGTGTGAAGGAAACCGGGACTCCTCTAATGTGCTGAGCGTGTGACAGAGGTCTGGAGAAAGGTTCTTCATGCCAAGTCCACAGCTTTCACAGCTGACAGGGATTAGTCTGGCCTTGAAAGCTGCCCCAGAGCTGTTCCTAAGTGCAGTTTTGGGAGCATCCTGTGGTGCTTTTTTGTCAGCCAAGTGGGGACCAAGTTCTGCCTTCCCAGACTTGCGTCCCTCATTCACCCTCTGACTTTGGGAGGATTTACTTGTGGATCTTTCTACCTTGTCATGTTCCCCCTTGGCTAAAAAAAAACCAACAAAAAAGGGTAAAACTGTGTAATTTTTCTGTTTAGCTGTTATGGGGGGTCCAGAGCTCTGTTTAAAAGCTGTTGTCAATCCTTTCTCCCAGGACCACGGTGGCACCGAGCCGGCGAGTGGCGAGGAAGACCCGAGTTTGGAAGTTGTCATGAAAAGCTTGGCTGATGAGGAATCCAACAAAGCTGTGAGTGACTTAAGGCAATATTTAATGATGGTCAGAGGTTAGAATGTGGAGGCTCACTGGGCTTGAGTGGTTCTCTCTGCCTTTTTATTGGAGTGTTGTTATTTGTCAAATAACGTCCAGTACGTGGAAAAGCAGAATCAAACTCAGCTTTGCATCCACAGCCTGTTCTCATGAGCTGAGCACTCAGTATCACTTGGTAAAACACCAGGATGAGAGTTTCCACGTAGCATCTTGGCCCTCTCTTGGGTTCTGGGTGAGTGAGGGAGGGGATTGCGTTTCCACTCCTGCCATCCTTGTGTGACAAACTTTAGGAAAAGCCTGGTCTGTAAATCATATCCTCATTTATATTCATGGCTTCATAAATTCTGAGGCCAAGATGTCTATTATCATAATCTAGTCTTGCCTCCTGGATAACACAGCTATAGAGTTGCTCTCAGTGATTTCTGCATTGAGGCCATAACTCGTGGTTTAATGTGGTTCTGTCAGTGTGCACTGTAATAAATACTGAACTTCTCATTGATACAGATGGAGCTTTTTGTTGTTTAATGGGTCAGGATCTTGCATTATCAGGAATCTGGAAGTCCTTCAGGGTGCATGTTCTGATCTCTTCTTTTTGGATGCTGTGTTAAGAATTTAAAGTGGAAAACACTGAACATGACTAACCTGGAGGTACCTCAAAATTTGCTGAGAGAATTTTCTTCCTGGTGCCTGCTCCGGTTCCAAGGAGTGCAGGACTTGCTGTGTGTCCTCTCCTAAGGAAACCTGATTTTTCTGGATGTTTTCCCTCTTAGTTGTCTTCTTCCTGCTCCATCATGTCTCTTGCAAGGAGTGTCTTGGGGGTTGCAAATATAAATTGAATATACATAATGCTCTGTCGCTAGTAAGTGTTTAATTAATGAGTCTGCGAATTCCAAGAGTTAGGAAGTGTTACGTGCTATTCGAGCGTCAGAATTAATCACCCATGGATTGATTTATGTCCCTAATGGATTACAAAAAGGTTGAGTTATTGCTGTGTGGTAGCCCAGCGCAGATTCCTCTGATGGGCTGGAGTATAAATGAATCAGAGTTTCCCTGTGTGTATCTGCTGGTGTCACTCACCTGGTTTTATTGGAGTTCTTGCTCAACTTGGCAAGAAATTTTAGAGGGAATGCAAGGTAATATGAGAGATTGCTCAGAGACTGAAACAGATAAAAAATGCATAAAACATGTTGCACAAAAGTGAACTTTTGGTGTAGGCTCTGGTGCTGTGCAGCTCTTTGAGTGGTGTTTGAGGAGGGGTGAATTTAATGGGAGAAAGAAATTGCAGCAGTCGAAGGTAGGTGGGGAGAGAAGATGTCTCGGGAGCCACAGGAAACCCAGAATGTATTGGCAGCTTCTTTTCAGACTTGGGGCAAGAAAGAGGGAACTGTGGAGCCAAAGGGCACAAGTTGAAAGGTAAAGAAAGAAAAAGAGCAGAAACAGAGCAGTGGCAGAGAGGTAAGAGAAAGCAAAAGCCTGCACATAGAAAAGTATTGGGATTCCTGTAGATCCAGCTGCTCATTCCATCATGGCTTCAGTTGGGCCAGCCCTTGGTTTAGGGGTATAAATGGACGAAAAACAATGGCACAAACCAGCTTCATCATTTCAGAGTGTTCTTACCATCAGGATTCTAAAACAACGTGGGAAATATTTCTGAGTGGATTCCGGTTTTGGGAGCGTGCTGATGGTTCTGGCCCAGAGGGAGGGGGTTTGCAGGGAGAGCTGGCATTAAGACTTCGACTCTGCAGTGCAGCACAACAGAAATTGGTGGTTTTGGGAAGGGAGTTTCATCTTGCAGTCATTCAGTGGCTGTGGAAGCAAAAGCAAACGGTGCTTTTTGTTTTTTCATAGCATGATGTTGCTACCAGAGCCTCAGTGCTGCTTCACCGTTGTTGCTGAATTTCTCAGTCATGTGTCAGGAGAAATCAGGAATGCAAAAGTCAACAAGTAGGATCAAGTTCACTGAGTAAATAAGAAGTATGTGCTTATCAGCAGAGATCTTCCACAAGTTTGTGCAGCTCAAAGCATGGGCAGGATGTCTCACCAAGTGACAGCTGTAATAAAAGGGAAGTTAAAAAATTCACATCATTTTCTATTCGCCTGTTGCTGATAAATTTGTCAGTCTCTCACAACATACTCTTTGTTGTCACTTCATCACTCTAAAAGCTATAAAGTTTTATAATGGACATCACTGTAGGCTTGGATGATAAGAAGGGGGAAGGAAAACAACTTTGTTTCTGAGCTGGAGCCCATGGAAGTGTTAGGCAGAGTCTGTGTGTTTATTAGCTGAGGTTTGAGGTGGCTTCATGGAAAGTCCTGGGTTTCTGAGGGTTGAGGAAACCTGGTTTTCCATAAGGTGTCCTTGGAAAAGAATTGATGGAGGGGGCTTTGAGATGCTCTTGGAAGATTTAATCTGTCAAAGTGAAGATGGTTTGTGAGCATGGATTCGTTTGTCTTTAAAGGTTTGAGCTTGGAACGATTATCTGTCTTCACCACAAACAGAAAACACATCCTTGAAACACTGGCAAAGAGCAGGGGCTGTGTCAAAGTGCTTTTGGATGGAGCTGGGGGGGTTGAATTTGATTAAACCAGTTGGGCTGCAGGCTTTTGACAAATGCTGAGTTTATTTGGTGCTTAATTTGTTCAGGTACCTCCAGCACAGGCTCAGTTAAAAGATCTGGGAGATGTAGAGGTGGTGCCTGGTGCCTGCTGGTGGTGCGAGGTGGAGCTTCAGATCTGAGTCACATATCACAGTGAAAAGGGAAGTGTGAAGTAATTTTTCATTGCACATTAAAACAATCTCTCAGAAAATGACAAAGCCGTCTTCCCATTTCTCCCCTGACACCTCTGATAATACAATGAGATCACCACTTTATCTTTTTTCCTGTTATCCTTTTGGATAATAGTTGCAGTTGTAGAGTTAAAGCAAGCTGGGAGAAAAATTCAAGGGGGAAAAAAAAAGATCCTGTGGGGGCTGGCATCTTTTAGCATAACAAAACTCCAGCAAACAAGGCCAGTATTTCCAAGCTGAGTTACCTACAGTTCTGTTTGCCTTTTTTTAATGTAGAAATTATCATCTTAATTAGAAATTCTTCCTGAGATTCAGAGTAACTTTTGAATATTTGAAAAAGATTTGAGGTAATCTTTGGAAGTTGGTCCTTAGTTTTTTCTGCAAACTGGGCTGTTCATCAGGGGGTTTTTAATGTGGGATAAGAAAATTAAATCTTACTTGGATCAAAGTGGCCTAAGTTTAGTGAAGAGCTAACAAGGGAGGGCACTGTACCCGTCTGGAAGCAGTTGTAGAAATAGGAAATAAAAGAATATTTTTGTGTATTGCAAAGGTACAGAAATAATTCAGGCTACAAGTGGAGCCAGGGGTTGCAGTACCATTGTTGGAGATCTTTCTAATGAGGCTGGAGGATGCAATTTTAGCAGTTGCTTTATTTAGGAGGGCCAGAAAAGGAGGGGGAGGAGAGAAGAGATGACTTGGAACCCCTTCCTGCTGTGGGCACTGAGGGATCCCTACACTCAGCTTGGGAATTGCTGTCCCAGTCATTCCTGAGCTTCCTGTTGCTCTGGAACAATACAAAACGTGGGATAATCTCCTCCCCAAAAATCCCTGCTGGGCATTGCATGCCCTCAGAACTCAGGGGGGTGATTCTGATATCTCCTGATATTCCCTGTGCAGCTTTGCCTCTTCTAAGTTTTGGGCATCAGCTTTGTTTGATGGTACAAATGGATTTACATGGAGGAATCATGGAATCCTTACATGGAGAAATCATGGAATCCTGGACTGGTTTGGGTTGGGAGGGACCTTCAATCCCACCCAGTGCCACCCCTGCCATGGCAGGGACATCTCCCACTGTCCCAGGGTGCTCCAGCCTGGCCTTGGGCGCTTCCAGGGATCCAGGGACAGCCACAGCTTCTCTGGGAATTCTCTTCCAGGGCCTCTACACCCTCCCAGCCAGGAATTCTTACCCCATATCCCACCCAACCCTGCCCTCTGGCAGTGGGAAGCCATTCCCTGTGTCCTTGTCCCTCCAAAGCATCACAGTGTTTCTCTGGAGTCATCATTTTGAGTTTTGGGAGGATATTTTAATTGAAGCTAAGGAGACATCCTCAACACGCCTCACTTTCTTTTTTTTTTTTACGTTTTAGGATGTGAAATGTAGAGCTGACACGCCAGTGGTGGCAGATCAGCGGGAGGCAGAGGAGCGGCTCCCAGAAAACGTACGTGTGTTCAGGAAAACGTTTGTGTGTCTGTGTTAAACAGTAAGGGAGGCTCCTGAGGGCTTGATTTGGTTGAAGATTGAGTGATTCATGGGGGGAATGGAAGACATTTGAATAATTTTATTGATGGAAAAGTAAGAAATTACTGGCTCCTCTTTAAATTGCTTGCTTTCCTTCTATTGATTTGGAGGATTTAGAGAGGCACAGTAATCGACAGCTGATGGTAATGACCTCTCCATGTCATCCCTTCCTGTGACTGGGAGCTGCTCTCTCTTGTTTCTGCTTTGCTTTTAGGTTCCCAGCCAGATCAAACAGCCCAAATCTTCCACGAAAGCCCCAGTGAGCTCCCAGGAGATACCCCTGGAGCCAGCACCTCTTTACCTTTCTCCAGAAGCTGAACTCACCAGCCGTGGTCGGTACCAGTGATTTTGCCACAATATCATATAAAATACATATAAAAATACGTATTTTTAGTACCCTCACTCCCAAGATGGATGTTTTCATTTCGTTTTCCAGATAGCTTTTGCTGCAGTTTTGTTTCTTTGAACACCCAATGGCCTACTCTAAGTTGTGTTATAAGGTGTTTGTATTTTTCTCTCCCGTCACAATTTTTGAGAGCTTGAAGGTGTCTTCACTTGTTTTTCTTGACTTTTACATGCAAAGATGATCCTGTTTTCGATAGAAATAGAAGGAAAGACAGTTTGGGACCTGCTGTTCATTCCATGTTGCTGGAATATGGCCTTACCTGTCCTGAAAGGAATACCCCTTTCCAGCACGATCTGAATTGTAGAGGTCAAAACTGAATTAGATGTCCTCACAAACTTCTGCTGAGAGCATTTATTCCCAGAACTCAAGTCACTCTGGTTTAGAGACTTAAGAAGTGACTCAGAGTGGCCCTCCAGCTCAATTTTATTAAGGTGAAGAGCAAAAAAAAAAGAAAAGCTTAATTAGCTGTAGTCCACTAATTCCTTTGGTGGTTCTCATTTTCTTACTGTGCTGTGTGACTTATTTCTTTCCCCTTTTGACCTTCTCAGGTGTCCTCCCAGCTCCACTGCCCGTGGATCCAGCAACTTGTCCCATAGTTGCAGGGCAGGAGATGACCATAGAGATCTCCAAGGGTCGCTCAGGCCTCGGGCTCAGCATTGTCGGGGGCAAAGACACTCCGCTGGTGAGTTTTCTGTTAAAATAATGTTTCCTGCAGACAGAGACAAAGCAAACACGGAAAATAATGATGCCCGTAATGTGTCTATTGCTCTAAGAAATTGTTGGAGACAGGGAGGACAAGCCAGCTCTAACCTGCAGTAAAAAATTGGTGATTTTGCCTTGTGTCAGATCAGACGATGCTCCTGTTTAAATCGTTTGTGTTTCAGTAGTTTTTCTGCAGTGGTCAGAGGTTGCAAATGTGTTTCCTTTTATTTAACCATTGAGTTGGAGGCAGCTAAGTTACCAGAATGGCTGGACTAGGAATTCATGTTTCTAGAGGTAGAGCTGTTCTCAGCAAGGATAACACCTCTGCCTTGAGAGCGGAAATGCTCAGTAGCTGTTTAAACAAACTGTGATTTATCTGCCTGCCAGCAAAAGCCCTTGCAGAACAGAGGTAAACCAAAGGTAACCTTTTATTGTTTTCTGTGTCTTTTGGCCTAATCTCCTTTTTAAAAAAATTATCTTCAGATGAATTAAAATGTCAGTTCAAGCGTGAGCTCAGCAAATTAGCGATGCTAAACCCCTCTCTGCCTCTTGCTGTCTCCTCTCCACTTCACATTTGAGAGATGCTTTCCTGCAGTGTGAGAGGAGCCAGATTGGGTTTTTTAAATGTCAGATTCAGTTCTTTCAGTGGACAAGTCTGTTGCAGAGGTGTCTTTGCTGGGTTCTCCTGGATTCCCTGACACAGAGACTCCTCGGGCAGTGGAACTGCTCTGGTACATGCAGTTTTTCGCCCAAAATATCACAGTGGTGCATCATTAAGTATCAAAGTGCAGTGAGTGTCAGCAGGTACAGACAGTTGCAATGTAGTAGTCTTCTTCCAGAGGGAAAAAAAAATAAAAAGAAGGAAAAAAATTGAAAGGAAAGAAGAAAGGAAGTCAAAAGGAAAAAGAAAGTTTTGTTTCGCAGAGTGTGGGCTGGATCTCTTACGGCATTAAAGCTGAAATTGGAAAAAGTGCAGGTTTTGGTCCCATTTCTCCCAGTCTCCAGTTCTGTAGAGCTGGGATGAATTGCTCTGTTTCCCATGGAGATGGAGCTGGGTTAGTTTTCACTCTTTCCAGCCATGCACAGTTTTGTCCCCAGTCCCCCTTTTTTTTTTTTTGTCAAGCTCCTCAGTGTTGAGTAAATTCAACTAAGTTGCTCGGTGTTAGTCATCCTCCCTGCTTTTTCATTTAACTGGAATTTGGAAATAAATACATGGCAGTCTGTCAGATGCAATATGGTGTGTGTCTTTCATGAGATTTTAATATAAATAAATGAAAATTGTAAATAACCGCTTTACAGAGCAGATGAGAAAAATGCAAAGGGTTTTTATTCTTTAAACTAAGTAAATGGTTTTGGTTAAGTATTATGCTTTCATTAGTTTATTCATTAAAGTGTCCTCCTAGGGGTTGGTTTTAAAAGTCTATGCACTGGAGTGCAGTAACCGAAACCATGAAGGGAGGGAGGTCCAACTCTGCTTTTCAGATCCTCAGCTTACAGGACTCACCCAAAACGAGTCCCTGTTTCTTTTCCATAATTCTGCATCTGCTCACTGAAAGGCCAGAAATGGTGTTTCATAGGAAACAAGGTGCTTTTGGGGAAACCACAGCCTAAGCTGATCATTTGCTGTGTGCACAGACCCTCTCTGGGATTCTCCATGACTTCCTTCTCCCAAGCAGCTCGTGCAAACCCTTCTCCTCAAGGCAGGGACTCAGGGTGGTGGCCACAGCTGGTGGGATCACAGAATCCTGGAAGAGTTTGGCTTGGGAACCTTGACGATCCTCCACTTGGAACCCCCTGCCATGGGCAGGGAGCCTCCCATTTTTCTGTCTACTTTGTGCTTCTGATCTTCTCCAAATTATTTTGATGCCTTCCTTTTTGGGGTTTTTTGGTTGTTTTTTGTTGTTGTTGTTGTTGTTGCCCTGGAGTCAGAAAACCTTCTGTAAAGAGTTGAAACGGAGTTCAGGTGACATAATGAGGAGTAAAAGCAAATACTGCTCAGGGCTGTTGGGAAGTTTCTGTCTTTTTGAGTTTCATGGCTTAGGGAGAAAAATACAGCAGAGCAGGTCCATGGAACTGAGTGATGTATCTGCCTCGCTCTCTGTCATCTGGTTTTAACTCAGTTGCACAGGTGGACATCTTTTGTATTTTTAAAAAAAGGCAAAATCAAAGGAGTTCATCATTCCTGAAGGTCTTGTGTGGCAGAAATTTTGTGTCCAAAGCGCACTGATCGCTGCAGTGCAGAGAAATTAGAATGAACTGTAATTGGCTTCAGCAGAAGTGCCTACAGAGCCCTGAAGGACATGAACCCCAGCTCCTGGGATCCCAGAAGTAATTGATCAGCATGGGGGAAGCCAGGAACACTGCTCAGAACGTGTCAAGCTCCAGAATGGCCATGGCAAGCCTGTAAGGGCCTCGCCCATGCTGTACTAAAATGCTCTTGATCTGAAAATGCTGAGCTGAGGGTACTCAGCAGCAGCTCACATGGGATGGGAAAGCTCTCCCGGAATATTTTATATCTTCCTTGTGCACAGGACGTACAGGCCCAGCTTTTGGAATAATAAATCTGGCAGCCAGGGCCAGGCTGCTTCGAAATGAAATATAGAGTGCAACTTCTAAGTCATAACCTCAGGAATCTCATCAGGAATCACCAAGTGGAGACTTGAAAAATACAGCCCGTGAGCAGGGAGGTTAATTTGTTCAGGAGGTTGGAAAGTGATGTCTCAACCCCTGTGAAATGTTTTTTGGTGAGGGGATGCCCATGCCCTTAAACTCCGAACCCTTTCCAGTGATGTTTTATAAAGCAGGGCTGGGGCTCTGTGCTTGGGGAGCAGCAGCTGGAGCGATGTGCTTGCAGGAAAGGCATGGGCTGTCCTTGGGAGTTTGTCTTCATGTTGTTGATCTTCAGACTGCTCTAGCCCTGGAGCACTTCTATTTCATTTCCCTCTAAGCGTTGATGTTTTATGAAGTTCTTTTTTTTTTTTTTCCTTCGCTCACTTTCATTTCACCTTCCCACGTACCCCTGAGAGAACACAACACATGGCCTCTGCTTTAAAGCAATTAAAGTGCAGAGTGGAGCTGGCTGAAGCACAGGGCTTTCAGTTTGTGATTTTTATTCTTTTTTTATTTTGGTTGTCGTCCAATCAAACTTGTAAAAGTAGCCTCAGAGTGGGAATTTAAAACGGGAGAAAAAAGAAAGAAGCGTTTTCAGAAACATCCCCAGAATGAGGTTCGAGGCTCTAACGCTGCTCTCCAGGACACCCATGGGATTTTCATCTTAAATCCTCAGAGAACAGGGCATCCAGGAATTGTTTTTAATTGTACTCACCCAGATGGGACGTGGGCTCTGTCCAGAGAGGTTCTGGGTGTTGAGCAGGGCTCAGATCAGCCTGGCCTGGTGGAATGTGTCCCATGGCAGGAGATGGAATGAGATTGGCCCTGAGCTCCCTCCCAACCCAAACCATCCCACGATTCTCAGAAATCCCAACCCATTATCACCCCACAGTGGGGGAAATGCTGCCACATCTTGCCCAGCTGACAACTTGCAATGATTTTTCTGTGATCCAGGACAGTTTTCAGGGATTTGATTCCTGGCAGCACGTGGAAAAGGCACTGCTCTAAGACACAAACATTTTCTTTTTGAGGTGGGGGACACTGCTTTGCTGCCAGCTGAATAATTTAGTGATGGTGGAGTTGATTACTGGTGGTTATGACTCTGCCTTTGCTGCCTGGGTGATTAAGACACTCAGACGTGCCAGAGGGCATTCAGCAGTTTCAAGGCTGGTTTGGGGATGTTCCTGAGCCAGGGTTAGGGAAGCTGGGAGGGAGGAGGGCTCAGAGACTGGGCTGGGGCTGGAAATCACAGCTAATGGCTGAGGAGGCACCTCTGATATCAAAGAATTGCAGGCTCTGTAACTTAGGGCTCTCTGGAGGTGGAGTAGGGGATGGTCATTATCTCAACCTTACACAGAAGGGAAGAAAAATATGTACTTTATCCTGTGTGGGTTTTGTTGTTAACAGCATCAAGCCTCTTATGCAGGATTTTTTCATACTGGGTTGTCTGCTTTGAATGTGGTAAATTTTCATTTTGTACTTCTGCTTTCAGCTGACTTCGATTAAAAAAATGCATTTTTAAGGCAATTAACAAACTTTAAGGTACTCCATCTGTAAAATAAAGTGATCCGCAAAGCCAGGGAACTGGGACACAAAAAACGACAGAATATTCCTGTGCTCAGCTAACAGGAGTTGGTGAGAGCTGCAGCAAAAAGCTTCCATGATCACCTGGGTTAGCCCAGAGGGTTTTCTGGGGAGCTTCCCCAGGGTGGGCTGCAGTTTGACAGAAGAATATTTAGATTCCTTCTGTCAGTCCAGGTGAGTCATCCCTTGAACAAACCCCATCTGTTAAGGAAGGGCGAGGGAATAATCAGGAAAACTGTGACTTGAAGCTGCAGCTGTTCAAGCCCCGGTGTTTGCCCCTGGAGCTGCGAGGGATAATTACCCTGTGAGGGCTCCATGCTGCCAAAACCAGGCTGTTCCTGCTCCAAAGCCAAGCCTGGAGCTCTGCTTTGTGCCCTGCTGCAGTCTGCCAGGAGCGGGCACCTACCTGAGCACCAGGGCTCTGGGACTCCTGTGTTACTGAGCAGGTTCTCCCTCGGCTGAGCTTCCATCCCCACTTCAGTTATATTCAAAATAGAATATCTTTATTATATTTTAAACACACCAAAATACCTTTATCGGGTATAGACAGCCAGCATCTGAGTGATTGCTTGGACAGACATGCAGAGCAGCTAAGACTGAGAGCGTAGTGGTGAAATGTGCTCACCTTGTAACTACAAATGAGAAGGGAGATATTGGCCTCTGGGGAGGTTCCAGCAATATTTGGGCTGTAGATGCTGCTGCTGCTGCTGTTAAATCCCCCACACAATGAGTGGAACAATGGAATGAGAAACGGGGAGGGGAGCCCTGAGTTTTTAACCCTGGCTCGGGTATCGCGGGAGGGAGAGCCTGCGGTTGGGAGAGGGGAAAAATGCGATCCCTGCTAAACCCCTGCCCTCATTCATAAAACCAGGAGGCAAATTAATGACAGGGTGGTAAATGCAGTTAGCTTGGAATTGTGAGGAATGGCTTGGACTCCTGCTTGGGCAGTGCTGAAAGGGAGTTGGTGGATTCATCATCGTTCCAGGACGACGCTGGCTTGCGGGAGCATGACAAACCCAAGCTGCTTCGTACATGAGTTGTCACAAAAGGGAATTAGGGCAGTAAGTTTTGCAAATCGTGTCTTTGATGGGTCTTTGGCAAGGGTTTAGCTGATGGTAGGGCTTGCCTCGCTTAGCAGGGCCTTGCTTGAAGGAGCTGGTGTCTTCCAGGAATGTAAATCAACCATAAAATTTAGGCTAACAATATACAAAAGCAGCAGGACCTGTCAGGAAGGGCTTCAGGAGGATCCTGGCTGCTGCTGGTTGAAACCCCTGGCTTTTGGCTTCCTGTGTCACACTCATGCATTCTTTATAACCTGTGCTATGCTCTGTACACTCTTTCTTTTTTTTTTTTTTTTTTTTTTTTGAGTAACTTAATAAAATAATGAGAGTGAGAGAGTTAAGGTTTTAATATGTCATTCTGTGTTTTATTATTCCCTCTAAAATGAGCATGTATACTTTTTGAAAAACTTTGGTTTGCTTTGGCACGTGATTCACAGGAACATAGCTCTTTCTATCATTCTGACTTAAGTCATATATTTTTACACTAAACATCTTATTACCTTAGTTTTATTATTTCGGAATCAAAGGAGAGCTTGCAAATGTCTATGACTGCAGAGCGAAGGAATGTTAATGAATAGTGCCATTGAATTTTCAGGTTTTAGCTTTTCTGATCTTAGAGAATATAACTGTAAGCAAAAATATTATGCAAGCTGAATAAAATTTAAATAAATAAGGACCAGATGTAACTATAGGGGCCTATAAAATATAATACAAATACTATCCACTTCCTTAAAATAAATCTGTATTTTAGTATGAAAAATTATATTCATATTGATATTGTGGATTAATCTTTTTTATGAAAGTTGGCAAGTGAGCACCATCTCTTGCAAGGGCTTGTTCTTAAATGGGAAACAGAACCTTTTGTTTTGACCTCGAGCGGGGCACTTTCTGGGTCTCGTGCAACGTGGAGCATTTCTGCATTACCACAGTAATAGATTTTTACATTCTGCAGCCTGTTTTACTGCAGCAGCGTTTGGCTCAGGGTTTGGGGTGCCTGCTAATGGTTTGTGAGCGCCAGCAATGGCAAAATCCTGCAGTGCCAGGAGGAGGCATTTGCATGAGAAGCCAAGCGATTTGCTTGGGCTTGACCTTCGCCCTCCCTCGCTGAGAAGTTATCTTGGAGATTCAGTTTGGATCTGCAAGTGGGAGATCAGAGATCAGGACATAACTGTTGTCATTTCCTCTGCCTACAAGGAACCAGCAGCTGAGTTTGTTTTAACTGCTGAGAGATTCCTGCGTGGAGTTAATTCTGCAGTGAAACTCACTGTGCAACCGGTTGATTTCTGCTTTTATCTGGGAACCAGCCTGTAAAAATGAAATTTTTGCAATTTTGCTACTCTGGACAAAGTGCTGTAGAAGTTGAAAAGGAAATAACTAACGGCATTGTGCGTGCCCTGGGAAAGAGATAAATCCCTGATCCTGCAGTCAGCAAAACCCCTTGCCGGGTAATTATCCTCAATAATGCTAATTTAGTGTAACATTTATAGCTACGTTGGAAATTAGCTGGAAATGTGTAATGTTAGCTTAGGAAAGCACAACTTGTCAACGAAATCAGAAGAACATCTTTTCCAGAGCGCGGTGTCAGATGTAGTTTTCTTTTTGTCTTCCTCAGGAAAAGTGCTCTGATCCATGCAGAAGGGTTCATTCCCTGCACCAAAAATGTGGTTATGGTCGGTGGCAGGGTTCATTCTCAGTTGTTCTGTGCTGATTTTTGCAGGTCTCAGTGGGGAGTGCTTCACCTTCCTTCTGTCAGTAAAGGCTGGCGCTCGTGGGCTGAAGCAGCTCAACAAAGCCAAACCCCAAGTGCAGCTCAGTTAAAGCAGCAGGATTTGCAGCAGTGCAGGACTGTGCAGGGCTCTGCAGGAAAGCTCTTCACCACAATCTGGGCATTTTTCCTTGTCAAATCCAGCCAGCACCTGGAGATTCCTCTGCTCCACTTCTTTTTGAAAATCACCCCTTTTGCACACTGATCCTCCTTTATCGCAGGATGCAACTTCATCAAAATACCCTTGGTACTTAATACTTGTGCCTCCTGTGTCCTGTTCTCCCTCAGCCTCTATTCCCAGCATTCCCAGAACCAGCCTGGGGGCTGTTTTACAGCAGCTTTTCAGCTGAAAGCTGCTTCTTGTCCTGCTGAACAGCAGCTGCACAGTAGAAAAGAAACACTGGAGGAGAGACTGGCTCAGGAGCTGTAAACTTGCAGAAAACACGTGAGCAGTCCAAGCCTGAAGCCAGCAGCTTGTGAGGCTTTCTCACCGTGGTTTATGCTCCTGCAGGCTTTTAAGGATCACTTGGTCAGTGATTTTCCTGAACTGGATGCTGACTTCACCACCTTCCTCCCGAAGGCTCGGTCAGGGCAGTGCTCCCTGGTCCTTGCCCGGGGTCTCTGCCATACCAGTTCTTGACATTTAAGATACAAAGATTAAGCTGTCAATCTGACTGGATTTAATTCTCAGAGCTAACACGTCTGTCCGTGCCCTTTGCTGAGGGGTGAGTGTGATATTCTTCCCCTCACGGGTCTCTGAATCGTTATAAACCAAGCAGAAAAATATCCACAGCCTGGGAGGGGTGGGAGGAGTTGAGATCCAGCTCCCTGGGAGTTCAGGGTTCTTCCCCTCCTCAGGTGAAGGGCAGTGCAGGGCAGATAATGCTGTGCACATGGTACCAGCTTTATTTTCCAGAGGTGGGTGCTAATTTCTCTCAGGCACCTTGCCCTCTCTGTTTATTGTTCACTCTGCACCGACTTTTTTCTTTGACCCAGAGGCTCCACGAGCTTCTCCTGCTTCTCTGCCTTCACTTCCACAGCCAAACCCTGGTTTTCTCACTCCTGTGCCTCCCCTGTGCTCCACAGCTGTGCAGTCACAGTGATATTCTCGGTCAGAGGAGTACTCTGCCGCTGAGGGGTGTAGCTGTCCCACATGAACCCTACAAAATACCTTTGTGGTGGGTTTGGTGACCATTTCTGGGTTTGGGGCACATCATATCCCAACCAGCTGTGCTTTAGCCGTGTTTGGGAGCCATTCTGGCTTGCAGGTGATTTTTGTGGCCGTGCAGTGCCGTGTGAGCACATTCAGCTTCATTTCCTTGGGCTGCAGGCCCTTCAGTGCCAACATTTTTGAGCCCAGGATGGGAATCTCAGCAGTAGCAGAGAAATTCCCTTCAGGTCTGTTTTTCCCTCAGTGTTTTCGTGGTTGGACAGTCTCAGTTTACACCTGCCAGCGTGGACTTTGTTTAGCACGGAGAAGCACTGTTTGCACGGCCCTTCTCAAATTCCGCATCCTCCCGTCCCGGGCAAGAGCTGCTCAGCTCTGCATTAACTCCCCAGTTGTGTAATGGTCCCAGACTGTTCTTTGTCAAAATATACAAAGATTAAAGCCCCAGTTTGTTGAATGGATTTGTAAACTTTATGAAGTATGTGCTTTCAGCAGCTGGGTATCTTTTTTTTAAACAAGCGTGTTCTCGATACGGGAGTGTTTTCATTTCCCCTTCTTCTCGAACAGTTTTAGTGTCTGCCAAGTTCCACCATGGAGAGCCATAATCTGTATGAAACTGGTGGTGAAAGGAGGTGGGGAGGGATGGGAAAATCTGTCCAGAGCCACCACAGATTCACAACCTCTTAGCTGAACGTTGACACCGCTTTCTCTTCATCCCCCTTGATTGATTGATTTTGGACTGTGGAGGCTTTGATATCAAGCACACATTTAATTTGAACAGGAGCTGCTGATGTCCAGAAACCAAAAGCTATCATTTAAATAAACGTACTGTTTTAGCAATAATAGATTCTATTTTATTTTGGTTTTTTCTGAGGGACTGAGAGGCGTCTTCCAGCTTCAATCCATGCCTGTTGATAGAGTCATTACAGCTTGGGGCTTGGTTAGATGGCTGGAGGATGACATCTCATCACTGCATAAACTCCTTTAAAATATTGACATGATTAAAAACGTTCACTAACAGCAGTAGTTTGCTTTTAGTGATTTGTCACGGATGATCAAAACTAACAGAGTCTTATCCAGATCCCACTAGATCCAGTGGAAAAAAAAAATTACTTCTGGGTTAAGTACTTTGAGCTGATCCCAGGAGTATCAGAGGAAAGAGATGTTTGCCATGGCTCATAAGCTAAGGAAAACGAAAACTGACATTTATGCTTATGGACTATTCAGAAATCTTTACAGTGCATCACGGACACATTGCTCTGTTCTGTTTTAAATCGATTCGATAAGCCTGCTTCAGCTACACTACTTTAAAAAAAAAAAAAAACAAAAAAAACCCACAACAACCCTGCTCAAGAAAAACAGCGTTTTGGCAGGACAGCGAGACGTTTCCTTCTGCAGGGTAGGCACAGAGCGAGCAGGAATGGACCTTTTCATGCCATGGGTATTTTTAGTCTGGGTCTGGCTTCTCACACATGCAGGAACCGCGGTGTGACGCTCAAGTGTTGCCTTTTCAAATAGATGATGCAGATTATCCAAACTGATAACACTCGGTGGTTCCTGGGGCTGAGCCTTCGGTA
The DNA here is from genome assembly GCF_015227805.2 of Hirundo rustica. Taxonomy (NCBI): domain Eukaryota; kingdom Metazoa; phylum Chordata; class Aves; order Passeriformes; family Hirundinidae; genus Hirundo; species Hirundo rustica. Next base: position 2,528,361 of record NC_053458.1, on the reverse strand, counting down.
TGTGCACTTTTGCATTTCATAAAGCCGTGCTGGGAAAAGCTGGTAACATCCAGGCTGGTGGATGTTTTAAAAGCAACCACAGACGGAAAACAAACCTTGAGAAATGTGTGACTGAAAGGTCCTTGCTCAGAGGTTAGGAAATATGAGATTGAATCCAGCCTGAAAAGGTTTAATTTGACCATCCTGTGTACGTGCCCAGTGTGCTGTTCCGTGGTCACACTGCCAGTTTTCTACCAAACCTGGTCACCCGCTGCCCTGGTGTGTCCCAGGTGAGTGATGCTGCTTTAACAAACTGCTCAATATTTTGTGTTCTCTCACTGGCTGCTTCTCCCAGGCTAAAGTCTCTTGCGTTGCTTTGGAGTAACACCATCATTTGTAAAACAAAGGGAAAAAATACCTCAACCCCAAACCAACCAACCAAAACCCCACAACAACCCAGACCCCACAACAGGGTGAAGATGGATGTGCCTGTGTTATTCTGTTCTGTTAGTGTTTGCTGCTTCAGTTACTGCAAAAAAAACCCCTGCAGTTGCCAGTGGTGTGTGTATATCTCTCTATTTTATTTTATTTTTTAACCAAACCACTCTTCTGATTTTCTTAATGGCTTGGTACACAGCTCATAGCGTTTCCCCTTCATTTATGCAGATTGAAATCTCTTTTCCCCCATCTGGGACTCTTGTATCAGCTGTAATCCGTTTGTGGCTGCAATCCTCCAGGCTTTTTCCAGGGCCTGGTGTCCCTGATCAGAGGGAACCTGTGGCAGTGGTGCTGTGCTCCAGCAATTCCACATCATTAAACAAGCTGTAGTGGGAACGAAAGGGCGTCGTGCTCTCGGTGTCGTCACCTGAAGGGCATTTTTGAGTTTTGTTTCTGTGCTGGGAAAGCATCATGAGGCAGCCCTGGGCAGGGAGTGAATTGGTGATGAGAGATGTGGTGTCCAGCAGTGTTCTCCAAACATGAAGGGACCTTTTCCCACCCCAGCAGCAATTCCCTGCCCCTGCTCTAAGAAGCCACCACGCAGCGGGGTTCACATGCTCCAGCCTCCCCAGCTTTTCTTGGGAGCGCTCTGGGAAAGTTCCTCTTTGCCTTTGCACATCCTGTTGGTGAGGGGCTTCAGAGCAGCAGTTCTGCAGGGTGTATTTGAGAATGGGTTATCCAGAACCCACGTGTGTAATTAAAAATCACCGTGTGTTTGCCCAGGGCCAGCGCTGGTGGCTCAGCTCTGAGTTTGCTGGTGCTGCTGAGGAGAGGAGCAGGTTTTGCACACTGCAGCATCCCACCCTGCAAGCTGAGCACTGTAGCAGTGCTTCACCTATATTCACCCTTTTTAAATTTTTTTTTTAATAAGAAAAAGGAAAAAAAAAAAAAAAAAAAAAAAGAAACAAACAAACCAGAACAATGCAAAGAGAAAGCACCAGCAAGAGAACAGTATGTTCTTTGTAATGCTTTTTCTTTGGGGACATCTATTGCTGGCAATAAGATTAAATCACTGAAACCTTCCCTGAAGCTACATCTGCCACTGCCTACATTTTCCAACCTCAGTAATAAACTAACATTTGCCATTGTTCCTTTCTTCTGGATTTCATTTCTTACAGATTTAACCAGCGCTATTTACCACAAGGCATTCAGCTCTTGCTTGAAGCCGAGCTCCATGCCAAGTCCCTAAAAATATTCATAGCTCCAAAGAATCTGGTTTTAAATAATACCATTAAAAGTAGACGATATTAATGCAGCAGTTCACACTGAGTTCACATGCTGCTGATGCCAATGCATGAAAATGATGGAAGAAGCTCTGGACAAGACTACCCCGAAGTGGGGAGCAAAACCCTTTGTACCTTTATACCAGCTTTTGATTGCAGGAGTCACTTTCTTACCTCAAAAGACTGAAAATTTAAAATATCTGCATTGCAGCATTGTTTCTCCTGACTTGGAGTGCTGTATTTTTAACTGTGGAGCTGGTGGGGAGCGTGGGGTGGGTCGTGGTGGCCAGTTTTGGGCTGTTTGGGAAGCAGGATTCATGCCACTGCCTTCTTCCCACAGGACGCCATAGTGATCCATGAAGTTTATGAAGAAGGGGCAGCAGCCCGAGATGGCAGACTTTGGGCTGGTGATCAGATTCTGGAGGTAAATGGCATTCTCTGTGTCTGTGTTTGCTTGTGGAGACGTGTTTTCAGTTCAGCAGAGGTCCCTTGTAGGTTGAACGGGATCCATTCTGGAGGCTTCCCTTCCGTCACTAAGAGCGTCCTGAAAAATTCGTATTTCCTTATATATTCATATAAACTGAAGGTACAAATTGAGAATGCATTAAATTTAATTGAGCAAGGCAGTTCTTGAATTACATAGTTCAGCTGTCATGTCCAATAGCTTAGTATTATTCATCTCTTTAATCTTTCATTCGGCGGCCTGCGCTCCCGACGCCGCTCCCGTGTCTTCTCTGCCTGAAATCCTAATATTGGGCTGGGATAACGTGGGGTGAGGAGGAGAAGCTGGGTGTAGCATCCCTGCCAGCATCCCTGCCAGCATCCCTGCCAGCATCCCTGCCAGCATCACCCCACAGCATCCCTGCAGAAGCTCCCAGCTCCCCCAGGCCACACTTGAGGCAGCTGGGGAATGGCTGCTGTGAATAAATGCGGAGTTTTTTGGGGTTTTTTTCCTCCCCTAGACGAGCAGGGGAGAGGTGGAGGGAAAGGGTTAAGAGAGAAGTGTTGGTCTGCAAATGAAACTTGCGTCAGGCAGGGGTTCAGCGCAGCTGCTCTGCAGCTCTGCTGTCAGCTCAGGACAAATTCCCAGCATGGCCATTAAGGCCTCGGTGTGTAGGGTTAGGAAAATAGCGAGGGGTACTTGGGGAGTTGGTCTTTACAGCTCTTGCACTGCAAATATTTTTGTTAGCGTTGAGGGCCGAATGTTGTTTTGGTTTTATAAATAACGGGGTTTTAACAGAGCACGGTAATTAGAGGGGAAGAATGGAGCAAGGTTAATTAATTCTTTTCTGGCCAAACAGGAAAGTGCTAATGTTTGTGAGCCATAATATTGTTATTATTTCAGCTTTTAAAAGCTGTATTAATCAAAAAGATGGCTGAATTGGTTTCAGATTAGTGTGATAAAGCACACGTAGGTGGCTGTGTGGAGGAAAGAATATCAGTGCACTTATAATAAATGTGTGCAGAATTGGTACAAAAAAATATAGAGAATAAAGATTAGTCTTAACTATCTTAATGTAAAATTAGATATGATTGTAGTCTTGCGTATCTAGAAATTCTGAGAAGTATTTTCATTGCCTTAAAGCTTTTGGAAGTGGATTAACATTTGTGGTTATTCTGTTACAGTTCATGCTGCTTCCTAAAGAGACTTCAAAAATGTCTAAAGTATTGATATGTTTTGGTATGAAGAAATAAAAGATGATTTAGTTGACAGAATGTTGGCAAACACCTTAAAGGGCACTTGTGGATCAGGCTTGGCAAAATTAGATTAAGTTTCACGTTGCAATAGGGTTGGTTTTTTTTTAATGGAACATTTAAGCAGAACTTCTTGTTCTGTCTGACATTAGTGAAATGCTGAAACCTTCTCAGGTTGTGGCAAGAGAAGTGCAGCTGGCTGCTCCAGCAGCGGTCTGGTGTGCCATCTATTGGGAAAAAAGGAAAATCACCATTTAATGCATCCTGCCTGGGATTCTCTGCAGCCATTGATTTGCTGGTGTTTCTGATTCCTTCTGTTTCCATCTCGGTGATGTTGGGGAGCTGGGGGAGAAGGGGTCTGAGTGCTGAGACACACAGGGAGCTCAAAGGAGCACGTCCCACTTTGGGTAGCTGGAGAAGGAAGCATTGCTCGAGGCTCCAGAGGCTCGAGGTTAAAAAGAAGGGAAGAACACCCCCAAACTTCCAAGCCCAGAACGTTCCAACTGCCGGGATTTACCCCGGGCAGCGGCACAAAGCTCCGCGCTCCGTGGGACAGCCAGGATCTCGTCCCTCTGGAAACGGGAACGCTCAAGAGGAGCACCGGCGGGCGTCAGACTGACAGATGTGTGCTGTCACGCCCGGGCAGGCTGTGGCGGAAGGGACCAGTTATCCACGTCTTGTGGAAAGCAAACTCTGCTCGTTGCAGGTGAACGGGATCGACCTGCGGAGCGCCAGCCACGAGGAGGCCATCACTGCGCTCCGGCAGACGCCGCAGAAGGTGCAGCTGGTGGTTTACAGGAACGAGGCGCACTACAAGGATGAGGAGAACTTGGAGATTTTCTCCGTGGACATCCAAAAGAAAACGGGCCGAGGGCTGGGGCTCAGCATAGCTGGGAAAAGGTAAGAGTGCCTCTGGTCTGACAGCGCCTCCAAGGGGAAATACATTTGGGATTTTGACGTCTGGACGAACGGGGGAGTTAAATGGAATATGAAATAAAGGGGAAACTCCATAAGGAGAAGGATTTTGTATGTAAGTATCTTCCAGGATTCAGTGGGGCTGTGGTTCTGGCTCCTGTGTCAGAACAGAGCTGACAAGTGGAGGCTGTTGCAGCCCAGGAGAGCTCCAGGCACAGAGAGGGAATCTCCTGCAGAACTGGGGGCTCACTCTTCTGTGGCATCAGGGTCGCTGTGTCTCAGGGCTCTGGAGGTCCAAACCATGGCTTTTCTGGTTTCTAAACTGGGGGATAAGCCTACCCTAACTTTCCAGGATGTGCCTTTGCAGATGGATTTGTGAGTCAGACTGAGCTCATGCTCGGTTCGAAGGGACCGAGGTCAGTGGAGGGTGGGAGGCTGAGTTAGACCCAAACCCTGAGCAGAGAGCAGTTTCCAGAGCTGGACCTGAGATACAGGACCACTGAGACTGGAAAAGCCCTCCAAGGTCATGGAGTCCCAGCTTTGACCGATGTCACCGAGCCCAGAGCTCTGAGTGCCACCTCCAGTCCTTCCTTGGGCACCTCCAGGCGTGGGACTCCAGACCTCCCTCGGCAGCCCCTGCCAATGTCTGACCACCCTTTGCATGAAGAAATTCCTCCTGATACCCAACCCAAACCTCCCCTGGCACAGCTCAAGTCCTGTCCTGGCTCCACCCTCGTGTCAAGGAGTTGCAGGGAGCAATACAGTGGGAAGTAACAGCAGCCTAATAAAATGTGACTTTTTCCTGATGCATCTCTAAACCACTGCTATTAGATCACTCAAACCAGAGCACTGATAGTTTTAATCTTCCTTTGCTAAAAGAGATTTATGGCATGACACTTGTTCAGCGTTGGAGTTGCCCTCCTGTATTGCCAAGAATAATTTACTTTTTTGCAATTACAAAGTGTCATTATCCTGACTGCCTAATGCTCAGTGGAGTTTCTGCAGCAGTTTTTGGGTGGCAGTGTTTAACCCAGGTGTTGTGAGCAGATTGTGGGGTGGGTAATTAATTTAGATGATGTAAATTACCCTGCAGATGGCAATGGCCCTGTCCAGCCCTCCTCCCTTTGCCTCTGTGCTGGACTTGCTGTGCTGCTCCTGAATCCTTCAGCAGCTGGGGGTCCCCTCCTTAGAAGGAGCCCAGGTGCTGAAGTTGATTAAATGATACCCAGGTATAATTCAGGGTGGGAAATGTTGTGTCCCTCAGGTGAGGGATAAAAATATGCCAGATCCTGGCACTGCAGCTGGCACCAGCTCACAGCACGAAATCACAGAATCATGTAAATTGAAAAAGCTCACCAAGATTACTGAGTCCAACCTCTAACACTGCCAGGTCCACCACTAACCCATGTCCCACCAGGAGATAGTTTAACTCCATTAGAGACCAAACCTCATGCTTCTGTTCATGTAAATGGTGTTTTCCATAACTCTTTATGTATCCTACAGTCAGAACTAGCAGTCCAAGGGGAAAGACAACATTAAATATTAGCAAAACGTGCCGCGGTTTTAAAACCCGTAGATTTTTTTTTTTTTTTTTTAACACAGCTGAACGGGGCGTAAAACTGGTTCTTCCTCTGCTCACAGGTTTCTTTTAATGTCTCTTAAATGCAAGTGATCTAAATTGGTCTCCCAAAGAATATTGGATTGTGTAATTAGCCATATGCTTCTTGCATTGTTAGAAATGGAAGTGGAGTGTTTATCTCTGACATTGTTAAAGGAGGAGCTGCAGACCTAGATGGAAGATTAATTCAAGGAGATCAGATTTTGTCTGTAAATGGGGAGGATATGAGAAATGCCTCACAAGAGACTGTTGCCACTATACTTAAGGTGAGTACAGAATGCATTTTGAGGTATTGAATTGCAGCTACTGACACTGTGCAAGGTAATTACCCTGAAGTGCTATTTACCGTACACAGGACGGCTCCAGCTGATTACCGAGACAAGAACTTCATTTGAAATAACTGGGAGGTTCATTTAAAGTCACTTCTGTGCGTATTTCTAGGAACTGGATGGTATGAAGCAGGAACACAAAGGCACATTTAGTATTTAGGCATTTATTTGAAAATGCAGCTGCATATCTAGTGGTAGGAAAACACTTGGAAACGGGAGAGGCAGCACAAAGCAGAACTGAAATAAATCTTTGGCTTTGCTGTACTGACCTGCAGGGATAAAATGACAGCTTAAATCTGTTCTTGCACAGCTTTCCATCCTCCAGGAGTGATTTTATTCTGAAATTCTGGGAGAAGTTGCCTTTTTTCCATGGCTCTTTGGGCTGGGGTGGGATGGCCACGGGTGGATGCTGAAGACCCATTTCTTTTCCAAACTGCTTCTGCTTCCAGGGCTTTCCCCCTGCCATCCCCACCAGCGTTTCTGCACATGATTTCTTTCATTCTTCAGGGGAAAGGCTAATTATTTCCTTGCTTTTTCCATGCAGGGTTGGTACCTTGCCAACAGTTTACCTATTTAAGAATTGGGAACCGGTGGTACGAGGGTATTTTGTTAAGTTGGATCCATCTGGGTTAAATTCACCCTTTTCTGCAGCATTTTGCCTCTGAAGGGTTTTTCAAATGTCTGCTGAAGAGGTTGGGGGCTTTTTGTTTATTTTTGCTGAGTAAATTGGCCATCGGTTTGCAAGGGGGAGATTCATACTAAATTCAGCAACCAGGAGAAACCTTCAGGACAAGTCTAAATCCACTTTTTGTATTGTTTAAGTACAAGAGTTCATGTTTTGAGCATTCCTTGTGGCTTTCTTCACGGACTTGTGGTGCTGAATATAAACATAATTCTCTCCAGGAGAGCATGAAATATCATATGTCTACTTAAATTGTACATTGTGGGTTGTTTTATTTTTTTTTTTCATTTTTTTTTTTTCTCCAAGTGTGCTCAAGGCCTGGTGCATCTTGAGCTCGGGAGATTGCGAGCTGGGTCATGGCTGTCATCACGGAAAACATCCCAAAACAGTCAGGTTAGTGACAAATTCCTCTGCTTAAACTGGAGCTGTGAAGGGCAGAGCGTGGGGATGGTGCACAGATGTGCACATGAAGCTCATCCTTCCACAGACACTGCTGAGGGTGGGGAACAAAACGTTTTATCCCCATCATTTTCAGTGCTGAACTGCAGATGGGATGCTGATTGAGCAGAAGAGCTGGTTAATGTATTTATTGTTGAAGGAGTGTCTTCCCAAGACACACCAGAAATCTGTAATATCTCTCTCAAACGATGATGCCCAGAATTTTTTTTTTTTGGTTTGAAGACCTGCAAAAACTGCTCGAATGTATTTTCTGCAGCTGTCTTGTCTATCGAAACGAGCTAATGAAACCAAACTCTATCTCTGCCTGTCTTCCAGCAGAACCACAGGAGAGCTGCTTTCCTCTCCAAGAAAACACAGAGCAATTTCCTGCTTCACTTGCTTTTTACCTGAAGCGAGGACAACAATTCATTTTTCAATCAGAGCAGGGCCTTTCCCCTCTCCCTGTGCCCCCCAGTCTGCTCAGACACCAATTCCTGCTGCTAAACCTGGAGGATTGCAGGGGGGAGAAACAAGGCACAGTGACTTAGAAAACTTCTTCTTAATGGGTTTTCCTTCTGCAAATCCACTGCTTTGCCATTGTATTTAAGGTGCCAATGTCTCTAAAAGAGGGGATCACAGCAGGGTGAGGCCGTGGGGGGCTTGGGGCCCTTTCTGCCATGGGGAAGCTGCACATGAGGGGATCCAGCACTGCTAAAAGATGGGTTTGTTTTTTTGGAAACAGAGAGGAGGAGCCAGAGGAGGTGCAAGGGGAGATGTGAGTTAAAGCAGGAATGTTTTTAAGGAGGTCTGTAAGAGGCCTGGCCGTGAACAACCCCAAAAAGGTGTCAAAATTATCACAGCACGGTGTGATGTCTTCACTTGCTAAAGGCCAGCAGTGGTCCTGGCTGGCTGGAGGTGGTGAGGTACCGGGAAGGGCTAAAGCCATGTGGGAACAGCTGGGCTAAGCCCAGCTTGAAAAACAATGGCTTTGGAGAAACGTCTGCAGTGCCAGCAGCAGGCAAGAGGAGCGAAGTGACAGAGGGAAGTCGCACTGGTGGCATCAAGTCAGCAGCCAGGTTTTACATCTTGTTTTGCCCATTTGTAGCAACGAGTGAAGCCTGAGCGAGGTTATCAAAAAGTTCCAGTGAAAAATTCCCCACCTCATTTCGCCGCGTAAAGCTCGAGTTCGAAGGGAAGCAAAATGCCATCACATCTAGCGTGGGTGTAGGTAAAAATTCAGATCAAATTACATCATCTCCCATTTTTTTTGTAGCATAAGAGGCTTTTGCAGGGACCTGGTAATTCCTGCCTTTCTTTAAATACAAAAAACTCTAATCTCCTTGATGCAGAGTCGTTCTGAGAGCCTTCATCTCCCTGCTCTGAGAGCGACTCGGAGATTTTGAGGACTGAATAAACGTTTCTCACCAAAACCCTTCCAAGAGTTATAAAAACCTTGGCAGATGATGGCAGCGAATCAGCCTGAATGATTTGCACAACTGCAAGAGCTGCTTTAGGAGGTGCTGGCCAAGAGCATCCAGACCTTTTGTCCTCGCTTGGCTTTTTTGTGGGCGCGCTGCATCCCTCAAGGAGTGGAAATCGAAGCCTGGTGGTGGTGCAGCACAGGGGTTTCTTTCACAGGCATGGCAAGTGTTGTTAACTGGGCCATGGGTTGGCACCCAGGGGTGGAGGCTGTGCTGTGCCTGGTGTTTGTCACCGACAGCTGCACCCTGGCCAGTGGGATGGATGTGTCAAGGGATTTTTGAGTCACCAGCTGATGCGTTTGAGGGGGGGAAATCTCTGCTGTGCTTGGACAAGGATGGACCAGATCCTTGTTTTGGACAAGGCAGCCCAGCTGGAAAGGTCTGGCCCTCGGTGGGACATGCTGAGATGCACGTCCTAAATTGGTAGCTGGGTTTCCTCGAGGGGCAGAGTCTGAAGATCAAAGCCAGATGAGGAGAGAGGGAGAAGGAGGGAAATGGAAAGGGCAGCAGGAGTGAGCTTCTCCCTTTGGAGGCTCTCCCTGTGTCAGCTCCCGTGTCCTTCTGGAAATGAGAGGAGATTCTTGGGCAAATAGAAGGAGCAGGGGCAATTACAGTGGATTCACTAGGATGGGTGTCCCTGTTATCTCCCCCTCCTGTGAGAGAGCAGCTCTTTGCCCTCATGGGTGCTCCTGCATGCAGGGGCATCACAGGGAGGGTGCCCATCATTTCTCCTTCTCCTGAGGTGTGGAGACACCCTGGGAGCAGCTGAGAGGGGGGAAACCCTGTCCAAAGCTGACCTGAGCAACACCTGAGTGTGGAATACGGGCCTGTATCACTGCCAGCAGCACCACAGAACCACTGAGGTTGGAAAATCCCTCCGAGACCATCAAATCCAAGCATTCCCCAGCCCTGCCAAGCTCGCCACTAACCCCAGTCCCGAGTGCCACGTCCACACATGTGTTAAATCCCTCCAGGAACGGTGACTTCACCTCCAAGGGGGGGCTTGGGTGGGTTTCCCCTCCCCAGAGGGGTTTGCACTGGCATGGCCAAATGCGGCATTTCCAGTGTGGCTGGCACAGAGCACAGCTGCGCCCGTCTGTCCCAAGGCCTGGTTTAAAGTTCTCTTTTGGGCTTGACTCAGGGGTTTTTTTGTTTTCTCTTCACCCTCAGGCGAGCCAGCAGAGCGTCCACAGCCACTTCCACCCCGCGCTTGCTCCCGTGCTCTCCACCCTGCAGAGCTTTGTCAGCACAAAAAGACCCTCAGCAGACACGTCCCAGAGAAGCTCAGGTACAAAGTGGGCAGCTGGCAGAACAGCTGAGGGGGATTTGCTTTCTCTTCATGCTGCTTTAAAAGCCAGACTGGACACTCGAGTCTGGCTTTCCTGCCCAGCCTCCCAGAAGATGCCCCATGGATGTTTTTAAGGCCCGAACACTGCCCAGAAGATGACATGATTTTTCTGCCTGCTGGAGGAGTAAAGGCCCCTCTGTTGAAAGTGCAGAATTCCTGTGCCCTTGTCAGAGGCTTAGCACAGGCAGGGCTCTCGCATTAGGAACAGTTTTCTCGGGGAATAAAGCTGCCACCACCTCATTTATATCTTTGTTGCTCTCGAGTGCATGAAGGGGTGTTCTGTAATGAGAGAGTCACAATGCCCAGTTTGCAGTTCGCAGCTTTAGAGAGCGTGAAATCCACGACCCACAGCAGCCTGGGGAGAGCTGCTCCAGGAGCTGGGGATCTTTGATCACATCTGACCACGGGCAGGAGGAGAAGACGTTTCTTCTGCTGGTTTGCAGGCACTGCAGGAGCCTGGTGGCTTTTGGGCATCTTTCCTTGTGCTGTCTGGACAGGCCCTGCAGCTCTGGGCATCCCCTGACCCTGATTTGGGGTCCCCAGGGCTGGGCTTGTCAGTGCCACAGACCTCAGTCCTCCTGCCCAGGCACACCTGCATGGGTGTGGGGAGTGCTGGCTTGGTGGGGGTAAGGCTCGTGGAATTTTGGAAGAGATTTACCCTGCCAGCCTTCTGCAAGGCTCTTAAAATAGTTTCATTGAAGCTGATGGAGTTAGGGGGGCGTGTAGCAGAGCTCAGGACCTGACCACGCCATCAGCTTGCTGGGCTGAAAAAGTTGCAGTTTGAACAATGCCTCTGTGTTACCCTGGTTTTTCTGAGTTTTTTTTAAGGCCTTTTTGAATTTCATAAATGGAGTCGGATCTTTTAGTTACTGTAGAATATTAGAGCAGTTTTCTACCTTTTCCCACAGATGTAACATAAACAAATCCTTTGTTTTTCATTCTCTGTCCTTTGTTTGCATATTTCTAACCTGAAAACAATTTTAACTGACAGCTGGTCTGGCCACTGAAGCTGAGGGGTGGAAACCCCAAAAAGCCAATCTTCTGCTAGACCCACAAATGTATAAAAAGTAAGAAATAAACAAAGGGGTCTCTTCTCTCAGCTCTCTCAGCTGTGAGCTGGAATCGGAAGGAACTCTGCCTTGTGAAAATCTCTTGTCTGCGTGTGACTGCTTTGTGTGTCTCGGTGACACCTCTGAAGTCTCTCCTTGCCTTTTTCCTTTGTCCTTTTTTCTTTACTTTCCATTTTCCTCTTCCTCGCTTCCCTTCCCCCTTTTCCCCTTTCCTCCTTCTCTTTTTCCTGTTCCTTTTTTCTTCTTCCCCCTTTCCTTTCCCTCTCACCTTTATTTCCTTCCCTTTTTCCCTCCCCTGTCATGCTTATTCCCTTCCCCTTTTCTTTCCCCTTTTCTTTCCCCTTTTCTTTCCCCTTTTCCTTTCCCTTTCCTTTCCCTTTTTCCTCCCCTTTTCCAGTATTTTGAGTACTTTTCCACCCCCCATGACTGGATACACCCCAGCCTGACTCCCTGCCTGTCCATTATTTACCAACGCAGCACAAAGGGGAAGAGGAGATCCCTGGAACCTCCCCGTTCCCGGAGCCCTTTGTGCACGGACGCCGTGCTTTAGGAATAATGAGCCAATCTTTGATTGAGTGAAGGCACAGTAGGGCTGTTCTCCAGGCTGGCAGGGTGCTGCTGTTCCACAGATTGTGGCTGGGCCAGTGGGAGCCACGGTGACCTCGAGAGCCGGAGGGATTGCGCCGTATTCATCCTTCCTCCTCCTCCTCCTCACGTGAGCAGCACTGCCTGCCTTGGCACAGGAAGGCTCCGCTCCTGCTCGGTGATAATTCTGCCTAGGCAGCGAGGGACCATTGTCACCTGACAGCGTTATCTCTTAATTATATTATCTCTTAATTACAGAAGCTAATTGTTTGTTTCTTTATTCGTAGGAGCCGATACGGGCCCAAGGACTGTGGAGATAACGAGGGTCAGTGAGTTGTTTCCTATCCATTCATCCTTGCACTGAAGTTGGGTCAATTTTTTGCAGCATTTCCCACGAGTCAGGCTGTGTTATTTGTGTTTGCAGTCGGGTGTTGGATGCGTGCCTGTGCTTTGGCTGAGGAAATGTGTGTGTCAAAGCCCGTTCCACGAATCAGAGCAGTCAGATATTGCCACACCTTGACCTCCTCGAGTTGCCCCAGCTGCAGATGTTTGGTTTTGCTTTGTTCCAGGGCCCAAATGATGCCCTGGGTGTCAGCATAGCAGGAGGGAAGGGCAGTCCCTTGGGAGACATTCCCATCTTCATCGCTATGATCCAGGCCAGCGGAGTGGCCGCTCGGACACAAAGGCTCAGAGTGAGTACTGGGGCCCTCAATATTTCCTCTTTCATCTCCCACACATCCCTTGGAGCCTCAAGTACTTCTATACCTGCTGTCACTGATAATCTCTCACTGACTGCTCTGCCTCTTCTTATATAAAAACAAAACTAACTAAAAAAACCCCGCCCCAAAACACGAATCTGCCCTTCTCTTCCCGTCTTGGGAATTGCTGCCCGTATTGGAAAAGTGATGTTGAGAGGAAGAACTTGAGTGCATTTGGAGTGGTCTTGGAATGTCTGTGTTTATCCAGACCCGGGCAGGGCAGCAAGAGGCTCTCTGGAAACCGCAGGTATTTTGGGAACTCCGGACTGGGCAGCGTTTTGAGCTCAAACCAGGTAGAAACCAGATCAGAAATTAGTTGTTTGCTCTTAAGATCAAACCCAGAGCAGACCCACAGCACGTGTGGGTTTCCAGGCATGGCCGTGGTGAACACTTCCAGTTTTGGAGGGAGTTTCAAGGAATCATGAGGATTGAAAAGGATTTATTATTAAATCCACATGCTTTGGCCCATGAGATTCATGAGGACACGCTGGTACGCTCACGCCTTGTCTCTAATGGAATTAAACAATGGCAGGGTCGAGATATTTTTGTGTGTAGGGAGAAGAAATCATCCAGGTTAATTGGATTATTATCAGAAGTTCCTGTACAACATTCAGCACGTGCTTTACACGGTCTGGAAGAATATGAACTTGTCTGCACATTCAGACACAAATGAATCCTTTCTGGATGGGAGGACAGCAGTGAAAATCTCCCTCTCTCTCTCTCTGCTTGCAAATGGAAAGAGTAAAATACAACGCACCTTTGTTTCTCTGATCTTATTGTTAGTGTCAAAAGAAGGATGGGAAATGATCACTGGCAGTGCAGAATCCTCACAAAAGGGATCCTGCAAAAGAGAAGCATGACTCTGCGGTGCCAAGTTCGCGAGGAATTTTAAGCATTCTTAATTTTAATTTTCCCTAATGCTGGTAATTTTCCATTACTGTTGTACTTTTCAGGTTGGAGATCGGATTGTCAGCATTAATGGGCAACCTTTGGATGGGCTGTCTCATGCAGATGCAGTTAATCTACTAAAGAATGCTTATGGGAGCATTATCCTGCAGGTATGGTGATAAATTGAACATGCAGCTGCAGCAGGGTAGATAAATGGCATTCAGGAAGAAAAAAAAAAAAAAAAAAAAAAAAAAACCCTGAGCATCCCTGGCACAAGGCATCACAGAATTGCAGGGTGGTGGGAATTACACAGGAGGAGAGCAAGAAATCATTTCCATTCAAAAATCCTTTATTGCCATTCATACAGGCTGTGAGCACGGTTCTGTAAAAGCACGACAAAGGGAACAAAAAGGACTTGTTGCCACAGGTGATAAATCAGCAAGCTTCCAAGTTGTGGGGTTTTTTTGTTTGGTTTTTTTTCCTAGTTGGAAGTTAACTAGGAACAAGAAAATGTGTGTGTGTGCTTGTGATGTAACGAGACACAGACCCACAGGGTGGTTTCCTTGTCCTTGGAAGAAATTGTAGCAGAATTTAGGAGAAATGGTGGCATCATCACCCAGATGGTGCTGCCTGGAGCTGATTATTCATCAGGTAAAGGATAAAAACACTCAGGAGAGAAAACAGTGCTGTCACTGCTGTGTTTCTCTGGTAGCTAAAAGGAACATCCTCTGCCACATTGCTTCTAATTGCTGCCTGCCACTGTGTTGATCCATAGTTTATTTTTATGTTTACGCAAAGAAACGGGGAAAACACTCGCCGGTTAGAACTCAAAATTCTGCTCGTTTGCAGAATTCTTGCAACAATTGGGAAACAAGCTGAAGGCGCCACTAAAATCTACTCTTAACTCTCTTTTATCATCACAAAAATTCCCATTTCGGATTGGAACACATCCTGAGGGATTTTTGCAAGCTTCTTGCTTTGTATTATGACACAAATGTGACTATAAAAAATGGAGGGGGGGTGGGGGGGGGAGAGGGAAGAAAAAAGAGGCAATGAAATGATAATAAACTTAGTTTGAGACTTGCTTATTCTTTGTTTTGTCTCCCCGTGAACTGCTGACCCGGTAAGTGATGAGCCAGTTCCAGAGCAGATGGTGTTTTGTGTAGTTCCATTGAAGTCAGAGGAAACACACAGATTTACACCAGCTGAGGATCCTCTGTTAAATTATAGTTATCATATTGTTACTAACGTTGAGTAATTTCACTTCTCATGTCAACAGTGTTCCCTGAATAGAAAATGAAGGCTTGCTGCAGAACCCGAAATTGCTCATCTTGAAAGCTGTAATACAGCTCAGTGTTGCACCTCATGATGGATTTAAAAATATTCCTGATGGAGCACTCTGTCACTGGGTCGCTCCCACAAACAAAGAGGTTCTCCTAGGAGTGCCACCGGGTTAAAGAGCTTCTTCTGGAAGCGCCTTTGGGTTTGGCACTTGGCTGTTTTTCTTCCACATTTTCGCTCTCTGAGCGTCCTGTCTCATGAAAATGAGCATGATACCGTTTGCAGATGATGGAGGTTTATTGGGATAGGATAGAGCCTGTTTTCCTCCATTAAAAATCTGCTCTAGGAAGGTGGGAATCTTCTATTTTAACACCTGGAGCAGCATCAAAGCCCGGCGACGGTTCCCTTCCCCGCCAACCTCCACCTCTCCACCACCAAACCACTTTTTTTTTTTTGTTTAAATCAGAACAATCCAGATGGAAACAATCCTATCGCTGCGATCATCACGACTGATGTGCCTCTAAGTAATTCTGTTTGTTATCAGGGTAGACCACTTTGGTGGCAAACTGCTCTGAAAGGTCAGATAATTGTGTTCAGCGGGGTGGAAAGGCTTATTATGGGCACGTCCTGGGAAGGAGTTTGCAAATGCTGTTTGCAAATGGGAGATTAAAGTCTCGGGGGAACAATCATCCCTCTCGGCTCTTTGGATGCCTTGGTTTAATTTAATTTCTTTTCTGCAGGTGTAGTAATGAGATAAGGGGGAGCTTCTTTACAAGGTTGTTGAACTCTGATACGTTCTTGCTGCCAGCTGAGGATTTTTGAATATAGATTTGGTTTTGCTCTCGTTTTATTGAGCAACAACAACAGCGACAAAAAACGTGACAAATCCTGGCTGGAATTCCTTACTCTGATGCCATGGGAAGGGAACCTTGGTGGGGTCTTTGCTGGCTGAGCCAGGTGCTGTTGTCATTTGCTGGACCCCCTTTCCTTTGGGGCATCCTGGAACCAGAGTCCTGGGATGCAAAATTTGCATGGAAACCTCCTGGCTCTGTCACCCTCTAGGCTCCAGGTGGTCGGGAAGAGGGAAATATTGCTGTGGAAGAATTGTGAGCACCCATTTAAAACAGATTTATGGAACAAATTTCTTACTTTGAAAAGGGAAGTTTTCCTTAAAGCCAAGTTCGGAGCAACGAGTGGAAGAAGTACCTGCTCACTTTGATAAAATAAGGCCATAGCTAGAGGAAATATTGGAATTGTGCTTCCTGGCTGTTTTTCACTGTGTCTGAGCTGAACTTCCGTGCTGCAGTAAACATCAGACAGAGAAGAATATCTCCTCAGAGGGAGATGGAGTTAGGGGATAACCACAGCCTGTACTTGTTGGGAAATTGATGTCCTTTCAAGCTGTAAATACTTAATCCAAACCACTTCGTGGTGGTTTCTTTGAAAATTTTCCAGGGGGGAAAAAAAAAAAAAAATCAGCATCAGTGAAGAAAAATATAAAGTTGATGCCAGGGCCCTCACTACTTCACAGAAGGAATTCCTTCCCAATCTCCCATCCAGCCCTGCCCCCTGGAAGTGGAAGCCATTCTCTGTGTCCTGCCCCCAAATCCCTTGTCCCAGTCCCTCTCCAGCTCTCCTGGACCCCTTTAGGCCCTGGAAAGGGCTCTGGGCTCTCCCTGGAGCCTTCTCCTCTCCAGGTGAGCACTCCCAGCCTGTTTCCATAGAAAGGTGCTCCAGCCCTCAGAGCATCATTCAGGATGTCTTCAGAATAACAGAGGACCCAGAACTGGGAAGCTGAACAATCCAGTTTGTTTTCATGTTAAAAATTCAGAAAAGTCAAACCCAAGGATTGATTTGTTCCCTGCTCATGGAACAAAGCAGTCTGAGGCATTTCAGGGTCTTTGCCCAGCAGTCCCTTGGATCTCGGTGTTCTCTTGAAGGTTATGGTGGTTTCTTTCAAGACCAATCCTGGACCCCTTGTGTTGGGTCTCTTTCCTTGGAAAAGCAACTTTTTTCTCTGGGTTACCCAGAAAAACTCTCCCCCATTGCTCAGAGCCTGAGCGATGGTCTCGTGAGGGCAAGAGGAAGCTTCGGAGCGAGACTTTCATCGAACCCCCAGGAACGTGGCTGCTCTCAGCCCAAAGTGTGGAATTGGTGGAGATTTAAGAGAGCAGGGCTTGGTTTTAAAGCTTGTTGGGGGGAAAAAAATAAAAGTCAAGAGCTGGTTTTCCCAACCTGTGTTTCCTTGCATCCCTCTCTGCCAGGTGGTGGCTGACACCAACATCAGTGCCATTGCCAGCCAGCTGGAGAGCATGTCCACGGGCTGCAGCCCGAGCCCGCCCTCCGAGCACCCCGCCGAGGAGCCCGAGTAAGTGCCTGCTCTCCTGCACAGCTGCCCTGGGTTTCTGGGTGAGGGAGAGGGTGCAAGGAGGTCTCTCCCATCGCTTCTCTCTCTCTAATTTTCCATCACCTTTAAAATGAAGAGCTCAGCGACCTTCCCCCAAGCCGATGATGGGCTCGTGTCTGTTTTCGCCTGCTGACAGAAATTGCTGGAGTAAATAAGCACAAAGTGTGTTTCCAAGCACTGTTTCTGGGTGTTTTTCAAGGAAAAAGTATCCCTTTTCTTCCTTGATGTTGTGCTGATGTGGTATTTCTGCCGTTTTCCATCGGCTTCCCCGTCTGGAAGGAGTTCTGATCATAGCAATTTGAAATAATTTGGTATCGGCAGGCTGATGCCAGAGGTGTTAAAAACACCATACAAAACACGTCCCAGGACTTTGCCTTTTCAATCTTTATAGCTTTATGAGTCAAAAAAAAACCCAATTAAAATAATTCCTGCTTGCAGCACTTGTGTGTGGTGATGGAAGTTGGAGATCCAGCCCTGCTGTGCATCGTTCTCCATCGTGTGCTTCTCACACTGTAGCATCCCGGTTACCATTTTGAAATTCATTTATTCTCCATTTCAGCTCATCACTTTCATTATGTTCTTTATTTTCATTCTGTGGTTCCATTCTGTTTATTTTAAGAAGTTGCTGCCCTGCCTCGGGAGGGTTGAGTGTAAAAGTTGAGCTATTTGTGCTGCATTCTGTGGTCTTAAAATGTGAGATACTGTTTTTATTGCTGCTCTCAAAGGAGAACTGCTTGCTTTGCAAAAGGATTTGTATTCTTTGTTCATGTTTGAAATTCAGGAGGGGAAATTGGCAGCAGGGAAATTTGGAGGTGAAAATATGAAGCAGAATTAGGTATGTCCTGAAAAAATGCATAGATATTTACTCAGCTTGGGCTGTACCTGTAGATAGGTGGAAGATGCCAAACGTTTTTCACGGAATCATGGAATGGTTTGGGTTGGAAAAGCCCTCTCAGATCATCGAGTCCAACTGCCAAGGCCACATCCACACAGGGATGGGGACTCCACCACTGCCCTGGGCAGCTGTGCCAATGCCTGACCACCTTCTGTCCACAACAGTTCTTTCTACGTACGTAGAAATTACTAATACCAGATTTGAGATGGATAAATTCATATGAGTGGTCTGAATTCCACAAAAAAAAAAAAAAGAAAAATCTTCCTCTGCTCAGTGTAGGCAGAGAAAACCCCTGAAGAGTTCAGGCTCCAGCTAATGAGCTCAGGAGTTACGAGCACGGGGATGTGGGTATGATATAATAATTAAAAATGATGTTTTCCAAGTGAGGAGCTGGAGCACACGGAGCGGCCTTTGAACTCTGCTTTGCAGGAATGTTCCAGTGCAAGGGTCATGGTTTGTGACTGTGTGAAAAAAAAAAAAACCCTCATGCTAGATAAATGTCTCTGTAAGTGTTCCTTCTGCATAAAGTCCCCAGAGACAGACATTGCTTATCTAAGTGATATTTATTGTGTTTTCAGAGCACCTCAGCCTAAGATTATTACTTTGGAGAAAGGCTCTGATGGACTGGGATTTAGTATTGTAGGGGGGTATGGAAGTCCCCATGGAGACCTGCCCATTTATGTCAAGACTATATTTGCCAAGGTATCTTTTTAATTTTTTTTTTGGTTTTTCCCCTTTTTTTTCTGTATTATCTTTAAAAATAAACCTAAGCTGGGGCTTGGATAACATATTATGTAGCAGAAAGCAAAATGTACTGTCTGAGTACGTTGCTGTGAGTTAGTGGACCCAGAACTCATAGCTGGCTTCTCAGTTTATATTTCTTATTGCTGATGGCTGAAACAAGACACTTTGTCTCAGCAAAACTGCTCTGTGTACTTGGGAAACTTGGGTTTGTACATTAAAATATTTATAAGGCAGTTTTCTCTCTGTAAATCTCCAAGAGATTTCCAGGAGGTATTGAAGACATATTGAAGACATCTTTTTTATTTTTTTTTTTTCCCTCCTGCTGTGCAGGAGTGAGGAAATTGCAGAGATGCTGTATCCTGATGAAAAAACAAGAATTAGCCCATCTCTGGGGGTTCTGGGGGGATTGGGGGGTCCCTGTCAAGTACAGAGAGTTCCAGCCTCTGAGGCTGGGGAAGAATCATAATATAGCATATTACAGGAGGGAGATATGCCCCTTTTCCCACCCACCCCTGCTAAAAATGAGCCAGCAAGACTTGTCAGCCATGGCCACCTGAGGGGAGTTGTGGAAATGGAATGGGAGGAAAAAAAAACAGTGGGAATTAGGGATGCTTTCCATAAAATAATTGTGAAGCCTGTCACATGCAGCTGCCTGCCCTGTGCCTACGTGGTGTCGCTTGTGGCAGGGTCGATGATGCAGCTGAGAAAACTTTGTCTGAAGGTAAAGTAGGAGCTGTATCTCCTGCTCCTGCTATTCTGGGCCTCAAACCACAAATACCTGATATTTTTACAATTTTAAATTCTTAAAATACTGTGCCTTTCAACTGGTGTTTAGGGTTACAGGTTTCTAGATGTGAGCACGACTGAGAAATCCTGAATGGATCGTAAAGTTCCTGCAGTCACTGGTGGGGCAGAAAGAGACAACCTCTGGGCAGGCAGGGCTTGGGATTGAGGTAAAAGAACTTCACTGAGATGTCTGGAGCACAGGAGCCATTTCTAAAGTTCTCTGGAAGTTTTCAGGACTGTCACAGAACTTTTTTTGTTGGAAAACACCTCTGAGATCACTGAGTCCAGCCATTCCCCCAGCACTGCCAACCAATGTCCCCAGGTGCCACATCCACGTGGTTTTTAAATCCCTCCAAGGATGGGGACTCCACTGGGCTCTGTCTTCTCCAGAGCTTGGCGCCTTTTGGTGAACAAAATTATCCTGATGTTCACTCTAAACAACTCGAGGCCATTTCCTCATCTCTGTCTGGGGCTGGGGGCAATGCCCAGGTTGGTTCCCTCTCCCTCCCCGCTTTTTCAGCTCTTTCTCAGCCCTGAGCATTTAAATGCTGCTTTAACAAGCCTCTCCATGATCACAAAACCCAGAACCAGTCTCCACCCGGACCTTTTTCCAGGGAAGAGCCAGCTCCCTGTCATCCTGGTCGGGTGGGGAGCGGCGGTCCCGGCGCTCGGGGCAGGCCCTGAGGGGTTCCCAACGCTCCATCCCTCACTCCAGGCGGCATTCCTGGCTCCAGGAGGCCGGGTGTGCCAGCCTGAGCCCCGGTTTGCCGTTGCAGGGCGCGGCGGCCGACGACGGACGGCTGAAGCGCGGGGACCAGATCGTGGCCGTCAACGGGGAGGCCCTGGAAGGCGTCACCCACGAGCAGGCCGTGGCCATCCTGAAGCGCCAGAGGGGCACGGTGACCCTGACGGTGCTGTCCTGAGACAAACAGAGCCCTCCTGGGCCACCCATAGCGCCGTCAAACGCCTCCCAGCCCCCGGCAGAGCCTGGCAGAGGCGGGTCGGCGTTCCCGCCGCTGCCAGGCCGGGCGGCGCGCATCTCCAGCTTCATTCAGCCTCACACGCCTTTCCCCAGCCTTTCCCCACGACTTCTGGTGGCTTTGGAGGTTTCTCTGGGCAAGTTGAATTAAGGAACTTCACGAAGGACAGGACTGGTTCCGATTTATTTAAGGCGTCGGTTCGTCCGCGCCGGCCTGAAGCGCGGTGGCGACCGCCGAACCTGGGATCACCTCGTGCACAGAAAGTGAATCCAGATCGTCAGCTGATCTCATCTGAGGAGCAGAAATGAACGCCAAGCGCCTTGTCATCTCACTCATGATTTACTTATGCTAATTGTTCTTTCGAGTATGCCAGAAAACATTAGCAATGTAATTAAATTACCGCTGTTCCAAATGATGAACTATCGAATTCTCCTCTGGGAAATTATTTGTGCTCGGCACAGTAAGTCTGATAGTCAAATGTGAACTTCTCATGTTTATCTCTTTGGGTAGGTCTATGGAAGTTAGTCAGAGGTAATTACTGTGATGTGTCAATTTGCAGCCTTTAGCATGAAAAACAAACGAGGGGAGAGGGAAATTTATTTTTTTAGGCTTTTAAAATGTTTGAGCCTTTTCAGATATTTAGGCAGCATGAACAACAACAGCGTAGCTCATTCTATTCCAATTATATTTTTTAAGAAGAAATGTGCTGATATATGCTAGGCATGTCGCATACAAAGGCAGCTGTTGTCGTGCCAAGCTGCAGCATAATGGTTCATCCTGAAACTTTAATGAAGACAAAAAGTTTGCTTTGGGAATGTGATCCTGTACTTCTAGGAATGACGGGGAGCAGTCAGCCCCTCTGGCTCGGCAGAGTTCATCCTAGCCACCAAACTGATGTACATTTATTTCCAAGAGTCTCCCCAGGATCAGGTAGTGCAAGGAAGAGGCTTTCATGGATCATGGAGGATGCTCCTCTCTTGGGGCTGCCAGAGGCAATTTTGGGTGACACCGGGCACTGCCAAGCAGTGCTGGGATGATCTCCCACGGCCGGGTGCAGCACTTTGGGATGAGGTTCCTCAACCCCCTCCAGCTCCCTTGAATCCCCCAGCCAATTTTTGGGGGGGTCTGAAGCCCACGAGGAGCCTTCCCAAGGCCAGTCCCACTCTGGAGGTGGGCTGGAGGAACGTTCAGCCAGAAGTTCCCAACTTCATTCCACGTCCCAGCCGTCAAGCCGTGATTTTGTGAGTGTGGCCTTGGTGATTTAGCAGATGAATTTGGCAGGCAGGTTCCTGGCAGTGTGAGGGTTAATCTTCCTATCCAGAGGAGCAGGAGGGGTTTGGAGGAAGCAGCCCAGTCTTGATTGGACTGTTTGGCATAATTTATAATGGTGATGTAGCTGGGAGAAGTGGAAGGGGGGCCGGGGTCGGGATTGGCTGCTCATTTTGTGTGAAAAATTCCAGGAAATAAATGGGAAGAAGGCTGGAAATCTGCAGTACAATAACTGAGCAGTGCAGGGGGGTGTTAAGGGTACAGTTGTTCCGTGTAGTTTAGTGAACTTTCCCCGTTTTACATCCAGGAGCCAGTCCTGAAGCGAGGTAAGCTACACTGAGACAGGAATGCTGCGATAAATCCTCATGGAAAAGGGTTTTTCCTTATCCTTGGAAAGTTTTCCATAACTTTAGGCAATCACAAAGTGCATTTAGCCTGCTGGAACCATTGGTGGGTATTCCCTTAATAGTGCCTGGAAGAGACTTCTCATTTTCAGCGGATTCCCTGTTTGATTTGCCAAGCGAGGTGCGAGCGGAATCTCGATTGCAGACGCGCAGGAATATCTCCAGATGTAGAAAACTGGAGAAATCCTAACAAACTGCTTTGGTTGCACAAGCATCCGAGGCGTGCAGGAGTTCAGGGTGAGGTGTGAGGAGGTACCCTCAGCAGCAGTGTGTGGAATTTATCAACCAAAGGGAACGATTTCCTCTGCCCTGTGTTTTTATAGCTGTCGCATTCCGACCCTGAGACGTTGCCACATTTAATCAATGAAGCTGCACACGGCTGTTTATTAGCCTGTGATGCACATGCAGTTCATAGACATAAATAACAGAATTTATGGGCTGGGACAGTTTTGCACTTCTCGTTGCTCAGAAGGCGAGAGAACATTTTCTGCTTCTTGTAATTTGCACTTTGTGTGTTCGAATATATTACTGCCAAAAACAAAAATTATCTTGCAACTAATTGATAAACCAGTGACCATGCTCCACGTGCAGGACCAAGGCAGAGAATTCAATTTGCATCGCGCTTGTCTGGGTGGAGGTGCTCTGGTTTGTTTAAAACTTTATTTCTGCGCAAGGGAAAAAGCAATTAAACCTCCTGACTGTATGTTTACGTAGATCAGTAAAATGAGACGTTTTATGACTTCAAAGGTTCTAAATAAAGCTCGGTTGCGTAAGTAGTTGTGCATTTGTTTTATTCTGTGTTTTAATTTAAGCTATCGCATGAGATGTTGCCCTGATCTCCAGTTTAAACCTCCTCTGGAAAAACTTTTCCTCTGTTTTCTCTTGTCCTAAGGGTTCTCCTGCCTTGGTTTGAGGATTTGGATGTCTGGGCCTTGACTTTAGAAGGGCCATGTGCTGTTCACAGTCCTTCCATCAGCTTCCTCACCTGGAGGGATCTGGGATAACCTGTCATTGGCAGTGACAGCATCAGGGACATTGGTGACAGCACCAGGAGCCATCTCAGGGCTGTTGGAATTTCTTGGCCAACTCATAACCAGGTTATGATGTGGTGGTGTTGGGTGGGCTGGTGTGGCCAGCCTGGAGGGATGAGGGACTCCACCTCATTATCCTGCTGATGGGGAATCGCTGTATTGCCCCCAAATTCCCTGTAATTAATCCTGTGGCAATCACCACCCTGGAAGCGTGACATCCATAGAGCCTGTGGAGGTGATGTGGTTATGCCAGGATGGAGCAGTTAATGTCCCTCTGCCTGAAAGCACTGGAGTGAATTAATTTAATGTCACACATGTATAAAACATCAGTTTTTACAGTTGTGCTGAGAGCTGATGCATAATTCCATTATCATCTTTCTCCACAGGTCTGCATTCGGAATTTGGGTGGATTGATGGCCTGGTTAAACCCTGCCATGGTCACCGTTACCCTTCTTAGTAGGGTCTGTTCCCCAAAATGCACATTCCTGGGATAGCTGCACCTTCTAGGACGGCAGCAAATCCGAGAGATCCGTGTTCTGCAGCATCCCAAACGGAAAAGGAGCAAGGGTCACCCTGACTTTGCTTTTAGCCTTTTCCACGTGGGCTCTCAGGGCTCTGCTGCCTCCCCAAGTCTGGTGGGGGCGAAGCAGAGTTCACTCCCAATTCCTGCACAAAAAGGGAAAACACGCAGTGGTAGCATAAACTCTTTATTCCCTCTCTCTTTAGGATCACAGAATCCCAGAATGGTTTGGGTTGGGGCAGACCTTAAAGCTGTCAGCTTGCTCCGAGCCTGGTCCAACCTAAGGGATTCCTAAAGAGTTAAAGAGCTCATAAGGAGTGTTACGTTCTCCAGGGCAGATGTTTCCACCTAAGGGTTTATAGTCCCATTTTGAGAAGGATGAGAAAAACAGGGTAAAGATTCCTGTTCTGCAAGGTAAGCACTGCACCAGGGCTGGGTCCTGGCACATCCTCGTGGAGACACTGCACAGACCAGGCAGGGAAAGCTGCCCGGGTCCCAGCTCGGCTCTGAGTGTTGTGCTCTGGATGTTTTTTCTGCTGAAATGGCACTAGATGGAGCAGTTGACAAAATATTGCATTTCTGCAGCCTGGAGCCCAGGGCTGGAGGCCCAGCCAGAGGAGGAGCTGCCCTCAGGGATGCTCTGAGGATGCTCCATCTTCTCAGCCCAGCCCAGGAAAGACAAACTCCAAACTGTGAGCTGGTTCTTGCCCTGTGAACAGGGGGTGCTGCAAAAAGAACACAGCTGGGAACAGTGACAGGAGGCTACTAGGGAAGGGAATCATGGCCCATCTCACTCCTGCTGATAACTGCCCTCCATCCTGGCAAAACCAGCAAATTGGCCCTTCCACACCGAGCTGTAGGGACAGAAGAGGGGCCAGCTTGGCCCCACAGACCCCAGAGCAGAGGAGCAGTCGCTGTGCCCAACACTGCAGCAAATAAATCTGCCTTAGCTGCTCAGACTTCTGCTTCTTCTGAGGTTAAATCCTGCTGAGAGTTGCTGCAGTGCCACAGTCCAAGCTGCTGATGGAGCAGGTTCTGGCTGAGAATCATCTCGAGATGTTTTTCTTTGGATGGATCCTGGAATGGTTTGGACTGGAAGGGAGCTCAAAGCCCACCCAGTGCCACCCCTGCCATGGCAGGAGCACCTTCCACTGTCCCAGGGTGCTCCAGCCTGGCCTTGGGCACTGCCAGGGATCCAGGGGCAGCCACAGCTGCTCTGGGCACCCTGTGCTGGGGCCTCAACACCCTCACAGGGAATTTATCCCTGATCTCTAATCCATCCCTGCTCTCTGGCAGTGGGATCCATTCCCTGTGTGCTGTCCCTCCATCCCTTGTCCCCAGTCCCTCTCCAGCTCCCCTGGAGCCCCTTTAGGCCCTGCCAGGGGCTCTGAGCTCTCCCTGGAGCTTCTCCTCTCCACCCCCAGCTCTCTCATCGTGCCAAAGCTGAGCTAAGTGGTTTTGCCTGACCACTGAGGTGCTTCAGATGAGACCCTCAGAGTCCCCTCTCCTCTCCCTGCAGCAAAAGGAAGGGACACACTGGAAATGCCCATAAGGAGAGTGGAAAAACCACGTTCAGCCGAGCTCCTCATCATTCTTTCCCTTCGTAGCTGATGTGCTGCTGGATGCTGAGCCTGTAAAGATCATCAGATTAATTCCTTCCCTTGCTGTGACTTAATTGTCTCCATTTGTCCTGCGCAGTGCTCGCACTGGGGGTGTGTTTCTCCTTGCCTATATTTAGTTTGATCTCTACAGTGATATTGGAATATATAAATTAAGGCTGGCTCTGGCTCTTTGTGGCATTGAGATCCCACAGATGATTTTTTTTTTTTTTTTTTGGTGCAGTCTGGTACTTTGACAGCAGGAATTTTGGGCAGTGGGAGATGCCAGGGGCAGCATCAATCCATGGATGATCCCTCAGGATCCACATGAGCAGAGGAGCTGCTCCGGGGGCTGGTTTGAGGGGCAACGAAGAAATACGAGGCACAGGAATGAAAATAAACATCCTAGGGATGCAGTAAACCAGCCTGGGCTGCAGGGATGGGAACAGGAGGGAAAGGGGGATTGGAAGGGGCAGGGGAAGGCAGCAAACTCTGTGGTGCCTCCCTGCAGAGCTGCAGCACACCCCAAAAATAACTTCCCTGTCCCCAAATCGAGGAGGAGGAGGAGGCAGGCGCTTCCCAAAGCCACCCTGATGCTTAGCAGAGAATCTCCCACATTTATCCTGCTGAAGCTGGAACTTTCACCTTCCTCAGGCAAGCAGCAGGAGAATTCCTCTCTGCAAGTGTGAGTCCAGAGCTGCCAGGGAAAAAAAAAACCTCAGTGCAAACTGTCCAAAAATAGTGTTGTGGCTCTTTTTGTTTGCAGCTGGGGCTGGCAGAGATGCCCATGCCAACTTTTGTACACAAATTGGGGGAAATCCTGCAAAAAATATCCCACCTTGGCATATCTGTGCAGGAACCCCCTGCTCTGGGGATGTGGGGGGAGTCACTGAGCTGAAGGAAAAAACCAAAAACGGCAGGTTTGGTGCTGTGCAGGGCTGGGAAGCCACCTTGGAAAAGCCACAGCCATGGGGACAGGAACACACACAGGAAAAGGTTTAATTCGTTTTATTTGTACATAAAGGAGGCATTTTGGGATATGGATTTAAAAAAAAAAAAAAAAAATAGGCAGGAGTTTGAGATAGTGAATGCTCTGGACTGAAAACGTGCAGAAAGGAAAGAAAACTGAGCAGATGGCAGATTTCCATGGAAAACAGAGGTCAGGGCTGTTCTCCCCTCCCTGCAAGGATGGGCTCTCAAGGCAGCTCAAGAGTCAGGATGTGAACTGACCGAACAACAACCAGAGTGGTCTGGAATTTACTTCTGCTTCCAAAAAAAAAAAAGTAATTAGCTAATCAGGGATATCTGGTTTGCTCCACCAAAGCCAAGGGAAAGCACCCAGTGGATCCTGGTGCAGCAAAACAAGGATGCTTGGAGAAGTGGGGCCTGAGCCCTGCCTCCCTCTCTGCCAGAAGCAGAGGGATTCAAGAAAAACCCCTGATTTGAGGTGATGCTGGACCCCGTGGGTGCTCCATGGTGGGGGAGAGCCGATGCCAGCCGCTAAATCACGGCTTGGCTTTACGGGAGGAGCTTGGGAATAGTAAAACGGAGCAGAGGCAAAGCAAAGAGGTCCAGAAGGCATCGGCCAGCAAAGCCACACTCCACGGAGCCCTTGGACAAAGTTCCCACACCCTGTGATGGGAATCTGCTGGGATCTTCCAGTGCTTGGAGTGCCCTGCTCCGCCACAACGCAGAGCCCGTCAACGGGCCGAGCTTCCCCGTTAGCTCCAACTTAATTAGGGAAAAATAACGGCCATATGGTCATTCCAAACCCAGGCCAAACAATGTCTGCGTGTTTGGGTCTGGCATACTCAAATATTTTCCTAGAGCATTAATTTTTAATTCTTACAACATCAATGGGATTTTACGCTCTCCGCAATCCGTGCAGCTTGTGCTTGTTGTTACATACCCTGGGTAATCGCTGCCTGCCACTACTTACAGAAGAGCTGATAATAAATATTAGGACACAAACTTACCAGTTAAATGAGACACAGCTAAGCAGTCGATTAAAAGGACGCCCATAACCTCAGGTTACAAAAGACTAAGTGTTGCTGTTTAATGTGCTTTTTCTCATTCGTTTTGGTTGCTCACCTGCCAAATCCACCCCGGGAGGAGCGGGTGGGAGAGTCTGGAGTCGTTTGTGGCGCAGATTAGGGCTGTGAGTGGGGTGAATGAGGAGAACTAGACACAAGGAACATTATTAGGTGGCGCGGGGAGGTTCCTCCCCTGTGACCCCGCTGTTCTGGCCCTGCCACAGCGGGGCTGGTTCAGGCAGGAGCTGTTCTCTCCCAGCTCCAGCTCCTGGTCCTGGCTGCTCCTCCCTGCCGAGTCACACCGAGAGGGACGGGCTGAGCTCGATGTGGGCTCGCAGGAGCGCGGCGATGTCCCCGTGTGCCAGCGACAGCGCCGAGTTCCCACCCTGCGGGACAGAGGAGGTCCCCAATGAACCCCTGCTCCGTGCCCAGATCTCTCCGTTCCTCCCTGCTTTGCACCGTCCCAAACCTCCCTCTGGACCTCAAGCACACCAAACACAGCCCAGCCATGCCTCTCCTGCACGTCTCAGATAAAATTAGAGTTTAATTAGAAAATCGTCCCCTAATTCCAAACGCAGCCCTGTGGCCCAGCTGGAGGAACATCCACCCGCTCCCAGCCCAGCCCCATCCCACACATCCCCATGGCGAGGTTCCCTTCACAGGGAGGAGTTAATTGCTGCTAATTTCTTGGAGCTGGAGCTCTGCTGATTCCACACACCCAGGATTTCATCTGGGTTTTTTTTTAGGATTACACCGAGGCTCCTGCCCAGCCTATGGGCAGCTGTCACAGCCGCCCCACCCATGGCACAGCAGCACCAAAACCAGGGGTACCCTGCCGAAAGCGATGCCCTGATTAGAAAACGGACTGAAATCACACTTAAAACGCACCCCCGGGGGATTGCTGCTGCCTGGAACACCAGATCCCAGCTGGGCTCTCCCCCCTGGCCCCGGTGCAGCGGTGTTTGGAGCCTCACCTTGTCGGTCAGGGTGACCTGGCAGCCAGGCTGGGCCAGGAGCAGCCTGACGATGTCGGCGTTGCCCTGGCGACAGGCCACCATCAGGGCCGTGGTCCCCTCCTCGTCCTGCAGGTTGACGTCGGCCTGGCAGGACAGCAGGGCTCGCACCATGTCGTCCCTGTCGTGGCTGACCCCCAGCATCAGGGCGGTCTGGCCTCCCTGCGGGGTCACAGGGACAGGCTGAGCACCGCCTGCGCACCCCCTCCCACGGCCCTGCTCGCTCCGACTGTCAGGGCTAACAACCACAACAGTAACAATACCATGTATGGAATAACTGAATCATTTAGATCGAATAAAAAAGCTGTCTAAGGTCACCGAGTCCAACCATCAGCCCAGCACTAAGCCCACCGCTAACCCACATCCCATAACCAGATATCACAACGCTGCATGTTGTTATTGCATGGGAAATATATGACAATAATTCCTATTAATATTGCACCCTCTTTCTGCGTGTTGTTATTAAATCCCACCGGGGCTCCTCAGCAGGTGTTGTGAGAGACGCCTGTGTCCTAGGGTAACTTTATGATGCCTGTATCGCCAATCCTCTGTTCTGTTTGTGCTGTATATTGAGTCCTGTGCCTTTGAGACTGGTTCTAAGAGCAAGGAGAAGCGCGGAGTTTGTTTTGAGAAAACTGCCTGACTCCTCCACATTCTACTGCAGACGGGGTGTTCAGCAGAGGCTTGGAGAGACTGCAGGACAGAGATATTTTTTTGCTTTTAGTTAGTTTCAGCTAGCTAGGGCAGAGAAGTTCCCTGGACTGTTTTTTTTCCTTTTTCTTGGAACTGTTTAAACCTGCTCTGGACCGAAAACCCAGGGGAGCTCTGGGGGCTGCACCTGCTGTCCACCAGGGCCTGGACCTCGGCATTTTCCAGCAGCGCCGGAGGGACTGGGACTGAGGAGACACTGAGAGAGAGCCGAGCTCCACCCACGGCAAGGACTTTCTCAATTTGCCATCTCACTTCAGAAGGAGAGGTTTTATTGTTTCATATTATTCATTCTTTATACTTGTATGCACTTCATTTGTTTAGTAAAATAGTTTTTTCCACTTTTCTCCAAAGAGGTTTTTTTTACGGGACCGGTTGGAGGGAGGGGCCACTTAAGTTTGCTTCCTTAGAGGGATCCTATACAGGAGTTTTCTCCCAAATTTGTCCCAAACCAAGACAGCCTGTTCACTCGTGGAAGTTCCTTGCAGCAGCACGGCCAAACTGCCCAGCTGCTCCCAAATGTGGGTTCCCCAAATCCTCCTGGGCAGCTTAATTCCGATCTAGAGTAACTTTTGCAGCAGTTTGGGAGCAGAGATGGATGAGGGCACTCTCATCTCTAAACTGAAATGTGTGACTGACAAAGCTCACCAGCAAACCTGGGGCTCCCATGCCCTCGCTGCTCCTCCCCGGTGCCACTTCTGATTTTCACCTCAGAAAAACTTGTTTGCAAAATCTTCAGCCTCGTTCAGTTTCTCCATTTCCCCCAGCTGTCACACCCCTTCCCAGGGATGTCCACAACTTGAGGCTGCTTTTGGAACGTCTGGGAAGCAGCAGCTCCAACCCCACCCCGTACCTGCTGCCGAGTCTCAGCCTGGCGCCGCCACGGAAGGTAAGGAACCCCAACTATTCCCCCAGCTGCTTCCTGTCACACACCTGGGCAGCTCTCAGGTTGACATTTCCCTCCTTCAGCAGCCTCATCACCACCTCCATGTCCTGGCGGGTTTCGGGCGCCGCCAGCGGCGTGAGCATCACGGCCGTGTAGCCGGCACGGTTCTGCAGGTCCAGGCAGCACACGCCTGCAGGGGATGCACCCAGCCCACGGTGCATCACCCAGAGGGAGCAGAAAGGAAAGAGGGAGTCATACAACGCGTGGCATCCGATATTCCCGGGAAAAGGAGTTATTCCATAGTGAGACAGGACGGGGATTTATCTGTTTTAAATACCCCAGCTTGCGAGCGCTGCATTCAACGGCTCCTGGTGCTACAGTTAATTACAACTGTTGAGGTCAACCCAATTAACTTTGAAGACCACAACAAACAGAAATTAAAGGGGGATAATTAATGCCTCGAGCGCGTGCTGGTTGGAGCTGCGGGCTGTTTGCTTTGGCTCCCGTGGCAAGGGAGCAGCAGAGGGACGCCCATCACCCGGCGGGCGTGGAAAACATCCTGGCCCCGTTTCACTCATTTTTCACTTCAAAGAGCCCATTTCCAGCTCCACCACGAGGAATGAGCCGTGTCTGAGGGTGAGGGCTCGGGTCCAGCCTCGCCCTGAGGAACCAGCTGCCTCAGACCCTTCCCTCCCCGCGCCTCTGCGGCAACAATCGCGTTATAGATGTGTATGATAATCTGCCATTTCCCAAACATTTCATGGATTGTCCGGCCCATGAGAAAAGGCCAAAGTGCCTCTATTCTCTCGGAGCACGAGCACATTTTTGCCCTGTACAAGCTCAGCTGAGATTTTTGTTCTTTCATTGCGACACAAGCTGAAAGTTCAATAGTTTAACATGGGACGTTTTCTGGTGTGCTGGGGGTGTTTCTTATGCTCTCAAGCGTCTGATCCTCCTGCCTCGAGCCATGATGTGGCTTTGGCTGCTGTTAGAATCTGGGCAGCCACCCCATCCTACCTGGACTGGGGCCATGAGGGACATCCCTTTGGATAGAGCAACCCTGAGCCATCCCCAAGTCAGGCTGCAAAGCCCTCAAGATGTGTGAGGGCACCAATGAGCCTTAATGTCCCTGAGGAGCCTCAGCTGGGACCCCTGACTACATCCCCAGACCCAGAGCTGAGCTGTGGGGAGGATGCCAGTCTTGAGGTCAGCCGGATCTCCTGGACAGACCTCAGCCCCATCCTTGTCTTTTGGATGGACCTCGAGCTCCCGTTTTTCTCCTGGATGGACCTTGCCTCCATGTTTGTCTCCTGGATGGGGCCCTTGCAGGAGGTGGCTCTTGGTGCTCAGCCCCACCTCTGTCCCACCTCCTTTAGCTCCTGACTGAGCTCCCCGGGAGGAGCCCGGACCCCCTTCAAGGTTTTCTGGGAGTGTCCATGTCCCCATTCCCTGTGCAACCATCACTCACGGGACCACGACCCCTCTGCAAGAGCCATCCCCACCCCCTGCCCAATAAAAGCCCTGGCTGGGCAGAGTGGCCGTTCCTACCCGTGTCCAGCAGGAGCTTTGCAACCGGGAAGTTGGAGTGGGACACGCTGTAGTGGAGAGCGGTGTTGCCATTCCTGTCAGGCAGGTTGACCACGGTCTCCAGGAGCTGGGGCTGGACGTCCCCCAGCGCCTCCAGGTACGCTGCCACCGCCTCCGGGCTGGAAGACTTGTGGCTGGACACCTGGAACCACTCCTGGGAGATGGAGCCGAGGACGTGCTGCTGCGAACACCAAGGTGTCACCGTGACCGTCCCTGCGGAGCGGTGGCTGCCCCGGCTCCTGCTCTGGCACCACCCAGCCAGCATTTAGCTCGTGGGTTTGCGACTGCTGCTACAGCTTGAGGGGGAATGGAATTTCCTGTGGTAACTTGGACGAGTAACCAGACAAAGCCTTCAGCTTCTTCCCCCCCCAACCCCCCCGTTCCTTTCTTTTTGGCTGTTCTAAAACTGATTCAGATGTCACCTCACCCCCCTCTCCTCACAAAAGCCGTCCAGGGCACAGCCTGCAATGTGCCATCGGGATAATCTCGTCCATTAAAGTGAACAGAGAGCGTGAACCGTGTCTGAAATGGGATTGGGAAATATCTGTACCAGATGCTTGTTGCTTGTGCTCCTGATTTCTGGGAGGTGTTCACTGAGGAGCTGGCAGGCAGCAAGGAAATCTTCGGAGGGTTTGCATCTAAAGGGAAAAGACTTTTGTGAATCCACCGTGGGACAGGACTTGCAGGAGGTATTGAACCGAGGAGGAGAACGCAGGCAGATTGGGTTGGAATATGTCCAACACATTTAAGTGTTTAAATTATTGGACACAAATCGTCCCATTGACTTGACACAGATTTTACGTACAAAGCTAAGCATTTAAGCAAAGGTTTAAGCCCAGAGCCACTGATTTGTGTGTCCAACTTCATCTACTACAAAATCCCTTAAGGTAGGGGGGAAAAAAAAAAAATCTTACTCCTGAACCTGCAAAGAACTTTACCAAAAAACTTTCCATGAGAGGGGAGAAATGAGCCAACTCACCAGACATGACTCAGTGCCGAGTGTAGGGCCTGAATCAATCCCCATTAGATTCTGCAGTAACTCAGAAAACATTTCGCTCTTTAGAGCCTTTCCCCTTGCCTGCAGAGGTCAGCGCTGCTGTTCCACCCAGCAGAAGCAGCCCCGACCCAGCCCCGCAGCGCCGTGTCCTGCGGCCACCGCCCGCTGTCCCGGTTACCTGTGAGCCTGGTGCTGAGAGCAGGCTGCTGATGCCTCCTGCTCGCCATCACCATCCTCATCCTCGCGCTTCTCCCCCGAGGAAGGCTCTCTGCTGTCCCTTGCAGCCTGCTCGGGCTCCACGTCCCCGGCTCTGCCCTCGGCCTCGGTCTCGGTGTCGCCGTCGGACGCGCTGTCGTCGCAGCTCGTGTCTTCGCTTGACGTGGTCTCGTAGCTATTTGAGGACACCACACGTTACTCCCTCCTTCCCCAGGCGCAGCCACGGGGCCTGACCAAGGCTCATTGACACCAATGGGCCTTGGGTGAAGCCCGGAGTGAGAAGCAGCAGGTTAAAGGGTCTGAGCCACGGCCGAAGTCGGGGTTAGTCTTTGTTTGGCTCCGTAAGCAGCAGGAGCGCGACAGAAGCAGTTAACGAGCAGCAGGCAAGGTTACTTCAGGGTTTTGGAGGGATGTCCATCACACGGAGCCCGGGCAGGGGCTGGGAGCTGCCTCCCTGCAAGGAGCAGCTGGCACGGTGGCAGGGTGACAGCAGCACGGCCCCTGTGGCAAGGAGGGACTGGCAGCATCGGCAGCCTCGAGGAGCACGAGACAAAAAAGCTGTGTTTGCACGGGCTGGATCCACCCTTCCAGCAGCCCTGACTGAGATCTCTCCTCTGGTCGTCCAAAAGCATTAATATTAACAATATCTTCCACAAAACAGAACGTTTCACTCTGATGGACCCCAGAACTTTCCTCGAGGGTATGCAAGACTCCTCCAGTCCCTCCAAGTTGCACCCATCTGGCAGAAGCCAGCAACTGGGAAGTCAGAGGAGCAGGGTGCGAGCAGAAAGCAGCATCCAGACTGGCACACACAGCTGTCTGCCCAGCCCAGGGACAGTGACACATGTCCTGCACCCTTCATGCAGGAGATGCTGCCTCTGCTTAGCTCACAGGCCAAGGAGTGTTGGATATTGGACACACCCGGAATGGGGAGCACAACCTAAAGTCTCCTTCACCCCAGGGTAATTCCTTATTTACCAAAAAAGTCTTTTCCCAGGCCCTGAAACAACTGCTGTTGGCTTTGCTGGAGCGTGGGGGCAGGTTAGTGGCAGCGTGCCCACCCAGGCAGTGCTGGCCTCCTCCAAAGCCCACCAAGGTCAGTGGGAATCTTCCCATGGAATCTTCCCACCTTCCCCAGCCGGGTTTTGGGTGAAGGCCCAGGAGAAGGGTGTGCAGAGAGTGTCAGTCCCCAGCTGCTCTGAACACACCTTTCCTTAACAGGGTTACTCACAGGTTGTCAGTGCTGGATTAAAGAAGGGAGAAGAGAGGCTCTATTTCACCTGGCCTTTTAATCAGAAGGTTGGGAGGGGAAAAGAGGGGGAGAAAGAATGGCTTCTCCAGCGATACTGAGGACATTCCACGTTAAAAGGCAGTTTTTATCTTCTGAATGGATGCTTACCCACCATTTACCCCAACAAACTGGAGATTCTTTTTGGTCCCATTGCCTCCTGCATGGAAACCATAACCTTTCTTTTTCATGATGGATTTAAGACTTGTGGTTGGAAAGTTTTCTACCAAAATACAAAATAATAGATTAATTAAGCAGATGCGCCATAATTAGCAGTAGTTATTACCAACCTCTAGCAACAAGCTACAAATCATAACTGTAAGCATCTTACTTCATCTTATGAGAGTCTTTGGATGTTTTGCAAAATTACAGATGTAGCTGGCCACAGCCTGAACCTGCCCTGCCACCTTTAATACAGGTCTCAAACATCTCCAGGTGACTGGGAATATAAAGGAAGTGACTGGGAATTATGCATTTGTCCTATGAATATAAGTAGATTTTACTTTTGTAATACTGTTTTGGTTTTGGATTTTTTTTTTCCCCCCCAGTAGCAATGTATTGGAAGATTCCCATACAAATCTGCTATAATACTACATGGATTGAGTTTTTCCATTGGACTTTGAACAGTGGCTATCTATTATGGAATAAGTCTCTTATCTATATGCAAGTCCCTCCCCTCCCTCCCCCAGGGAACAGGCATTCCCATCTTCATATAAGCTAAACTTATTTTAGATGAAGGTCTGTGAGTGGGGGCAGGTCTTTTCCCAGCCTGGCTGCTCAGTTAGTTTGGGTTCTGGAGAGCTCCACACTGATTTACCCCAGATGAGCACCAGCCTGATATCCTTGCAAACTGAGATGTCCAATCCAAATAAAAAGAATGTTTATTTGATGGAACAGCCACCAGCGCGGCAGCTTTTGGAAGCTGAGCCTGCATATAAATGAGCCACCGCTTTATGAGCTCCTACATCATTTTGTTTGCACTTTTCCATGTCAGACCCATAACTTTTGTGATGTGCAGAGATTTGCCTTTCTCATCACGCTTGTCGAGACTGTTCCTGATCTGACTGACAACAACTGTTCCACCACATCCCCCCTGCTCCACGCTCAAAATAAATGGGAAAAGATTTGGCCCGGACACATCGAAGCCTACGCCAGTATTATTTACCCAACTGTTGATAGTGTGTGTTGGAATTCTCCTTATCCACGGGCCCCTGCGAGGAGTAGGCAGAGAGCAGGGAGTTGAGGGAATTAACTAATTGGTTCTGGATGGAGCTGAGCTTGGAGGCCGGCTGCTTGATAGCGCTGGCCAGCTCGGGGTACCCGTGCTCCAAACACAGCCACTGCTCCTGCAGGAGCTCCTGGATCTTTTTCACATATTGGCCGATGGGGTCCACAGCCGGCACGTCCTCGTGGCCAGGGGCACCTTCCTCATGCAGCCCTTCCCAAGGTTCATCTTCTCCACAGCCTGCCTTGCTGGCGGCTGCGCTCCTGCCATGGGAATCCTGGTGCTTCTGGTGGTTCTGGTGGTTCTGGTTGTCGTCGCCGGGGTGCTCGTGGATCTGCAGCGGGGTGAAGCATGGAGCAGGAAGCCCAGCCTCCGTGCTGGCTTCACCAGAAGGTCCCTGTGCTGCGGCCAGTCCCTGCCCTCTGCCCACCTCCACGGCCTGCGCGCTGATGTCTGCCCCGTGCCCGCCGCAGCCGATGGACCTGGTGGGGAGCGGGATGTTGACGTTGACGCCTTTGTCCTGGGCCTGCCGGACCCGTGTCAGCTGTGAGAGCTCGGTGTTCACCGCGGCATCCAGGCGCTGCACGGCCCCGCTGCCCTGCCGCCAGCGCAGCTCAGCCTCTTTGGACTTCTCCTGGAGCAGCTGCTCCTCCAGCTGGGCTTTGGAGCTGGCCAGCAGCTTAATGCTCTTCTCCTTCTCCTGGATCTCATGATCCTGCTGCTCCAGCACTGCCCTGACCTGCTCGAGCTCCTCTTTCTTCTTGGCCAGCTGCTCCTCCAGGTCAGCGATCCGCTGCTTCAGCACCGTGACCCCGCCGGGCTCTCCAGCGTCAGGAGCCTGGGGAACACCTCTCTCCTTCTTGCCTCCAGCCTGGGCATTCCTCTCCTCACCTTCCTTCAGCACATTCAGATCCATCTCGCTCACACTCAGCCCCCTTTCCGCAGGGCTCCCGTTCTCCTCTGCCAGCTGGAGCGCAGCCGGTGGCGATGCTTCACCCCCGGCTACACCGGGCCGGCCGCCGGCATCGCCGGCATCACCCTCCTCGGCCCCGCTCTCCATCACCACCTGCAGCTGCTGGTTCTGCCAGGGGGGCTGCCCGGGGCCCAGCCCGGCCACAACCCCTCCGGGGTGCCCTGCGGAGCCGCCCCGCTCCGAGCTCATCTCCCGCGGCGGGGTTAACGCCGAGCCCTCCGAGCTGGGGCGGGAGGTGCCTTCGGAGCCTCCCTGCTCGGGGCAGCGCTGCGGAGGGCTCCGGAGGGGCGAGGGTCCTGCCGGGGGGCTGCGGCCGGGGGGCAGCGCCTCGGGCATGCTGGAGGCTCGCAGCAGCTGCGGCCGCGCCCGCGGCGCATCCTGCGGCCAGCCCGGCTCCGCCTGCCGCCGCGTCTCGGCCAGCAGCGCTTTCCTCCGGTAGCTCGGCTCCTCGGCCGCCGCCTCGGAGAGCAGCGGGGCTCGGGGGGGCTCCTCCCCCAGGGACGCCTTTCGCTGCGGGAAGGAGCAGGTGGAGGTCCAGCTCTTGCTGGGAGAGGCGGCGGAGCAGCCGCGGGAGCCGTTCTCGGGCAGGCTGAAGTTTCGGGGCAGGGTGCTGAATTTGGGCTGCTTGGCTCTGCGGTGGATGTGGACCCTCCGGATGGTGTTGCCTTTCTCGATGTCGTCCACGTACTTCAGGAAGTCGAGGTCCAAGTGGAAGCCGTAGGGTGTCTCCAGGGAGTAGGGGAGGCTGCGGGGCTGCTCCCTGTCCCCGTCGGGTTTGGGTGGCTGGCCATCTGCTGAAACAACACCCCCCAAAAAAGAAGAAATGACTGAATTTTGGGGAGAAAAAAAAATATAGAGCAGGGAGGGGATGTTTTTTCCTCTTTTCATCTCAGTTTTGGGCAGGCGGGGGCTGCAGCTCGTTATCCCGGAGGCTCGTGGTGAAGCTGTGCAGAGACACGGTGACACGCACCAAGCTCTGATCTGGCTTTCCAGAGGTGCATCAGGTAATTGCTGCACTGAGGAAGCCAAAAATTTCCTCAAATCATGGCTCTAATTGGCAATTAAGCAAACAGCATGCTTTGCAGGCAGAGCTACGTGTCTGTGCAGGTACAGAGAGCTGCCTGGTGGATAATAAACCCGGCTCAATAACAGAATGTGGGATCAATATACGACAACAACATTTTTCAAGGCTTTTGGTTCGGTTTGAACTTTCCGGTGGCATAAGCAGCACACGCCAAGCAGGAAAATCGTTGCCTCGCTTCATCTGCAGCCACCAGGTCACAAATTATTCCTTGAAAATGATGGATCCGGGCAGAGGCTGGCCCCAGACAGCGCCAGCCGGGGCTCAGAGCCGCAGCCATGCGGAACACGCGCGTCCCAAGGTGACCGGCTCAGCTCCCAGCACAGCTCCTAACCTTAGAGGCAAATCACCACTAAATGGGTGTCAGGGTGTTTGCCCACCCAGCCAGCACAGGCAAACAGCAGCTCTCCACCAGAGTCTCCCCCTTTAACACGGTTTAACACAGCCATCTCCAGCCTGCAAACGTTCACAGCCCCCAGATTTCCACCTCGAGGGTTAACACTTAAACTTCTGCACCACCCATCGTTCCCTTTATGCAGGAAGTCCCTGAAATCACAGTGGTTTGGGCTGCTCTGCACCCCTGAGCAAACAAGCTGGGCTCAGTGAGGAGGAGGAGGCACCAGGGCCAGTGGCTGAGCCCTTTGTCTCCATCCTGGTGCAGCAGCTGGAGAGGACCAGATTTGGAACAGATTTTGGTGCTGCTCGTCACAGAGCATCACTGAGGTGCTGAGGTGCTGTTTGGGTGAGAGTCAGAGGAAGGACAGAGGGAAGACACCACTAGGGTCATCCAAGGGCACAGGAGCACAGCTGGAGGGTGGGAGCAGGGATCTGTCCCAGAGCATGGGAGGACAAATATGAGCTGATCTGGAGCCGGGACCTGCTTTGCTGTGCTTTATAAGAAATCTGTGTAATAATGAACAGTGCATTTTTCACCTCTTGGCCCCACAGCTACAGAGAACAGGTTATTTACAACATTTCTGGTAAGGAAATTACTCCAGGGCTTGTTTGGGTTTTTTTGGTTTCTTTTTTTTTCAAGGAATAAATGAACAAATAAACATCCTGTAGGCTCCATACCTTCTGTCTTCTCCATGGTGGAGTCCAACTGGGCTGTCACTTAAGCATCTTCTGACAAGGGCTGAGGAGTCGCTTCACCCTTGAAAAAAAGAAATGGATACTTCTAATTTAATAAAATAACACGCTCAGCCGTGTGAACTTCATCTCTCCTTAAAGCCTTACAAGGCTTCAAAGGCCACCCCCCTCCCACTTCCCATCTTCTGCAGCCCAGTGGTGTCCAAGGGCTTTGAAGCCACTAAAATCAATAGCTCCTTTTCCAGAGGCAACAGCTTGTGCTTGACAGACACATCCCAGGGAGCTGGTCCTTGTAAAACATTCCCTGCATCACAGAGGGTTTGAGGACAGACAGACATTTGGGATGATTTGAGATCAATGGCACAGGGACTCTCCACTGACTCCTGTGAGCTGGAGATATCCAACACAATAAAAGATCCCTGACAACAGGGGTATAAACTACGCACAGAAATGACTGGTTTGCCCTTTTTTTTTTTTTTCCTTTTTAATCCATAGCAAGCAAAGATTCAAATTTTACGTTGAATCTTCAGAGCACGTCCCTACTGTTAAAAAGAACCTGCACCAAATTGCACTGAAGCACACACAAATCGCTTTTGGCTCAGGGAACAATTTCAGGTGGAGATCTACCACAGTCAGCACTGAGATCTTCACATCATTTCGGGGCTGTGTTACTCCCCAGCTCCTTCCCATCATGTGGACACCAATGAGACCCTCCTGGAGAATAAGAAATTAAGGCTGGGAACAAGAAAGGTCCTGGGTGAAGCTTTTCTCCTCCAGATCCTTTAGAAAGGCACAGGGAGGAGGCAGGGGAGGGTGAAGGAGGTCGGGGCAGTTGGATATCACAGTAGGAGGCTCCCTGGCTTGTGTGAGAGGGACAACAACGCTCCAAGAGAGAAGGTCTGGTTTTAATTTCTGCTACAGAGGATGAAGTGGGAGTTTCCTCAACAGCAGGTTGTTTGTTTATGATTCTCCTTACAGTATCTAGTTTGGTTCCTGGCCAGAGACAGTCCCACAGCCGTTTGGAAGTCCATCCCTGCTCCATCCCTGCTCCCCCAGTGCCTCCCCGAGCCATGCAATGTTCTCGGGGCAGGAGCGAGCAGCACAAAGCCTGTGCTGAGCCAGCCCCAGCTCACACCCATCTCATGGACCAAACCACCAAAGCCTTAACTCATTTTCTGCCTGCAGAGCTTTGCCTCAGCGAGGGCTTTAGCACCTGGCCACAGCCCAGAGCTCCCCAAGAAGGGGCTCTAGCTGACCTTTACCAAAAACCAGCTGAAAAGTGAAGTCAAACCCTGCTGTATCATTACCATAGGACATTGCCACATCCCTGGAAGTGTCCAAGGCCAGCTCGGACAGGGATCTGAGCAACCTGGTGTAGAGGAAGGTGCCCCTGCCCGTGGAATGAGATGATCTTCAAGGTCCCTTCCAACCCAAGCCATTCAATGATTCTATCACAAATACTCTGAAAGATCAAGACCTTTTTAAAGAAACAATCAGTTGCCAGTCACATAGGCACGTTCATAGTCATCAATGCACAGCCTTGATGGAAAGTCAGGAAGGTCCCAGCTCAAGGAGAACATCAAAGCTCTCCAAGGCTCCAGCAGGGTCACAGAGGATCACTTTGATGCCCACCCAGCACCTTGTGAGCTCCTGGAAAGCTCCTGATGTGCTCTCCAATCAACCACACTCTTTCTACAAAGGGCAGCTCCTTCTGTCTCCTCCTGCCAAGGAGCAGCACGTGCCAAAACAAACACCAGCCTCTTTCTCAAATGTTGTTTCTTTCCCTTAATTTTCTGACTGCAGCAAATTCCAGCCTGACCAGCTACACTCCGCTCTTCTAGGTCATTTATTCAAAAGGAGCTGGGGAAGGGGGGGAAAGCCAGTGAATAGGATGGTTTTTAATATCTAGATAATTACATCTATTTGGATCATTTATGAGCTGGCCGGGTCCCAACTCTGCAGCCCAAACTGATAGTATGACTACTCTCCTTTGACCAATCTGCTTCAAAATTGCCTCGTAAAAGGATGCTGAATGTACCCAACCAGCTTGCTGATGTTCTCCTGTCCCCTCCGGGGCAGCTCAGCCATGGAGAAGGTGGCTTAGAGCCAAAAATGTGCCTCTTTGGACCCCACAGCTGCTCTCCCATGCCCGTTCCTAAGAAAAATGAGATTAAAATATGAAGTCATCTGCCAGAACTAGCAGACCCCTACACCCAGGGTCCAGCCCGTAATTTGAGGCAGGGTAACAGTTCTAGATGCGTCTCCATCCTGCTGAAACCTGTTAGCCTGACCCTCTGTCAGGTTCTACATTTGCTGAGTTTCCTCTGTTAAATAAAATTGAAGAACATTTCTTTTGCTCCCCACGCATCGCTGATTTTTACCTTTGCTACACAGAGAGGCTGCGGGGAGGATTAATCCAGATTGGAACTAGGCTGTTTTTCTCAAGGCAGGAATAAATACATACAGAAATGGAAACGGAGAAGCCAAATATGTGAGAAGGCAACAGCACAGAGCGAAGTGGTTTTATTCCCTGGGGCAGCCCGTTTGCAGGGACAATGTACTGTCTTTTTAACCAGCCTGGACTCCAACACTGGCTCTTTGCACTCACATTTAACCCCTCTTTCACTCCATCCCACTTGCCAGGCAATGTGAGCAGCTCTCCCATCCACCCCAGCCAGCAGAAAGGAGAGCACCACGAGACACCCCCAAACATTTAAATTACAAATTAACCCAACCACATACCACAAACAGCCACAAAATCCATCCTCCCAGAGCGTCTTGCTAGTAATTTTAACCTGAAAACTGCTAACCCTGAGCCTGTAAACAACAAGATAATCCACCAGCAGGTTAGCACAGTCTCCTTAGCTGTAACACAACACGACTTGAGCTCTGCCTGTCTGCTCTCCTGCACTGCAGCAGCGGCTCCAGCACTTCGTGGTGAAAGGAAAAACTGGTTAGCGAAGCATTTTCTCATGTTACCTGCTCACACCGGCACCTACAAACCCCCCGGGCAGCAGCAGCTCTCGCCTCCCTCCAAAGCATCTTCTCCCATGCCCGGAGCCGGCAGCGAAGGGTTCGGAGCAGCAGACACGGCGTGGCTGGACCCCAGCCTGCTCCAGCAGTTACAAAGTTGGTCAGCTGAGCTGTGACCTTGCTCAGAAAGCAAACACAAGTTTAAACCAAGAAGCACAAAAGAGGGATTGATTTTCCAAGAGAGCAGCCCACTGCTCCCGGATGACCTTTGCGAGGGACAGCTCGATGCCGGCGCACAAAACGAGTCACTTTTCCGCGGAAGAGTTATCTTTCCCAGAAAACACAGAGCACCGAGCGCTGCCTGGGCTGTCGAGGGGGGGGGGCGGGGGGTGCTCCCTTATCAGGGCTGATAATTGAAGAGAGAGTCAATAATTAACGGCGGGGTTGTGGCCGTACCTGATGCTGCAGCCGCAGCCCCTCCGCATGCTGCACCTCCGGGCTGGAGCATTAGCAATTCCACGAGCGCCTCTCCCGATGAAACGCAGCCGGCTGCCGCCGGGGGAAGCTGCAGAAGGGCTCAGCGTCCCCGAATCCTCCCGGCGGAGCCGCGTTCCCACGCGCGGAGCAGGCACAGCCCCTCGCCCTTGTCCCCGCAGCTCG
Source organism: Hirundo rustica (assembly GCF_015227805.2). Lineage (NCBI taxonomy): Eukaryota > Metazoa > Chordata > Aves > Passeriformes > Hirundinidae > Hirundo > Hirundo rustica. Next base: position 2,486,210 of record NC_053458.1, on the reverse strand, counting down.
TCTCGCCGTGCCCATCCATCCGCAGCTGCAGGAGATGCCGGACGGGATGGGGGCACGGGCAGAGGGTGTCCCGGTGTCCCCGGGATCCCCGGCGGGGACAGTGGCACTCTCCGTATCAAACTCTCCTTGGCTCTGGGGTTATCCATCCTGACTTCCAGCTGGCAGGGCAGACACTCTGCTGGAACAGGCTGCCCGGAAAAGCTGCCCGTGGATCCCTGGAAGTGGCCAAGGTCAGGCTGGACGGGGCTTGGAGCAGCCTGGGACAGTGAAAGGTGTCCCTGCCCATGGCAAGGGGTGGAACGAGATTTAAGGGCTCTAAAGTCCCTCCCAACCCAAACCAGACTGTGATTCTGTGATTTTGGGCAGGGTGCTCGTGGCATGTGGCTCAGTGATGGGCAGAGTGCCCTGTCCCAAGCCTGTCCTGAGCTCCTGCATTGGCATTCCCCTCGGGCACCCTGGATTGCTGCCCCTCCCGGCTGGCAACAGGGACAAATCCCTCAGCCTCTGCACTGAACTTGCAACAACCTCGTGCTTGCAAAGGCCGAGTGGTTCAGGGCTGCAAAACTCTTCCAGGGCTGGGAAAGAAAATCCTGGGAAGTGGAGGCATCCCCTGGGACCTGGGGGCTCTGCTGGGGGCTCTCACCAGGGACTCCCACCACAGAGCAGTGCCAGCACCTTTCCCATCGCTGAACGAGCAGCACGACCCAAATCTCATGCTAGGGAGGAAAACCACATCTTGTCACCGTGTGAGAGCAGAGCTGCTGGCGCCGCTCCAGCTCCCTGCAAGCCCCAAACGGGACTTTAACACATTCACTTTGAAGAAAAGCAGACAAGCTTTGCCTTTGCAGGAAGCAGAGTATCTGGGCGCGTAGAGAACCAGCAGCGCTTGTCCTTTTGCCAGCTCTCCCCGAGGCACGGATGGGTTAAAACTCCCTACCCGAGGAATGAGAAATCATTTCAGCAGCCGCTTAAACGCTGCCTTTCCCAACCGCCGCCTTTCCCACGCGGCTCCGTCCCACACCGCGCGGGGCCACGACTCGGTGTCGAAGGCTTTCTGCTTTCACAAGCAATTACTGAGCCTGAGGTTCCAAACCAACTCCAGAGCGAGCCGGCTCGTTTTCTGCTGAATTCTTCTGCTTTAGTTACGCTCGTTCGTCTTTTTCTGAGCGCATTCTGCCGCTCGCGTTCTCCAGACAAAGCAGCACGACGGAAAAAATACGCGTGTTTCTGTACGACGCTGATTTGAAAGTCATTCTGAAAGAATTGTGTGGTTTTCCCAGTGGACAGAGCTAGCAGGAAGCTTTAATTTGGAGCATTTCCTCATTGCAATTACCCACATACGACCCACAGTTGTTCCCACATTTAATCCCTCTGGAACTGAAGAAGTCTGTGACCCCTTAAATAAGCTTTTAATCGGGAGCTATGAAGGGAAGGAGTCAAAACACGCAAATTAATTAATTACAGGCCGGTGTTTGATGGATTTACATCCAGCCTCTGATAGCTTTGCCCAAGGGGGCTGCTGCAGGGTGGGAAGTGGGGAAGGGGTTCACCAAGATTGTCCCCCAGGCATGAGAACTGAGGTCACGGCCTGAAACTGCTGCTGCTTCACACCAGGCAGCGGGGTGGGGTTTGCTCTGCCAGCTGCTCCCGTGGATGAGAGGAACCAGACAGCTCTGAAGTGGCTCAAGAGCCATCCCATCCACCCCTCCTGGGCACCACTGCTGCCTCCCTGGATGCTGGCAGGGCTGCTGCCTTCCCCTCCCCTCAGAGAATCCCTGTGGGACGGCAGGTTGGGGGTTCACCCCCTCTCCTCTCCACCACGGGTCCGTCACAGAGCGATTCAGGCTGGAGGACACAAGTGAGACCATGCAGTGCCACCTCCCTGCTCCAGCAGGGTCATGCCAGAGCACCCTGCTCAGGAGTGTGTCCAGACAGGTCTGGAATATCCCCAGTGAGGGAGACTCCACAGCCTCTCTGGACAATCTGCTCAGGGCTCGGTCACTGCCCAGGGAAGAAGTTCTGCCTCATGTTCAGGTGGAAATTCCCAGGCATCAGTTTCTGCCCATTCCTCTTGTCCCATTGCTGGGCACCACTGAGCAGAGCCCTGTCCCTCTGACACCTCCCTTTGGACACTTACATCCATGGATGGGGTCCCTTCTCAGTCATCTCCTCTCGACTCTGACCAGACCCAACGCTCTCAGCCTTTCCCGGGCTTGGAGGTGCTCATCTTCATCACCTTCCTCATCTCCACAGCCTCCACTCCAGGAGCTCCACGTCCCTCTTGTCCTGAGGAGCCTAGAGCTGGACACAGCGCTCCAGCTGTGCCTCACAGGGCTGAGCAGAGCGGCAGGATCACCTCGGGGTGACCCACAGACAGAGCCAGCCCTCGGCACCCAAAGGGTTACACCCCAAACCTGCTCCATCCAGGCGGTCTGGATTGCACAACCACCGCCGGAGCTATCGCTGCAAATGGACATACCAGGGATAAAAACGGCCTCTCGGGGAATATTTGTTGTACGGATTTTTCAATTCTGTTTTCACTGCAAAGGAAGAAAAACAACCCACTTCCAGTCTGCTGGGGACATGCACACGGGTGGGATCTCCGCTGTGATCCGCTGCCCGCTGGCACAGCCACGGGAAGGAGTTTCCCTCCAGGACAGAAAAAACAGGGGTTTGAAAGCTTTGTGGGATTAAATATATACCTAGCTAAATAAAAGCAGTTTAAAGTCCTGGTTTGCACTCCAAGGAGTTGTCGTGAGGTTTCCCAAAGTGAGAGCGAACAGGGTTCCTGCTGGATGAGGTCTGAATCCCGGGAGCCCGCCTTCCCACGTGTGTCTGGCATCACAAAATCACCACTGCCAGTGGTCCTGTGCCCCACAGCATCCCTTGGAACAGCAGCTTGAGGGGGCAGAAGGCAGCTGAGCAGACCCAAAATTAAAGTGAGGAGACCAGACAATGCCTGAGCCACTGCTGTAAACCCAACAGCACCCAGGAGGAAAAGTTTCCAGGCTGGATCCATCCCAGCCTGCAGGCACACCACACGTGCTGGGCTTCCCTCTGCGCTGGTATCACCCACGGCACGTGCTGAGGCACAGCAGCACTCGACTTTGGATGCAAAACCTGTTCCTTATGGGAAGAGCCCTCATCCTGGGGGCAGTGGAGGGTTTCAGCACACGGCTGATGACGACGGGCGCCCCGCAGCAGCGGGATCTTATCGCACCCCAAGAGGAAACTCCCTCGGCTGCTGCCTGCCCGGCGGCACCTCCAGAGCAGAGCTGGGAGCTGGAAGCAATTTGGGAGCTCTCTCTGCAACCCATCAGCTCGTGGCTGATGATGGAGAGGTCCGGGCTGGCCTCCCACCCTCTCTCTGCAAAAAAAAAAAAGCAGCGGAGGAGGAGGCGGATGGGGCTGGAGCTGGGGGCTGTGCGCATGGAAAACATCCTGGAGGCGTGTGGGGCCTCCCCGGGGTTCCAGCGGAGAGGGTTCACGAGGAAGATGGATAATGAAGCCGGCACCACTCAATACAGAAGAGGATCTCTCTCAGCAAGCCCCGGGGGTGCAACCCTGGGTACTTAAACAGCCATTTCGGGCCCCTCTCCCAACCGTAGTCTGTAATAAAGCTGTGCGGATACTGATTTTATTAAAGCCGCTCGTTGCTGTCTAATAAACGTTACGAGCTTCCTGCCAGCATTTCCATTAGAGACGGGTCAGACCTGGAGGTATCAGATATCCAAACTCTCTCCTTCTCTTACGGCTTACCAGGAGGGGAAAAGGATCACGTTCACCCCCTCCTCTGATAACCTCTTTCCCGACTGACCTTCAGCTCACTCCAGCCACAGACTTACAAAAGCTTTGGTCGATTCTCGTGATTTTATCCCATGCCTTGAAAACTCTGGTGGTGTTTTTCCCTAAAGTCTTCTTCCCCAGAGCCAGGTGATCACAAAAAGCACCCAAAGCCCCGAAACAAAAGTGCTCCACGGTCAGAAGGCGGACAAAAACCTGAGGTGCCTCATTTTACTCTCTGCCTCAAGTTTGGAGGCAAAAATATGAAGCCCTGCTATGGCTTCTGGTCTCTTCCAAGCTGCTGGTTTCCACCTCCTTGACCTTGGGACAAGCCAAGCTTTGCTGCCATGATACTGAATAACTCCCACGTGGCCAAAGTGGGAAATTTTAAGCGCTTTTAAGGAAAACCCTACTGCATTTCTCTCCTCCTCCCCAGGCAACCACCTCCATCCCCCACGGAGACACGGAGCCATTTCACATCGATTTCTGACCCGAGCCAACAAGACTTGGATTGATCACACTCCTGGCAAGTTTAAAAACCTCTTCACACAGGAACATTTCTTTTTCAGGCCACCTGAAACCGCTCTCCTCATTGATTGGGACTGCAGAGAGGGTGGATGTGCCACCTTCCTCCTCTGCTGGTGATTTCTGTGTGGATAACGGGAGCTGGGAGCCCCGGAGCAGCATTTCCCACCTCTCACCCGTTTAGGAAATGGGGATTTTCCTCCAGGTTTTTGACCAAGCCTCAGCCACATATTGCTGGTGTAGTTTCAGCTTGCTCATTTACACCACATTCAACCCTGATGGGCAGAGGAACCAGCTGCAAAGAGGAATTTAAGATATTCTCACTTTGAAGATGGAGATCTCTGTGTCTGGGTAGGTTTTTCACCGTATTTCACATTTCTGACTCCATCAAATTGTCCATTTTGGCAGTGTTATTATCTTAATAATGACATCACCTTCTCTTCCATGTGCTGTTTAAACCCTGGGATGGGCAGGACTCGAGGCTTCCCGAAACATGAATTCCACTGAGGTTTAAAATAAACAGGGTTGAAGAAGCAGGAGCTCCCTGCAGCTGGTTCCTCCCCACTGCTCTCCCCTGGCATTGTCACTGCGAGGATTTCTGCCCCAAGCCATGGGCTCCTTCACACCCCTGGAGTTGGGGTCAGGGTTTTATTGACCAAAATCTGCATCCCGCTGCTCTGGGGCCAGGCAGAGTCACATAACCCCTGTCAAGTGGGGCACCAAATGGAAAATACAATAACTTTCCATACTGACTTTTTTTCCCTCATCAATGTGGCCACGGTCATCCCTGTGGTATCTCCCAAAGGTTCCCTAAAAAGACCCAAGATTTGATGAGCTGGGCTGTAATGCACAGTGATGAAAATGCGACTTTCAAAATTTTTGGCAGCTGTAAAACCACCAAGGGAGGGACCTGAATCGGCACCGAGCTCGTGAATGAGGCTGTGTTCATCCAGCAGCCATGTCCCAGGATCTAAACACCGCTCCTGATTCAAGGAATGCTTTGAGACCAAACCTCTCCCTCCCAAAAGGTTCCCATGCCAGAGTTTGTTTAATGGGAAGCAATGTCATATTCCTGCTCGGTGGCAAAGAAATGTGTGGGAATGGGACAGGCCCAGCACTGCATGAAGGGGTGATACCTGGGAGATAAAACCTTCCTCACAACAGGACTTTCTGGAGAGGAGCAGAATGTGACCGTGCTTTTCCTAGTCACAGGAAACTGCACCAGGAGTCTGACAGAGCCCACAGCAGCACAAGCTCCCTGACATCTAATCTTCAGCAGCAACAGGTTCCCTGAACATGGCATCTTCCAGCTCCAGGAATCCATTCACTGATCCCTCCTCAACCACAGATTCCCCAGCCAGGTCCCTGCTCATCAGGCTGTTATTTCAGCAGATATATTTATTTTTTAAATATTACCATCAAAGTGACAAATAATCAATGATTAACGTGAGGTTGCAGGTTACCCCTCCTCCTCTGCCATTCAGGTATCATTTAAGAGATCAGCTTTTCCCATTTAGCCCATCGGAAATCAAACACAAACTACCTGGAAGAGTGGAAAACGTGTCCAAAAGCAAGTGCTGGTTTTTTTCACATTGCTGTGGCTGCTACCCTTGCCCTGCATGAGCAATGTTTTTGGGTGTTCACCAATTTCATTTAGGCAACACAGCTAAAATATTAAATATCTAGGGTGGCTCTGGACAAGCGAAACCCTTCCCGGCAGTGTCACATCCCAGAGCTGTCAGGAGAATGAGATATCCCTGAAGAGTCCAGACCCACTTCTGGACAGTGAACATCACACCCGGAGCATCCAGACCACGACTTCCTCCACCCTGAACTCACGTGAACTTCCAGCTGAGCTTGTCCAGCCCACGTCCTGCCTTCACCGACCTCCTCATGGACCACCCAGCCCCTTCTCCAGCGACCTCAGTGATGTGCAACGCGCACCCCGCTGCAGCAGCTCAGCGCTCCCTGCTCGCGATTTCTCCCGGAGCACAGCCCGAGCTCTGAGGCGGGTGTGAAATCACCAGCTGGCCGCGGGGAGCTGGGGAAAGCTGCCCGGGGCACGCCTGGTCCCGGCAGAGTTGGGCTGCTCCGAAATGCCCTGGCAGCGTGCGCGGCCGGGGAAAGGCGATGCTGCCTGCGAGGGAGAGGCGCTGCCCGTCCCTCCTCGTCCCTCCCTGTCCCGGATCCGCTCCCTGCCCCTTCGGGACACCGGGAACCCGAGCGCAGCCCCGGCCAGAGCCAGTTTGAGTCACGGTGCCAGAGTTGCTCCGTCCTGGCGGCTGGAACGCCGGCAAGGAAATGGGGAGAGGCTGCGGGCAGGAGGGGGAGACCACGCTCAGCCCGGAGGCTGGGCTGGGGCTTGGCTGAGCCACATCTTCACGGCTAGGCAGGGTTTTATGGTTCGGTTCTGAGGCTAAACACAACTCTGGGGACTTCTACTGCAATGCCCAGCGTCTGGGGGCCCTTCCCAGCCCTCACACGGTGACCTCTGGGGGTCCCACCGGGGCTGGGAGCTTTCCTGCCCTCTCCCAGCTGCCTCCATCCCGGAGCCAGGGCTGCTCTGGACACGCTTCTGTCCCGAGTGAGCCACGGCTGATGCTGGCCCCGGGCAGCCACGCGAGGGGCTAAGAGACCTGAGCACCCCCGGAGCATCCTTGGAGCACCCCCGGAGCACCCTCGGAGCGCACCAGGCAGCACACTCGGAGCAGCCTTCAAAGCGCTCCCACTCATTCCCGGAGCGCCCTGGAGCATCGCTGAGCACTTTCAAAACACCCCTCCGAACATCCTCCAGCTCACCCCTGGAGCAGCGTCTGAGGCACCCCCCGAGCATCCTCCGGCGCTCCTCCCTGAGCTCCCCCGCACACGCAACCCCCAAACCGCCTCCAAACCCCGCCGAGTGTCCCGGACACCCCGGCAGCCGCTCCGCTGCCGTGCCCGGTCCCCCCGCGGCTGGCGGGCCCCGGGGTCCCGGCCGTACCTGCAGGGGCAGAGCGCAGCGCCGCGATCCCGCTGCCTCCTCCGGGAGGGACCCGAGGCGGACCCGGGGGCGGAGCGGGACCCGGTGCCCTCCCCCGGGCAGCGGGCGGGACAGCGGGAGCCAGGAGGAGCGGCTGCTGTGGGAGGACAGAAAGCTGCTTTTTTGGGATTTTTTTTTAAAAAAATTTTTTTTTTAAACTTCCCCTCATGCCCGCGGTATTCAGTTGAACGCTTTATTTATACTTTTGCAGCTCATCCTGTTTGCACAGATGCGGATGGAGAGCGGTGGGAAGGGAAATCTGCGGGGATGGGCTCGGGATGCAGAAGTTGAAGTGTTTTTGCACCAGCTGTTCTCTGGCTCGGCCCTTGGGCCCCACCCGACCCTTGTTCCTGAATGCAATCACATGGAAATTGTGAAGAAAAGGCAGTTTGTGTTTTAGGCTTTGAGCCTCCCCGTGTGCCCAATCCCATCCAGCCGCACCAAGTGGGGACAGGCAGAAATCAGTTCAGTGATGCCAAATAATACCTTCAATGCTACGTAAAGCTTTTGATTTTCCTTTGAGACACGGGGGCAAATCCCAGCCCTGCTCCAGCTGTTCCAGAGCGTGGGAGAGCAGCAGCTCCAGTGATGCTGGGGCAGCACATGGTCTCCATCTGGGCCAGGAACTCAACATCCAGTGGGGATGGATGTGGCTCACTGGGATCCCTCCCTGCCTTCCAGAAGAACCCAAAGACCTTTAAACTCTGACTGGGAATGTCACAGGGGAGATCTAAGGCTTGGGCTCTGGCTGCTGCCCAAGCACCCAGAAATTCCAGAGCCCTCCTGGCAGTGCCCAGACTCCTGGTAAACAGGGAGGAATAAAATATCCCATTATCCAATTCAGGAGTGACTGGGGCTCTGCCCAGGGGCAGTCTGCCCTCATTTCCACGTGAGGGGCTCAGGGGCTGAGGGAGAGGAACACATTTCCTCAGGAGCCTAACAACAGATTGGAGAACTTAGGGAGAAGTGTGGGATCCTTCAGGCTTCCCAGGACAGCCCCTGCTGGGGCACACAGGGTATTCTGGCAGTGCGCAAGAGAGGGATCATGGTATCGGTTTGGGTTTTTTTGCTGGTGGAGGTGATTCTGACATTATTTTTATCTCTTGATCCCGATCAACAAACCAACTTTGATGTGCAGCCATGGCCTCGGAGAGGCAGCACCTCTCCTGCTGCTCCTGGGACCGTGCACCTTATCCATTTCCCATCCCTTGTGCTCATCCCAAAGCCGTGATGATTCCTGAGCCCTAATGACAACAATGAGGCTTTTGCAGCAGAACCTTTCAGGACCTACAGGAAGCTCTTGTGGTCGCAGACGTTCAGCTGAACTTGTTTTTGTTCTCTTTTCCCTGGGGTTAGGTTAAAGTGCTCAAAGGTGTGTGTGGGGGGTAAGAAGCTGTGGTGGCAGCTCGCAGCACACGTTTCTGTAAGCGTGCCTCAGAAAAGCGCCAGCTGCCAAAACCCCCGTTTTTGAGGAAACAGCCAAACCCAGTTCCCCTTTTCAGTCACTGAGGTTTTACTTGCTCAAAAACTGGAGGAAAAAGAGTCTTTTCCATGAGCTGTAGGTGCTTGGAAGTGTAATACAGAGCTTGTGTGACCCCTCTTTAATCCCAGAGAATAAACGGTGCTTCCAAACAAACCGGGATGAACGAGGAGAACTTCGCTGCCTGCGCAAACGAAACCCAACAATTCGTTTAAAAAGTGAATGTGGGGAGCGCTCCAAGGCGCCTGACACACAGGAATATCGAAGAATCCTCGGAGATGCCGCTTGCCAGGAGCTGGGAGGGGACATCAGGAATGCAGCCACAGCCTCACCCTGCCCATCTCCCACTGTGTCCTCCAGCTCCCCGCTCGGGCAGCGTCGGAGGCCGCGTTCCCCGCGCCCAATTTCCATCTTGCAGAGTTCAGCTATTCTTAGGCGAGGTTGTGAGTCATTAAGCGCTTTCAGATTGTTTATTTGTCAAGCCACAGGCACTTCGATTTACTTCTGAAGCCAGACCAGCCGCTCCAAGGATCTCTGTGTGCCACAGAAATCACTAGGTGAAATTCCACGGCGGGAGGTCAGCCCCGCCGCCCGGAGCCGCCCAAGGGCTCCTTTTCAAAGGTCAATACAAGAGGGGAAAAGAACAGCAAGAATGTGGTTTCCTACAGCCTTTCACCACCTGATTTTGCTTTCATGTGTGTTTTTTAAGAGAGGCACCGGGCTTTGCTGGCTGGCTGCAATGCCTCGGAGGGTGGATGGTGGTTTGGATGGGGAAGGCACTCCCTGGGGAAGAAGGTTTCCCTACAGGGGTGGGATCAGACCCTCCTGGAGGCCCTGCAGCTGCCAGGAGCAGCCAGACAGGAGCAGGGAGAGGCTTCTGTCCTGTGCTGGGAGGAAAATGGAATTGATGTCGTGTCCAGAGCCTGCAGTGCCAGGGCAGGGGCTGATCGAGCCCCTTTGGAAAGGCAGCACAGAATCACTATTGTTCTATAGGATGTCACGTTTGTGCCAACATCCATTTTTGTAGATTCTCTGCAAACTTCTGCTGTGCTCACAGAGCTGCCTTGTATGGTCTGGGAATGCCAAAACCCTGCCCCATCCTCCCACCATGCCTGTGGCCTTCCACTGTTGGCTGGCAGCATGAACCGGGCAAAAATGCTTCTGGGTGCTGCAGGAATACAAATATCAACCCAACAAAGCAGCTGCATTTGGGAGGGTTTTATGGATCAAGCCGTGATTATCATGAAACTTGACTGTGCATCCCCTTTCACACCCCAAACCCAGCACTTCCCTACACATCCCAGCCAGATGGATGCAGACAGGAAAAGCTGTGAGGCGTAGATACAACCTCTGTGTCCAGGAGAGGGAACAGCCTCCAGGAACCAACCTGCTGCTCATTCAGCCCTGTGCCACCCTGGCTGTGCACATCCTGTGACCCCCAAAGTGAGATGGAAAAGATTCCATTTGCTTACGGCACACGGATCACCCCTGTGGTGTTCACATCAAACCACGGGGGCTTGCCTGGCAAATAAATTTGCTGTAGTTGTGTTCCCAAAAAGAAATTGTTATGTCCTTGCAAATATTTAGGTTTAGGGAAGTTGTGGCTGCCCCATTCCTGGAAGTGTCCAGGGCTGGACAGGACTTGGAGCAGCCTGGGATGGTGGGAGGTGTCCATGCCCATGGCAGGGGGGTCACTGGATGGGCTTTGAGGTCCCTTCCAACTCAAACCAGTCTGGGTTTCTGCAATGAACAAGAAATGCTGCTGCTCATAGATCAGGCAGCCCTGGCACAACCACAGCTGGAACTCACACATCCATTGACAGACTCCAAATCTCCTCAAAAGGAATTTCTTTGTTCATTTGTCCCCTTGTAGAGAGGTTCTCATTTTCCCACAGATCTCTTGTGGACAGGTGTGTGTTCATGACCCTGGGCTCACTGTGATGCTGCTCCTCTCAGGAGAGAGAATCCAACAGAGAGAGGCTCAGCTGTTCTCTGCCTCAGCTTTGGTTCCCTGGATTTTCACTCATGTGTCATTTGTCCCTCTGCTCTGTGGTCTGATTCCCAGTGAATCACCACGCTGGGAGTTCCTGCCCTTCAGCAGTGGTTTAGTGCCTGATGACTCAGGGGCCAACTTCTCTGGAATCCATCCCAGGAGCTGCACCTGGAGAAGCCCCAGAGACTCCTCCAGCTCCACCCTCCCCTGAAGGGTTAAATGTGACCTGCTGGCTTCACAGGGATAAAGGCGTTACCTGTTATAAAACTGCCAATTCTCTTTAGACGGGCATCTAGTGATGGTCTTGGTGCTGTGAACTCCACAGACTGCAGCCTGCAGGAGGAGATGTTGGTTTTCCTGGACACCTCCCTCCTGTGACACTTACAGCTTCTTCTTGTACCGAGAGAGGGGCAGAAGGAAGAACTGATCTATCCCTGCACACCTCCACATCACAAATGCTTTCATCAAGCTTCACCTGAGTTATTCATTCACTCACGTTATGATGTTTGCGGCTGCAACAAAGGGCTGTGTTTAATTTTAATATTTATCAAGTCTCTGGGATAGGCAAGGAATCTGACAGGATCCCGTTCTTCAGCTGAGACTCCAGCAGGGAGCTCAGAAATTCAGGAGGGGATGGCTCTGTGGTGGGGACCAGACCCAGCCAGCACAGGCTCTGCAATTCCCTGCTGGAGGTGGCTGTGTTGGGGTCACTTTGCCGTGTAATTCCTTAAAACCTGGCAGAAGTGGCTCTGCTATGGAGCAAAACAAATCCTCACCTGAATCTGAAACCTTTATAAGGGTGGCCTCGAGTCCCTGGGTGTGGATGAGGAATTAGAGAATCCCTTCTAGGAACGTCTGTCGCTGGAGATGCTGCCAGCAGATGGTGCAAGCATGTGCAGGCCGGGCTTCCTCCTTCCTCTGCTTCCAGGAGCGGGTAACAGCCCCGTGCGATGTCATTCCCACCTGAGAACAGAGACGGGGAGGGATTTGGTCTGGATTTTTATTTTGGTTATGGTTTGCAGCGTAGCACCTGCCTTCTGATGAGAATTGCAGCCCGCAGTAGCAAATTTCACTGCCCCTGCTACCCGAGAAGCTCTGGATCCGTATTTATGTGAAACACAGAAAATATGCACAGACAGGCAAAAGCTGGGAAAACACCCTTAAGGATGCAACAGCACCACATACAAAACACCCTTTTTTTTTTTTTTTTTTTTTTTTTTTTTTTTTTTTTTTTTTTTTTTTTTCCCCTGCAGCTTTTCTTTCAGGGAGATCTCAGGAGAAATGTTCTGTTTCAGACCTGGCCACAGAACCCTCTTGGCTTTGGCAGATTTTCAGAACGGCAGGTTTATGTTGTAATTAAGTAATTAATCTACTTTATCTCAACATTATGGGTGCAATTATTGCTGTTTTCTGAGATATCATACATGCATATGGAGCTCTAGGAAGTTCACAGATCACAATCCAACTGTGTTTTCTCCTAAGAAGGAAACAAATGAGAGCCAAGGCTGTGCTATCAGTGGATAAATACCTTGACCTCCAAAGTTATAAACTCTCCCACATGGAGGAACTTGTTATGGTTTGTGCATAGACAAGCTCATGGTTTGTGGCTCAGGCCTCCAAGCTGACATTTGCCTTCTGAAGCTGAAACTAAAGGAGCTCCTTGCAGGCTTTCCGTGGAGTTTACAGAACTGTAACAATTCCTGATTTATTCTTTCCTGCCTCCCCTAAAATCTGTATCTTTATGGATGCCAGAAGACAGCTGGCCCGAGAGGTCAAGGTTTTGGGCCAGGTTTTACTTGGCAGAGGCTGGAGCTGCTGTAAATCCCCAGGTGGGAATGAGCTGCTCTGTGACCCAAACTAGGATCTCAGCCCTGATAGAAGACAGAGGCTCTGCTGCTGCCTCACCCCCTCAGTTTGACATCAAACTGCCCAAACTCATCCTGTTTTTGTTGCCAGAGCCAGGCACAGCCCTGCAGAGGTGCTGCTCTCACAGGGACTGGAGTTCTGCAGTGGCCAAATTGTTCCCACGTGCCCCGAGGCGGCAGCACCGAAGTTGAAGGAAGGGTTATGGAATGATTTGAGCTCCTCTGAAAGCAGATGTAGCTCATCAAGCAGGGATAATTCAGGGTTTGTGACGTTCCCAGGCTGCTTGCTGTGGGAAGAGTCAGATTTCCTTTCCTGTGGAGTAAAGCGAGTCAGACAATTTGTTCCTGTTTCTGGCTGTGAAAGGGCACAGAGTCTGTAGGAACTGTGGGGATCACCAAACAAAAAAAAATCCCTAAACACTCATTTTTATTCCTTGTGCCTGAAGCCAGTCCTGTCCTGATGTTTTATACCCAGTATTCTTACTAGTCTGAATGGTCTCTTACCTTTTCTGTCTGGGGAATTTGACCAACAGTCGTATTCCTCAGGAATTAAATGGGTTTTGCCCGGCGTGGGCTGCAGAACTTCCCACCCCGAGGTGCCCGTGTGATCCAAGCCTGCTGAAAGAGCACATTGTCTGCACACAGTTTGCACCAAAATTCACAGAATAATTCCAACAGTACCAGAGAGCCTTGATAGATTTATAGGCCTGTCACTGATATGGCTGCAGGCTCTGGAAATTGATTTATACGATTCAGCAACAGCTAAAGGTTGGGGAGGTTTTCCCCCGCTGGGAATCGTGCTCTGTACTGGAGGCTGCCTCCAGGACTCCAGAAATCCCATCTCTGGGGAATCTGCTCCTTCCAGGCGTTTCATGTGGTTATTTTTGGCTGTGCCTGTGGAGATTTCTGGTCTCCCAGCACAGCTATTTTTATAACTCGTGGCTGTGAAGTCCATAGTATGAGACATAATTTGATTTTGCTCATTGGAGTGCCTCGGGACCCTACGTAAGGAATCACTGCCTCCTGCACCTGCTCCCGCTTTGGCCTGTGCCTGAAACACTCCTTTACTGTATGGAGCGAAGCTTCAGAGCCTTCTAGACAACAGCTCCTTTATAGAGCGTGCTAAGCTGCCATAAATATTTAATTAGGTGTTACTGTGGGTTTGGAGAGATACAGGAAAAAAATAATCCCCGTTTCCTTACGTTTAAACAGAACCTTTTCCTGCTGGAAAAACTTTCCCCGCATTAAGCACTGACAGGGGGCCGGATTTTAAAATAATAAAAAAAATAATATCTGAGAGGGTGAGAGGCTGGTGAGGAGGAGATTTGAGGGAGCTGAGGGTTTTTCCTCGGTGGGAAGGAGCTGCTGGATGGCAGGTTTGAGATGGAGCTGTGTGGGTGTCTTTGAGGCACGGTGGGTGAAGCTTCTTCCCAACCAGGGCAGCTTCTGCTTCCCAAAAATAAATCACGGCTTCAGGGGCATTTTGTATTTAATCAGCAAAGCAATGCAGGGCGTGGCACTGCCTGGATTGCTTCCCGTGCCCCAAACTTTTGGACTCAACCACGGCCTGGACTGGGACTACAGCTGATGAACTCATCAGAGAAAGGTGAGAGGGAAGAAAGAAGAGGCAGAAGTGTGATGGTGTTGCCTAATTAAAAAAAATAAAATAAAATCAATCAACTGACAGACCTGCAGATAAGATTTCACCCCAGTTGTCCATCCAGGTGACAGAGGGGAAGCTTAAATATCACTCAGAGTGTCTCACAATTACATTGGCTTTGTCTCTCAAAGCCAGAGAGAACTGATTTAGAGTGGCAATTAAAAATGACATACGCATGGTTTGGTCAAAATAACGATGATGGGGAATTAGGGAGCAATTTGTGAGTATATTAAGGGAGAGAAATTATTTAGAGCAGGGGAAGGGTTATATGTAATCAGATGAGATTACCAGTAAGAAAAAGTAAAACAGGAAGTTTTAATTTTAATTTTAAAACACGCAGGAAGCAGGCCTGACACTGAGCTCTGCTGGGCTGCTCAAGAGCTCAGCACAGACCTCTGTAAGGGGAGCATTTGGGAATTGTCCCCACACTGTGGGAAAAGAGCAGGTAAAGCTGTTCCATACGTGTGCTGAGTATTCTGAGAGGTGTTGGGTTTACCCATGTACTGTCTGTATGGCAGATGCATTTGTCAATTAAAATAATGATTATACCTATGGAAACTGAGCTGGCTGCCTCATTAACCAAAAAAAAAAGCAACACACCAAACAAAGCCCCATAACCACTATGGGAAATGCTGTGTGCAGTTCCAGTCCCTCAAATTTGCCCTTCCCTCCTTCACTGATAAGTTAAATATCACTCAGAGTGTCTCACAACTACAGTTACTGCCCTGAAAAGTCAAACCACGAGCCTGGAAATATCCCCAAGCCTGACTTTACCCCCAAATCTCAGCCTTCCAATGTCACTGACGGTGTTCCTAGGCACGAGCACACCTGGAGTTCAGCTAACATACGAAATGAGGGATTGCCTAACGCGGATTTAGACTCTCAGAGTGTAAAACCCTTGGATATAAATAGTCTTCTCTCATGTTTGCTGAAGCAGATTGCACAGCACACACTGGGCAGGGCAGACCTTGGATGAGGTGAAGAGCCTGGCACTTCTGTATCACACCGGGCCAGCCTGGAGTGCCTGGAGCCCTGCCCTTGGAGTTTATTCCAGCCTGGAATCCAGTCTCAGGGCCCAAACACGCTGAGATTTTCTCATTACAGCCCCGGGTTTGACTGCCCAGCACCTTCCAGCTGCCAGCAAAGTGACTCCTCGGCCAATGCCTCAAACCAGCAGCATCACACAGGCTTAATTAAACACTTCATTAATCAGCCAAGCACTTCCACGACCTCTGGGCACCACCCACCTGGATAAGACCCTTGTCTCACACAAAAGAACCTCTGTAGTCCAGAGTGTCCATTAACTGCAGGGAGTGTTTGTTGAGTGGAGCTAAAGTTCACACGGCAGAGCTCCGGGGGAAATCCAACCCCGTTCAGTGGGAACGAATCCCAAGAGCTTTAGAGCGCTGAGGATCCCACAGGCCAAGGAGATAAATCAATGTATTCCCCTTGGGACTCTGATGTGCAGGCACACGTGGATATTTTACCTGCAAGAGAAACCAAAACCCGTGCCAGGAGCATGCCCGTGACTGTTGGAATATACACAGCTCCTTCCATAGCTAAAATGAGTAGGGGATTGTGACTTGCTGCAATAATGAATTTATGCAGAAGTAAAAAAAAAAGGAAAAAATACAAAAATAGTGCAAGACTGCAAGAACAAAGTGATTTTGTGGGTTTTCAGTTTGCTTTAGTGCTTAGCAGGGAGCAGAGTGCCACGCTCAGGGGAGGCGCCAGCAGCAGCAGCTTGTCCTGGGGAAATTCAGCTTTTGGGAACTCAGATTTGGGGTAATTCACCCCAAAGCCAATATGCGGGTACTGCTCAGAGTCAGTTATGCAATTAATATTATAAAACATCTTATGTGAATAACTTAGAAATTTTCCTGTTAAAAACCTTTATGTATGAGCAATGTGCATCCTTTATGTATCGACTGGAGATCCTGGAGGGGACAGTTTAAAGAGCAGAATGCAGTGATCTACAGCATTCTCCCACATTCCATCTTTCTTGGAGAGCGGCGATCCCTAAGCCAGCAGTTTTGCTGCCTTAACAGCCTCAGAGATAACTACTATTCACTGCTCGCTGCACAGTTGTGCTGGTGGAGCCTTGAGGCCGGGATGCGATGGGAATTCCCTGTGGAATGTCCGCTTTTTACGGAAAAAGCGCGGGAAGGCTCCGGCGGAGCCGCTCTCGGACACTGCGGCCGAGCCCTCAGGCCGGTGTGGGGGGGGGAAGCGGGGGCGGACGGAGCCGCCGCCTCTGATTGGCCGAGCCGCACAGCGGGCGTGGTCACAGCGGGACCGATCCACCTCTGGCCGGCGGGGGGGTGAGGGGGATTCTCCCCGCGCAAATGGTACAGCCCGAACCCGAGCCCTTTGGCCGGGCCGTTACCAGCGCCCGCGCGCGCTCAGGCAGGACCCACAGCGGGCTGCCCGCCGCGCCGCCTGATGCGGCGCCGGCCTTTTGGGGTCGCTTGCGGCGTTGCCCCGGCGCCCAGCCGCCTCCGATCTGTCCGCCGCCTCCCGGCAGACGCCCCGCCGCCGCTCGGCATGGCTTTCGGCCGCCGGCCTCCTCGGGCGACGCTCTCGGTTTTCCGGCGTTCTCGCGGGGCGGCCGCCGGCGGGGCGGGGGGGATGCGGCTCGAGGCGGGGCGCGCGCGGGGCGGGGGGGGTCCTCGTCGGCGCGCGGAAAAAAACGCGCCAAGTTCGCTGACGGTATCCCCGCGGTCTCCATGGCAACGGCGAGCGGGAGCGGGGCCGGCATGTAGCGGTGAGTGAGGGGGAGCGGCCGCACCGCGGCCTCGGGCCCCGCCGGCCGCGGGGAACATGCGGGGGGCGCGGGGGGGCGGCCCGAGCCCGGGGCGGGGGGCGGCGGGTCCGCGCTCGGCCCCCTCGGGGAGTAAATGGCGCCTGGTGTGCGCGTGTGTGTGTGTGTGCGCGCCAGGTGTGAGCGCCCCGGCCGCGCCCCGCAGGAACCATGCCCGGCGTCCTGCCCGGCGACAGCGCCAGGGCCAGCCCCTCCAAGAAGAACAGGCTGTCGCTGAAGCTCTTTCAGAAGAAGGAGGCGAAGCGAGCGCTGGATTTCACCGAGGCGCAGGAAAATGAGCAGAAGGGCGCCGAGTTCCGAGGCGCCGAGATGTGAGTGAATGCTGCGCGGGAGAAGTTGTTTTTCGGTTTTTTGGGGTTGTGGTTTTTTTGGGTTTTTTTGGTTTTTTGTGGCGATGTTGTGTCGGTCTCGTGGTGCTCCATCCTCCGCTCCTTTCGCTTTCGTGTTCTCGCATAAATAACGTGCTGCAGCACGCGCTAAATTAAATTAACGTGCTCTTCAATTAAATTAACGCGCACTTGCGTTAGATTAACCGCCGAGGTAGCTTCGTCACACTGAACAAACTAATTACTGTGACCAATTTCTTAAGAAAGCGGCTTTGCCCCACCGGGGATGTTTAGTTGGCATAAACTCTGGGATCATTTGCCGAAGTTAGTTTTTAAAACCTAATTAATCACTGTAACCAACTTCTAATAAGTCTTTTAAGAAAACAGCTTTGCCCCCCTGGGGGTGTTTAGTTGGTACAAACTTTGGGATCAGTTGAAAAAGTTGCTTTGCTTCGAGTTAATATAAGTAGTTATTGTGTCACTGAACTATTTATGTTATTACTTATATTAAAACTTAATTTTCTGCAAGGTGAGTTTCAATGAAAATACACAGGATCTTTAATTGTGGGGTTGGCTGTCATTCATTGGGGCATTTCAGGCCTTGAGCAAAACTATTGACTCATTTCATTGCTGGTGAGGGGATTTAAGTGGAAAAAAAGAAAATTGTGGTCAGTTAGAAATAGTTGGAGACTTTAAAATTTCGTTGTTGTGTCATCACGGTGTATTAATCACTTCCATCAGTGATTAAGCACAATGATAATCAGTGTATAGTATATCAGGTCTATTGGTTTCTTTTTTTAGATTTTTTTTTTTTTTTCTGGCTTTATGCTTTTGCTTTGCATCCAGAAATGATGTGACTGGAGCAGGGGACAATGTAAAAATACATTCTGGGCACATTTTTTTTCTGCTTTATGAATGAACAAAGAAGTTCGAAAGTACTTAAATATGAAATTTTTGATCCATTAGATCAGCCTCCCGGTATTTGATGTGTTGGAACTTAGAGCATGTTTTCCTCCTGTGTGGTTTTGGGTGGGTTGCTGAGGAGTTAGAGGTGAGGAGTCAGCTTGAATTCAGACATACTTTGCCACGATTTTGATCTGCATCTCTCAGTGCTGAATTCTCTGCGGTGGGGAGAGATGAAGGAGTGGGGTTTTTTCCAGAGTGTCTCTTACCCCAGATTCTCTGTTTCCCAGTGACCAGGTGGTTCCTGCAGCACAGCCCCCTTCCCTTGTCAGCTGTGAGAAAAAAGACAACATGTTGCCTTTTGTGGGCTTGAACAACCTGGGCAACACCTGCTACCTGAACAGCGTCCTGCAGGTGAGGCCACGGCCAGGGGGGCTCCAAAAGGGAGCTTCTGGTTGAGCACAAATGGGTGAAATCAGTTTGTTCTGGGTGCAGGATAAAGGGCATCTCATTACAGCGGGGAAATTAAGATGCTGCTGCAGGAAATGTGTGCCCTGTGTTTGTCCTGATTGGAAAATTCTTGTTTCCATACTCAGGGCTCCTCCCTGCTGTGAAAAATCCTGGATCTTTGTATGCCTGGGGACGTGCAGGGCTGTGTGGATTATAAATGTGCATTTACGTGTGGAATAGCTTCTTATTCCAGTTATTCTCATGTTTTCAACTGTTGCTTTCAGGTATTATATTTTTGTCCTGGTTTTAAAACTGGAGTAAAACATTTATATAACATTATTTCAAAGAAGAGAGAATCTTCAAAGGATGAAGGAGAGCAAAAGGCAGAAAAGGTAACAAATCCCCCCATGTTCTTTATTTGTAACCTTGCAAACGAGGCGGTCCTGCAGTGAAAATTTAACTGATTTCTGTTCTCAAGTAGCTTTTCAGCATTGTTTTCTACACTGTTACTTCAGGTCAAAATGTATTTGAGTTGTTTTGAACTTTATCACAAGTTTTGAAGTTTAAGAGAAGAAATTTGAGGAAGATACCTGACCATGCTCCTGGCACAAAGATAATTATGATCCAGTAACTGGAGCTGATGGAAATGGGAGTTTGGGCAAGGATGGGTTGGGATTTTAAACTAATGGCTAATTGAGCTTTTATGTTTCTTTCATACTTGAAAAAAAAGAAATTATTGTCTGAAACCCACCTGCCCTCCATAGCAGACAAAAAATTCAGCCCAATTTAGAAAACCAAGGGAGAGGAGGAGAGAGGAATGTTAATTTGTCACCCATGTAACTGTTGCAAGTGTTTTTATTCCTTTTTTACATTGTTATTGCAGGGAAGCTGTAAAGAAGATCCCTTGGCAAGTTACGAACTCATCTGCAGTTTGCACTCCTTGATCCTTTCAGTTGAGCAACTTCAAGCCAGTTTTCTCCTAAACCCAGAGAAATACACGGATGAATTGGCCACTCAGCCCCGGAGGCTGCTGAACACCCTCAGGTACCACTCCCCTGAAATGCTGACACAATTTTGTCCTGACATTTCCAGGCCATTCCACTGCCCAGCTGTAAAGGCTGGTGGAAGGTAAATGGCCTTAAATTTGGGGAAATGGCCTTAAATTTGGGGTGGCCTTATAGGAAGTAAGATTCTTGTGCTTATTTTTGGTGCCATGGTGTTGGAAATTTGAAAATAAATTTGAATTTTGTAAGATTGTAATGCACAAGGGGTTTGTTTAAAACAGTGCTTAGGTACAGAACAGTTACTGAATTACAGAGTGGTTTGGGTTGGAAGGGACCTTAAAGCTCATCCAGTTCCACCCTCTGCCATGGGCAGGGACACTTCCCACAATCCCAGGTTGCTCCAAGCCCCATCCAGCCTGGCCTTGGGCACTTCCAGGGATGGGAAGGATCCCCTTGGGGCTGAGGAGCTGCACTGCTGGGTGTGCAAATCCTTAGGGCTGAACCTTCCCCCACCTCTGCAACACAGAGGGCTCCTCTCTGTGCCTGGAGAAGATCCTCCGTGACTTCTAAATCCCTGATTTCAGTCTCAAATCACATTCCCCAGTTAGCAAAGGATACCAAAGCCTCGTTTTTTGCTGCTTTCTTTGCACAGAGAGCTGAACCCCATGTACGAGGGGTACCTGCAGCACGATGCCCAGGAGGTCCTGCAGTGTATCCTGGGGAACATCCAGGAAACCTGCCAGCTGCTGAAGAAGGAAGAGCTGAACAAACTGCCCGTGGAAGAGCCTGCAGCTCAACTGGAGGAAAAACCCAACCAAAACTCTGAGAGCAATGGATCTGTCAGCCCTGCTGAGGAGGAGGATCCCACCCCGGGCGGCCACGGCGGAGACGCGGCCAAGGAGAAGCTGCTCAAGGGAAACGGGAAAAGGAAAAGCGACGCCGAGGGCGGCAACGCCAAGAAAAAATCCAAAGTATCAAAAGAGCAAATTGCAGCAGAAGAAAATCAAAGACAAACCAGGTCCAAGAGGAAAGCCACGGGAGAAAAGATGGAAAACCAAGCGGATGCCATCGCCAAGTGTTCCGGGGAGAGCGAGAGCGCCAAGCCCACGCAGAAAAAGTCGCGCCTTAGGTTAAACTGGTTAAAATCGTCCTGCAAACAGCCCAGTATCCTGTCCAAATTTTACAGTCTAGGAAAGTTAACTACAAACTTGGGATCCAAGGACCCGGGGAAAGAATATGACTGTGAGTTTGAAGAGTCAGCTGTCAAGTGCGAAAATGGTGACAGTAAAGAAGAATATCGTGAACCAGCGTCTCCCGTGGAAAGCCATCGTGGAAAAGGAACTGAAAAAGAACCAAAAAAGGAAGGTTGGTGCACAAAGTGGATGGGCTTAAAATTAGTAGGATTAAGAAAGTGCAATGCGTGGGAAGTCAGCCTTCAGAATGCACAGCCTGCAGAGCTCTAAACACAAAATTAGATTTTTCAGGAATTTAAAGATGAATTTTAGGAAAGAGAATTTATTTTTATACGTGTTTGTAATTTTTTTCTTTTAGAACTTGACCTGTTTAGCTTAGATCTCGAGGCATTTGTCTAACATTCTGTAATCATTGTACAGTATGTATAAAAAAAGGCAGAATATTACCAGGGTTTGTATTTACCACTAATTTTTGTCATCCATAGAGCAAGAAGCAGATTCAAGATGTAAAGGGATATTTGTGGCAGGAGCAAACAGAACCAAACCCCACCAGCTATGGTTTTACAAACAATATCCTCCTTTTCCTTTCCAGTTCCGTAATCTTTCCATATTCCAAGCCTCCCCAAGAACCAGGAAGGACTCGGGTTGTATTAAAGATCTAATCTATTTAGATCTAATAGATAGCAATTAGAAATGCTAATTGGCTGGCAGGTCTGGATTTTGTTTATGTCAACGAAAACAAGGTACATGTTGAGGGAAGGGCCTCAGTATGAATCCAGTACTTAACCAAGTTGGAACTTACCATTCACCAATTTTTTATTAAAAATTGAAGGAATGAAGAGTCTTTTGAGTTCTGCACTTCTTCTGCAGATTTAGCCAAAACTGGCCAATAAATTTAGGAAGGAGGAGAGGACTGAGAATGAACAGAAACCAGGCAGACTCAGAGTGATGCTCCTTGAGGAGATCAGCAGTCCCTGCTAAGGAGTCAGAGCATCAATGACAACCAAATGTTCCAGAATGTGACACTGTCACACTCCAAATATAAAAAACCAAGAACCCAGTCTTAGAATAGAAATTAAAAGACTGGGAGCCAAGAGACAGTGGGGTCCTTATTTACATATAAGCAGATGATACCACGAAAACTGCACGTGAGTTGTTTTGCTTTTTAAATTCCTGTCAGAGATCCCTAAAAGGCCATGTCTGTAGCAGTGATTTCCCAAGGATAACCAGGTTCTGAAGGGTCTCTGGGATGAAGTGCACCCTGCTCAGGGATGTGCCATGTACTCTCTCCAGGTACAGAGCTGGCTGTCTTCGAGCTGGTGGAGAAACTCTTCCAGGGCCAGTTAGTGCTGAGGACGAGGTGCTTGGAGTGCGAGTGCTTCACGGAAAGGAGGGAAGATTTTCAGGACATCAGTGTCCCAGTGCAAGAAGATGAACTTTCTAAAAGTGAAGAGAGTTCTGAAAGTAAGTAATTCCCTCCAGTAAAAGGCTGTGAGGTGAGTTCTGCCTCAGCCAGCTGTGGGGAAGGATGGTGCCGCAGTTAGGAAGGAACGCGGCTCCTGTTTGTGCTGGCTAAAATTAGAGGCTGTTATCTTCTGTCCTGATTAACTTTAGACTTTGGAAACACGGTGCTGATAATGTTGACAGATCCAGATAATATTCAGATTGTTCTAGATCTAAACACATAGCATGGACTGCCTACAATCCATCACTCAGGCACCTGTTTCCCTGCTTATGAATAGGTATTTCCTTTGATTTGAGTCTTCTTTTTTTCCTTCCTGGATAAGAAATTTTCCTTCTTTTTTTTTTTTTTTAATAAGAAATATTTACATTTTTTTCTTAAAAGAAAGAGGAATCCACCTTTTTTCCTTAGTTTCTCTAAAAAAATTTTAGTATTTTAGATTGTTGTTGCCTTAATACATTCGTATTCTGTTTGTAAATGTTAGTCATGTGGTCTCTTTCACGAATTTTATTGATCTGTATGCAGTTTTTTAGCTATTTCCAAAAGGAAGCGTGGCAGAAACACATCCTGAAATTTAAAATTTTAAAGGAATTAATTTTAGTTGCCATGGACTTAATTTGGAGCAGCTTTTCCTGGTTTTGCTCCCCATTTTGCCGAAGGATTCAAAGGAGAATGCGTGAGGTGATGTTCCCGTGTGAAGTGCTGCCGACAGCGGGTGATCCTGTCAGCAGTGTGAGGGTGGCAGGGGAGGCAGAATGCAAGAAGTGAGAGGGAACTTTCTGGTTATTTTGAGGGTTTGCCTTAATAAGTGAAATTCTGGTCTCATACAAGCTCTCCATTTCCAGACATGGCAACGAAATTGTGTGATCTGAAACGAGCTGTGGAAAAATCCTAATTTTGAGTAATGATATCCATTAAGTGGTGTTTTTATCCCTTCCTGAAATGCTCCAGGGATTGGAACACATCACATATTTCACACATACCGAGTGTTCTTTGCAGTGCTGCAGGTTTGGAGTGCTCTGAACTCGACATATTTTGTTTTGTTGCTCTTCTGGCGGGATGCGTTGGAAATGTAAATACTGGCGTATCCGTGAACGCAGCGATTCTCTTTTCTAGTTTCTCCAGAGCCAAAAACAGAAATGAAGACTCTGAAATGGGCAATTTCCCAGTTTGCCTCAGTGGAGAGGATTGTGGGAGAAGACAAATATTTCTGTGAGAACTGCCACCACTACACGGAAGCCGAGCGCAGCCTCTTGTTCGATAAAATGCCCGAAGTGATCACAATTCACTTGAAGTGCTTTGCTGCCAGTGGCTTGGAGTGAGTATTCATTGCCTGTCTTACCAAACAGGGCCCTGCAGCCAGGGAAAATCTTATCCTAAGAGCTGGAAATGCTTTGGAATTTTTCCAAAAGATTCCCAGATTGGAATTAAATCGCTGGGATGCTGCCCCCCAATGCCATCAAGGCTTTGTGTTGTTCCAGGTAGTGGCAGAAATTACCTGCAGGAAAAATTGACTTTTAGGAGATTCCTTAACAAAAAAAATTTTAGCTCTGCTCTTAGAACAACCTGCTATTTCTTAAAACTTTATTTACTTTAAATAGCTCCTTATTTAAGAGGGTGTTTAAGTTTTAAGTAAATAAACCCTGAGTTCAGAGGCAGCTTTAAGTGCTTTACCAGAACAAGTAATGAGAACAAATCCGCATTTTGTGGTCTGAGGTTGTCTCTGCCTGAATGTGATTACTAAAAAGATGAATGTAAGTGAAGAAGAAAATATATAACAGGCAGTTAATACATTTTAAAGAGCCAACCCCAAAACTGACCTATTCCTTTAAAAATACTTTGGTCTCTACCTGAATGTGTACAATAAATTTTAGGGAAAAAAAATCATCAGATAAACATTTTAAAGAGCTAACACACCAAAAAAGCCCAAAACCAATTAGTTTAAATGCACAATAGTATCAGTATCATTGATGTTAAATTACTGATTAATCAGTTTGGTGTTATAATTGTAGCAATCTTTAAGTTTTGAAAGAAGTTGGGGGAGTGTTTTTTACCTTTTTTTTCAATACTTAAGAATTTAGGGATTTTCTTTGGGATGAGAGGAAACAGAAAAATCTGTCTCTACAGCACTGTACAGGAATATCCAGGTTTCAGGCAAAGCGGAAATGAAATTTCCTTTGTCTCTGCAAAGTCTTTCCATGCAAGTCCAGGATTATAACATACCAAATTTTCTTTCCACTTATTTCCACATATTTACTTAAATATTGATTTGTATTTACTTACAGCTGTACACTTAAAAATCAACACAGTTGAGTAGGAAGCATGAAAATTATCTCCCATTTGCCCTGTATTTCCTATTTTCCTGTTTCCATGAGCAAGGACCTGCAGTTAATCCACCCTCTTCTGTCCTGGCCAGCTTCAGGTCCTTGCTCCAAAACACTCAGACCATTTTCCAGGTCAGAGTCAATCCGATCTCTCGTGGTTTTCCTCATGTGTCCTCTCAATCATTCCATAAATTTTCTGCCAAGGGCTACCAGTCAGAGAGTGGAAAACCTGACATAGAAACCTGTGATGAAACTAAAACTCTTTAAGAGAGTTTCTTGATTTTTGGGGTTGGATGTTTTATCTTGGGCAAAACCCTGTCATTGCTAAAAGTAGTAACAAACTCTTGCACTGGCTTTAAACTTAATTTTTTTTAAAGATAAGAATCTTTGTGCAGTTTTTAGCTCCCACAAAAATTTGGGAATCTGGTCTGCTCAGTTGTGCTCTACTGAGTTCTCTGGTGACTGAGTTGTAAATAAATGAGAAGTGAAGGGTACTGTAAATATTTGCAGTTAATAGGGATCTTATTCATCTTTTCGAGATGCTGCTTTGCAAAATGTTTTGTTTTAAAATAAAGCAGCCAGTGTGAAAATCTCCTTGCCTGGGGAGGAATAATTCTCTTTGGCAAAGCGTGTGTGTGGGGGGAAAAATGCCAGGCCATGTGTGAGCAGGCTGTGAAGCTGTTTAGAAGGAATTTGTTAACTGGTAACATGTAATTAAGCATTTCCACTATAGAAATTTAACAGTCTCTGAGAAAATCAGCGTTTTGTCTTCTGAAATTCAGTGCAGTGGGTAAAATGTCACTAATTTATGGTCTCAAAAGATGTGGCTGCAGAAATCAGGTTTGCTGTGTTTGAAGTGCATCAGTCAGAGCAGGCAGAGTACTTGGCATGCAATTTTTCTATCTTCAGATTCTTATCATTAAGAAGAACAAAAAGCTAATAGGAAAAGATTTCCTCTCTTATTTCCTCCTCTCCAAATCTTTCTGATGCTGGATGTCATTGAGAAGAAAGGTAGAGCCTGCTTTTTCCTGTTTTCTGTCAATATGATTGTCCCAGTGTGCTTGAGTGGAACTGGATTTGCAATCCAGGGTATCAGCCAGCGGTTCTGTGTTTCTTGACTCTCTTCTGAATATCTCTATTTCTGGCTGCTGACAGTAGGGATTTTCAGAAGATTCAAGCTGTGTTATTTCTGATTCTATGCTCTTCTGTGTTCCTTTTGGTGGAGTGAAATGTGTATGGTGAGAGGTGTAAAGTGATGTTTCACTGGAGTGACTGAGGACCTGTGTGTGTGCCACTGTGTTTATTCTGTGTCTCAGGGTTCATGGCTCTGAACAGGAGAGAAGCAGAACCAAAATTAAATCCAGGAAAACAATAATCAGTTACTGCAGTTATGTCATGGCTGCACTTTCCTTGGATTTAAGAGTTGTTTTTTCCTAGGACAAGCTCACTTTTACAGGGCTTGTCTGCACTCCCCAGTATTTTTCCCTACAACACCCTCACAGTTGAGTAAGACTGAGTCATCCCTGGAATTTATTAGGACATCACAACCTATTGTTAACTAAAGGGGTTAATTGATCTGGGCTGATGCAACGTGTAAGTCATCAAGAGCAGAATCATTCAAGGCGGCTGATGCACAGTAATGAAATCCCAACACTGACTTTCTCTTCAAACTCTTCTATAAGTAGATCCTTATAATGGTAAATCTGTGTGCTATGAACAAAATACTGAATATTTATGGAATACTAGAGGCTTTTCCATAGTAAATTAGCTACAGAACTGTTTGAGAAGTAAGAATACCACAGGGCAGCTAGTGAAGAATCCCAGGTGAGCACCACTGGCAAAGCTACCATGCACTGAGGGGGGGCTGAGGAAAATTAGTCACAATCTCTAAGTGATATTAAAGCTACTTGAAAGTAAAATAAGTAATGCTTTATTTAGTAAGTGACTCTTTCAGGAGGATTAAAAAAAAAAACAAACCCAACCCTGCTTGGTTCAGCCTTGGCTGTTGAAGAGGTTTTAGGTTTGTTTTTGAACAGGATGGGGAGAGAGAGAAGGAGGTGTTTGTGCAGAGATGGGAGCAGGAGTGATAACAATCAGCTGAAACTTTTATCATCGCTATTTAAAAATTATCTTTAGCTGATAACTTTAGAAAAATGGCATCTCTGAAATAGAATTTCATTTCTGGGCTGTAAGATTTAACCTGACTGTCATAAAAACACCTTTCCTGACCGGGGTGTTTGGGCTGCTGGTGCCGAGCCAGGGGAGCAGGGAGCAGTTGCCATCATCCCTACCTTCGAGGGGAAGGATACGGATGTTTTTGGGATGCGCCCGAGGTGCAATCCATGTGTCCCTTGCCAGGTTTGACTGCTACGGGGGCCTGTCCAAGATCAACACCCCGCTGCTGACGCCCCTCAGGCTGTCCCTGGAGGAGTGGAGCACCCGGCCCACCAACGACACCTACGGGCTCTTCGCCGTGGTCATGCACAGCGGCATCACCATCAGCAGCGGCCACTACACGGCCTCGGTGAAGGTCACGGACCTGCAGAGCCTGGAGCTGGACGGGGGCAACTTCCTCCCCGAGCCGGGCTACGCCGCGCCCAAGCCGGAGCCGCTGACCGAGGAGGAGGCGCGGGCCGTGGCCGAGGACTACGACGACGGCGAGGTGTCCTTCAGGCTCAACGGCGCCGCGCCGCCGGGGAAGGTGCTGGGCAAGAAGAGCGTGGAGGCCGTGGGACTGCTCGGGGGGCAGAAGAGCAGGGCCGACTGTGACCTGTGCGCCAGCAAACAGCCCAACCCCGAGAAGCTCCTGGGCAGCGCGGCGGCCGAGCCCCGTGGCGCCGAGCCCGGCGCGCGGCCCGGGGCGGAGCGGGGCGAGCCCGCGGGGCTGGGAGCCAACGGACTGGAGAACAAAGCTCTCTACGTGCTCCAGAGCCTCAAGGAGTACGAGGGGAAGTGGCTGCTCTTCGATGACTCCGAAGTGAAGGTCACGGAGGAAAAGGACTTTCTGAATTCTCTTTCTCCGACGTCGTCATCCACATCGACTCCTTACCTACTGTTTTATAAGAAGATTGTAGAGTGACGCTGTGCTTGGACTGTAAATATTCAGGATTTGCATCCAAACTACCTGGAGGGAACGGCCGTTTGTTTTTTGAAGCTACTGATTCTTCATCTTTCTGGTATTTTTTTGTTTTTCCTTTGGTGTCAAGTGGCTCGACTTGAACGAACAGAACGTGACATAGGACTTGACTCGCACCGTAACTTTTCTGCTGGAGAATAGTGCTCTGACATTTTAGAAATACCAGTTTGTATAGATTCTAAACGATGCCTACCGCACCCAGTAGTGGTTTTAACGCAGCTCTAGGTCTCAGACATGCCCTAATGTATTATTAGCTCTTTTTTTCCCTTTTTTTTTTTTATTTTTTCCTTTTATTTTTCCGTTTATTTTTCTTTTTTTTTTCTTTTTTTTTTCTTTTTTTTTTTAAATAAAAGTTATTTGTATTCATACCCTGGAGTAAATGTATATTAACTAGCAAATTTCAGCAGAAGTTGTGTATTTTTGTAACTTGGGAAGTTAACACTTCATATTTAGTCTTTGGGTAATGGACGTGGTTTATTCTCCTGCTCCAGTTCTTTCCTGCTCCTTGCAACTTGAAACTCAAGGCAAAGGGTCTGGGAACCGTGTCCAGAGCATTGGAGAGAACTGAATTCAGTGTTTGAAGTGTTTGACTGGTCTGATTTGCATCTTGGTGCATAGGTGTTAATGAGCAAAGTGTAAATAGGAGTGATTAATCCTTCAAACCAGGGGCAGAGTGTAGTGTAATTAAAATAATTTTGTACTTTGAAGAGTGAAGCCCTCGAATCTGCATCTCTGTTTTGGGGGGGTTGGGAACTTAGTGGTGACCTTCCAACTACAGTTTCATTTGTACCTGGAGCTCCCTGAAACGTGGGGGAAAAGGAGAGTATTTGGCTTTGACGCTTTGTTAAGAATGTACATACCAAATAAAAAAGTTATGCTCCACCTCTGAGACAAGCAGATCAGCCTGTTGTGTTTGGAGAGGGGAAAGAGCTTTGGGAAATGACCTTAAAGACACTGAAGATTTAAAGTGCTTTTAGAATACATTCTGTGGTTTTTAGCTGGTCCTGGGACAGTATCTCCTAAATTGAAGGAACTTTTTGACTGCAGTTGCGAGGTTAAGGGGAAACATGGCAAACCCAGAAATATTTACACTAAATAATAAAGATGAAAATGCCAAATTGTCTGTCAGAGAATTAAAGGTAACTCCTATAAACTGATAATTAAAGTCTTTTGACTCAAAAAAGGATTGTTCAGTCTGTCCCAGGGTGGATGGAATGACATCCAGTGTTAGTGCAGGTTCTGATTAAGCCCTGGGTATATTCCACCTTTTCCCACTACAAATTAATTTATTTACAGGAAAGCCCCTAAAAACCTCTGCCTAGTTAATTCTGCAATACTTATTTTTTACTGTCTTTTATTATAACGTTGTATAAACGTGGAGGTAAGTCAGGAAAAATCTCTTTTAGTATTTTCCATGTTAGGTTTGACCTCTGATGGTTGTACAGGCCTTGATTTCGCAGCATAAAAAATCTGCAATGACAAAATACACTTTCCCCTTTTCCAAAGCATTGCACCATAATAATAAATAACTTCAGAGTCTAAACCAAGAAAAAGCTGCATTACAAAAATATCAGTAATCTTACCTTGCAAGGGCAGCCCAATCCCATTACAGAATGCAGTTTTTTTAAGCTTTGCTGAATTTCAGCCTGCAAATCAAAGTTTATTTTTCCACACCTGGCGCAAGACTTTATCTTTTTCATTCAACTGCAGCATCAGGAATGTTCCATGGAAACAAAATAACCATTATTTACACCAAAATAGGATGGAAGGAAGACCCAGCTGCCTTCCATCATCCCAGCACAGCTTGGGAGGAGATTCTTTGTGGCAGCTGAAGAGAAAACGGCCTCAGCTGGAAGGTGCGGAGTGAAAACCCCTCCTCTGGCACAGGGAGAGGGAGTGGGGATGGATGTTTTGGGATATTCACTCAAGCACCACTTGCCACCCCCCTGAACTTGCTGCTGTAACTCCTGTCCTGGAGCAGGACCGCTGGAAATTAAAGTTTCATCCTTTCATGGCTACTGGGAATTTGTTTGCACTGTGTAAATATTTTTAATGCTTCTTCCTGTAAATCTCTTCCAAAGCCGTTCCCTCCTTTAATATTTTCCATTCTGAGATTTCCCTGACTCTTGCAGCACCTCCAAGGCCTTGTCAACACGCCTGGGCTTTGCAAGAGGCTTTGGAATATCCAGAAAAAGGCTGGAGTTTTCCTTTCTGCAGGAAACTCCATGCAGTGTTCCCGTGTTCTACCCCATGACACGGAGCTAATTCAGGATTATTCTGTTCCAGGGAACCTTTCAGAGCCTGGCACACAAAACAACACCAGCACTGTGGAGCAGTTGGGATAACAGAGCATGGGAGAAGTCTCCAGTAATCTAAAATAAGTATCAGGAAGAAAAAAAAAAAAGAGACCCTCCCTAGCCTGAACTTTTAGTGCTGCTGGGGCACTTCATGTATAAACGCATTTTTCCTTCTATTTTTATATAAAGAGTATGTTTATCACATTCAGGTTTTGTGTGTATATCTGGGGTTTTATGCATTTTTAGGTTTTTATGGAGAGAGAATAAATGTGTTTAATCACACATCACCTCTTCCCAGGGGACTTTGTTCACCAGAGAGGAAAAATATTAAGGACAAGATTTAGGATTTGTGGACTCGGCTCCAAGTCTGATGTTTCCTCAAAGTGCTGTGTTGGACCCCAAAATCTCTGCTGTAAAACGCATCTTCCCTCGCATAAACAGCAATGCAAGGACTGCTTTGTCCCCTTTTCAGCTGTGATACCGTTTGAGGTTCTTTTACCCTGTGAAATCAGCCTTTCAATTAAAAACATGGACACAAAATCAGTTCAGTTCCATGGACACTGCTAATTGCAAGGGGTGAGGAGATGCTGGGACCTCCCAGCTGGTGGAGACCCCCGTGAACACACAGAAGTGAAGCTGAAACTTCACCTGAGGGACTGAAGGAGGTGAAGAGGTACCAAGCTGTGCCTCCACCTGGAATTGGTTTTTGTTTGCAGCACAAGAACAGGGATAATGAACAATCAGCGCTCGGTTAATGAACGTTACCATGACTTACCTTGCTCTGAACCTTTTCCCCAAGGATGCTGAGCCCTCTGAAGTCCAACGCACAGGGAAATGAAAGTGTAAACATTCACATATTTAATAGTACCATCAAAATAACCATCAGCATCATCACTACATTAAAAACTTCCAAAATGCATTTGCGTATGGTCCTAATATAAATTAAATATAGGAACTAAAAGTAAAATAAATTTAACATTAGGTAGCGCTATAAATAAAGGTAAATGCGTTTAGTGTACCTTTGAGTCATAAAAATGCCTTAAAAAACAGGTAAGTTTACAGCTCATCACCAATACTCTGGATACCACTGCCATGATTTTTTTTTTTTTTTCTTTTCAAACATTGAGAAGTCTACATTTGACAATTCAGAATGATTTCTTTTTTTTTTTTTTTTTGGCCACTGAACACTTTGATGGAGGAAGAGGTGTGTGGGATGTCCAGGATGAAGTCCAAGTTTTATTTCACAATAAAACTTCTTTGATTCCCAGCGCTGATAACAAGGCTCTTTTTTCTTTTCAAAACCTTACTTTTTTTAAGTGCTTTTTTTTTATTATTTTGGTTTTTAACTCGTTTAGATTTCCATTTTGCGAAGGCTCATCCTGCTGAAGGAGTCTCTGAGGGAGAGAAAATACAATGATGAGCTCAGATTTTCCATGGTGAAATAAGAAGCCTCACCAGATGAATGACTCTGAATTGATTTCCAGTTTTTCCTAGAGCTGGTTACAACAAAAAGTAAGTCCACTGGCATTAAAACTCATCGCTTTTCCAAGGAATTGGGTTTGGGTTTGTGTCTGGGATCATCCAGAACACTGACAAGAAAGTTCAACTCCTGTGTACACACAGAAGCAGCACAAACCACCTACACAATTGAAATCTTACTTAAATCTTTCAAACACAGCCCTAAAGTGGAATTTGCCAGGAATACTTGGAGCTGGACTCAATGATCCTCGTGGGATCCTTCCAACTCAGGATATTCTACGATTTTCAGGATATTTTATGCCATACCTGTATTAGGCTCCCTGCACAGGAACATCAGATAATTACAACACCCAAAGCATTTGTAGGTTCTTGGCTGGGTGGGGAGGGAAGCTCTGGTATTCCCACCATGCCAGCCAGGAAAATTTGCCAGGGAACAGCTGGGACAGAGCTGGGGAGAGCTGCCAGCATCCCCAAGATGGGCAGGGAGGGAAGGTCAGAGCCACCTCAGAAACCCCCTCAGTTCAGCTCCAGGAACATCCAGCCTCACCCTGCTGCCATGGGACTCCCCAGGAGCCACAGATTCCCTGGAGGGAACCACTGCTGCCCCTCTTCTGGGAGCCACAGCCTGGCTGGAAAGGGGCTGTACCCAAAATCCTCTTGCTCATCCACGACCTGCACGTGGAGGTTTTGGTCGCCCCATCCCTGGAATTTTTCCAGACCAGTTTGGAGCACCCTGCTCTGGTGGAAGGTGCCCATGGCAGGGGTGGGACTGGATGATGTTTAAGATCTTCCCAACCCAAACATTTCTGTGATCCTGTGATTCCCACGGGGATTTTTATGCCCTCTCACACAAAACCCAATCTCCACCTTCCTGCTCTTCCAGCACAGAAGACACCAACAATTTTTCCTCCTTGGAGCACCTGATCCCAGTTTCACTGGGAATAAAGTCCTGCCACGCTGAGGGCGGTTTTGCATCTAAAAACAATGGGATGCAGGATGGAAACAAATTCAAAAACCAACTGTCCTAGCTGAGGAATAAAATGAACGTTGCAAACAGCACCTACCACAGCTGCTGGGATGGGAATGTGCTCTCAGGAGGGACAGAAGGGAAAAGGGACGGGCTCGGCCAAGAGAGGCGGGACTGAAAACCACCGGATGGCGCAGGATCCCGGGAAGTGGAGAGCCCTCAGTTTCACACCCTGTGCCCCAGAGGAAGCCCAAATATGCACCTGTGGCACGTGACAGGCAGCACTGCCTTGTAGAGCTGCGGGATCTTCCTGTTGATCAGGGGCTGCAGAGCCTCCTTGAGCCGGTGGTAGTTGCGCTCCAGCTCCCGCTGATATTCCTTCTGGTCCGGCCCGATCAGGCTCTTGTTCTTCCTCAGGGCATCCTCACACCTGCCAAACAAACCCAGTGAGAGCTGGGCACGCAGAAACAGCCCCCTGCTACAGGTTTGTTAATCCAACAGAGCAAAAACATCCATTCTGTCCCTCTGGGATCACAGGGAATATCCTTTGTTTGTCTTTTGGTAATCGAGGCTCAGCTGAACCCCCTGGTGCCCAGGGGGCAAGGAGAGGGTGTCACATCTCCAGTTTCCAGAGTGACAACTCCTTTTTGATTGGCATTTACTCTCCAGTTACATTTATCCTCTCTGAAGAGAAATGAAAAGCTCATTTCCACAGAGCCACTTTCCAGTCCCAGAGGATTTAAAGGTGGATAGAATCAGGAGAGATTAATAAGTATCAGTGGGATGTTCATCAGGAACTCTTCTGCTTGCAAAGATGTCATTTAAATAAAGGGTAGGAAAACAACTGCATCAGCAAAGCCATTTATTTCACTAGGGAAAATTATTCTTCCACTATTTGCTCACATCATTTTAATTTCAATTATTTTGGTGGGTTTTTTTAATTTCTTGGTGCTGTAAAAGAGGCTGGACTGAGCCTGCAGTTTGCATGACTCAAGTAGAGCAGCCAGCACATTTCTCCAGGGAACTGTGCCAGCATCCCTCCACTCTGCTTGGAGAAATCCACTTCAGAAGGAAATTTCATCTCCTGGCCAGCCCAGCAGCTCCTCCTGACCCTGCCAGGCTGGGAATTCCTGCCTGTTGTGATTTCTGGGACACTTCACAACTGAGCTGGGATCAATTCCTTCCTGATAAACAGCAAGGCCCCTGCAGGCACGGAGCAGCAGCACCAACAAGGGCTGGGCAGGTGAGGAATGAGCTGCACACAGAAGCTGGGCAGCTGGAGGGACACCAGGACAGCCCTGGGTCACTGCACGTGGCCCTGCCTGGGGTGGCAGCAGCCAAGGTGCCCTGGGAACCCTTTCCATACCTTTTTGTGAAGTCCTTGAAACAGAGCCGGAGTTTGTTGTGGTGTCTGAAGAGCTTTGGATCGTTGGGGATTTCGGACAAGAAAACTTGTGCAACTTCTAATGGTCCCTTTAGGAGAAGAAGAGGCACGGTGAGTTTCTGGGAACTGGTCTGTCAGATCCAATCACATCCACGAAACACAACATTTCCTTACACAAAGCATCCTGAAGATCTGCAGCTGGGAAATCTGGTGTAAATCACCGACCTCAGTGACAACTGAGTCTCTTTTAGGCCTCGCTTTGTTTTATTTAAAACTCTGCTTTTGGAAAACAGTGTGAGAAACTGCACGGTTTCTCCATTTGTTTTCCTTTATAAGGACTCCTGACAAAGTTTGCTCAACTCACAACTAAGGCAAAGTTTAAACAACGCAGATGGAAGCCAGGGAGTGTCTGCCAGCACCACAAACTCAACCCAGCACTCACAACTCCAGCTGATTTTTTCCCAGCTTGTGCACTGTGCTTTACTCAGGCTCCTTCAGTTTTTCCTCAGTTTTTTTCCACTGCTTTCCATTTTGTTGAAAATCCACAGCAGGACACAATCCTGCAGAGCCTAGCTAACAAAGGGAAACTCTCAGGGAAGAGGAGCAGGCAGAAACAACTGCAAGCGCCAGGAAGGAGAGATAACTGAGGGAGGGATGTTTCTTCCCAGCCTCCTTCCGCATTTTCAAGACTTTTAAATAGCAAAATCACTGGGAACAGCTGGCCTAGACCTTCCAGTGACTTTAAACACATCCCACAGACTCAAGAGGGAAAAAATTCCAAGGAAATTCGGACCCAAGGCTGTGCACTCCCAGAGAGTCCAGCTGGGACAGCGATCCTCACCTGATTCACTGTGGTACCTACTGATCCCTGCAGCACCATCTGCAGCATCTTGGGGTCTGCAGGGTCTTGGTGGGTGGCAAAGGCCAATTCCTGTGTTTTCTTCTGCATGTCCTCGATGGCGACTTCGATGGGGGTCAAAATGATCTAAACAAGAAGCCAGAACGGGATTTTTGTTATGGCTGAGCTTGGCAACCAGGCAGAGACCTTCAGGAACACCCAGGTCACAGTGGGGTGGCACCACAAAGCGGGGGGAGGACACCAACAGGACTGACAGCACTTCAGAAATTGTCTCGGCTCAGAGACATCAAGAAGAGGTTTGATTTTCAGACGTGTTTCTGGGCACTCCAGAGCTGCCTGAGATGTTTCTCAGCAGCACTCGTGTCCCTTTGGGTCACTGCAGGGCTGCAGCACTGCTCACGGTGTGCCAGTGGCCACATCTGCTCCTGCCCACCCTTGGAAAAATCAACAAACCTCCATTATCACAGAATCATGGAACGCTTGGGTGGGAAGGGACCTTAGAGCTCATCCCATTCCACCCCCACCGAAGGCAGGACACCTTCCCTAGTCCAGGCTGCTCCAACACCAACCCAGCCCGGCCTGCAGAGCTCCCCAAGGGCCCCTGCACCTACCAGCTCTGGAGGTGGTGGGGCACACACGTCCCTAAATCAGGGCTCGGTTTGGGCCGAATGGGACCAGAGAGAAGTTCCAAGGAGCTCCTGAGCCCCTGCAGCAAGCTGGAAGCGCAGCTGAAGGAGCCTCCCGCAGCGTTCCCGCCTCACCTCCTCCTTGTGGATGACGTTGATCCTGGTTTTGATGTAGGGGAAGGCGTGCGAGGTGGTGAGGATGGTCTTGCGCTTGAACTGCTCGTGCAGGTCGCCGTGCGCGCGGCCGTCCAGCGTGAAGGGCGTGCAGTACATGAAGCGCCGCAGGTTGTAGTTCTTGTCGAAGTAGGTGATCCTGTCCTTCATCTCGTACGTGTCGAAGTAGGGCTCCACGTAGGTGATCTGGATGTAGGCCTGCGGGGGAGGCAGGGGACGTGCTGCCCCTCAGCGGCGCCCGCGTCCTCCCGGCGCCGCCACTGCGGCGGCCAGGCCTGGCTCCGGCCTGCAAGAGTCCCGCTCGCGCCCAAGGGACCGAGGGCTGGGCAGAGCACAGCTCGCTGCCCTTCCCTTCTCGTGCCTCTCACAGCATGGAATCCTGGCATGGTTTGTGTGGGAGTCCCCCCCCACCACGGGCAGGGACACCTTCCCCTAAACCGGGGTGCTCCAACCTGGCCTTGGGCAATTCCAGGGATCCGGGGTCAGCCACGGCTTCTCTGGGCGCCCTGTGCCAGGGCCTGCCCACCTCACAGTGAATTTCTCCCCAATACCCAACCTAAATCCTTCCTTGCCTTGCCCTGAGCCACAGGCCTGTTTCCCAGGCCTGCTCCTGCTCTTTCTGCTGCGCTTGAAGGATGTGGCACAAAGGTGACAAAATGCTGCAGCTGCACAAAAGCCAGGGAATGGCACAGCCCCTCCTTCTGTGCACCCAGCAGAGCAAGGCCAGCACGGCCTCTGTCCTCTCAGCTCCTCCCTTCCCACCCACCACCACCAGGGCAGGGGAGGGAATGGCCAATTCTGCTCCCCTTGCTGGAATTCTTTTCCCAAACTCTCCTCCCAAGCAGCCACAAGACGCTCAGTGCATGGATTTTGCTGCCCACGTGGTGAAATCCAGGGGAGAATCTGTCCCACTGCATTTTCAGCCATTCAGGACCTGTTCTACACCCGCACTTGTGCCCTTACCTTGTTGGGATCAAGTTTACATTTGTCCACGGGGTTTGAGTCCTTGATCACCTCCAGCACATCTTCCCCAAACCGTTCTCCATAAAACCCCTACAACCAAGGAGAAAGGAACTGAAAATAAACATCAAATGATGGGGCCAAAGGCACATTCAAGGGAGGTGAAGCTCCACATGCCTTTGACAGAATGTGATCTGCTTATGCCAGGAGAATTCCAACAGGCACATTCCAGGGGCAATGGGACAAAACAAGCCCTGGAAAGCAGGAGAGCCTTCCAACAGTGCCTGGCTCTGAACGAGGTGTTTGGGTTTGTCTGGTGGCTGTGTGCAACCAGAACGGGTCAGTTTGGGATCCACTGGTGTTGGAAATGACAGAATGTTTAAATTCTAGTTAATGATTTTAATTAACATTTAAATTCACTGTTTTAGTCATAACCTATATATATTTATTACAACTACTTATTCTTAAATGACTCTTAGCCAGCGTTTAGCAACATTGTCATAACCTACTTTTGTGGGAGCACAAAATTAATGAAGCTTTAAGTTTTGATAAACCAACTCCGCTGTGCTCCAGTGAACAAAGCCTGAGAGGGAGAGAGAGATGGGCTGTTGAGGTTGGACATCTGGAATGCAGAATTACGGACCACAGGACATTTTGGGGAAACCAGAAGATAAAGAAGAGATGAACAAAGACTCAGTGCATGCCTTGGAAAGACACGACTGGAGGAAAAGGATAATGGGAACACCACAAATTCTCAGGGAGAGCCTCTCCCTGACCAGGGAATTCCTCTCCTCCCTCAGAGGTGGCACCAGCAGGAGGGCAGGGGACGCCAGCCCCAGCTCTCAGACACCCAAACTGCTTTTCTAAGGGGCTGCTCCTGTGAAACAACTGATGGGAAGCAGGGAAACTTCCAGTCAAACCCTCTCACCTCCAGCCGATGGGAGATTTCAGCCAGCTTGGTTATTGCGGGTTCCTTGTAAACAAACTCTTGCTCATCCAGGTCTCCAAACTTAGTCCCATAAAAACCAACTCGGAAGTAGGTGCCAAACATCCTCTTTCCATCCTGGGGATGGAGAAACAAGAGGTTATTCCAGGGCGGAGACAGGCACACCCCCAAGCACGGCTGCAGGCAGGCTCCTGAATTTATGCAAAATGAAAAGAAATTTAAAAAACAAGGGAAAAAAATTAGAAAGAAAGAAGGGAAAGAAAAAAAAACAAAACCAAAAGAAACCACACCTGGAACTCAGCATGGATGCATTTAGCAGCAAACACCGCAATGGAATTATAAACTAATGTGGAATTCTATGGATCAGTTACGACCATCAGCCCAACCCTGCAATGACTTCTCCCAACCCAGGAGGAGCCTGGAGGTGCCACCACGGAATTCTGGAATGGTTTGGGTTGGCAGGGACCTTAAATCCCACCCAGTGCCACCCCTGCCATGAGCAGGGACACTTCTCACCATCCCAGGCTGCTCCAAGCCCTGTCCAACCTGGCCTGGAACACTTCCAAGGATCCAGGGACAGCCACAGCTGCTCTGGGAACTTGAGACTCAC
The DNA here is from genome assembly GCF_015227805.2 of Hirundo rustica. Taxonomy (NCBI): domain Eukaryota; kingdom Metazoa; phylum Chordata; class Aves; order Passeriformes; family Hirundinidae; genus Hirundo; species Hirundo rustica. Next base: position 2,447,964 of record NC_053458.1, on the reverse strand, counting down.
CACCCTCAGAGGGAAGAATTCCTTCCCAATATCCCCTCTCAATCTATTTTCTCTCAGTTTAAGAAGTATCAGATGTCTCTGAGAGGCAGCCAAAGGCAAATCCCTTTGCTGGGATCATTATTTGAGGCTCTCCAAAGCCTGTGCAGAGAGCCTGCAGGGGCCAGACACCCCTGGAATCACCCAGCATCGATTTCTCCCAAATCCACCCTCCAGGAATTGCAGGGTTGGGCCCAAGTCAATGTCCAGTTCACTCACTCACACACACACAAGTGCTTTTGAACCAGCATTCCAGCTGGGAGGTGTTACACTCTCTAGGAACTGCCTAGGAGAGAGGGCCAAAGTCACTCCTGGTGAAAGCAGATGCAATCCTGTGCCATGTACCTGCTTCCAGGGGAGCCAGTGGTGAATTTGGCCCCGAAACGCAACAAAAGGAGAGAAACAAGAAAGATTTTTGCTGGAAAGGCAACGGAGAAAATCTGATTAAGAGAGAGAGAGAGAGAGAGAGAGAAGAAAAATGCTTTAAAAATTAGACACACCTTGCTTTTGTTAAAGAACTCACGCTGCATGCACAAACCAGGGATGCCTTTCAGCAACAAACTCCAAAATGTTCACCTTTACTCTCGTGACAAAGTGTGATGCAGTTTAGGACACTCAGTGTCCCTGAGCTGGGTTAGATTTTGGCTTCAAACAGCCCTTACAGGTGTCCTGGCTGCCAGGTTTTATTTTAGTATTTTGCTATGGCAAAACTGATCTCTTGTGGTGATGGTGAACACGATCTATGGAAGGCAAAGAGGATAAATAAGCCAAACTAAAATTAAAAAAAAAAAATCCTTCAGGCAAGCTCCAGACTGCAAAAAAACCATGGGCCACTGCCTTTTCCTGGCTGGAGAAAACTCTGCAGCATCCCCCTGGAGGTGCCTGAGGACCAAAAACTTCCACTTCAGAGCTGAGCTCTGCCCTCCTGAAGGCACCTGGGGGGTGTAGCAGTCCTCATCCCAAAAAAGCAACACCTGGCTGTGCTCAGGCTGCCTGGACCCTGCTCTAGAGCCTGTCTATCTGGGAATCCTGCTGCAGAGAGGGGCTCCTCTCCAGCCCCACTGCCAGGGCTTTCATCACACCACAGGATCCCAGGAGCACTCCCAGGCTGGGAACTCCAGCTGCAGAGCTGTTGCTGTTTCACTGGATGTTGCCTTTTGCCTGGACTCCCTGTCCTCGTCCAGTGCCCATCCCTCTGGGTCCATGCAGGATGGAGCTACTGAATCCCTTTTTCCTCATCACTGCCTTTTCAAAGCCACAGTTTTGGGTAACATAATCCACACTAAAATCCCTCAACACCCAGCACTACCAGCTTCTGTCTCACTGTCACAGACAGAAGGCTCTGACTCCAGGGCTCCTCTCTCACAGTCCTTCCCAAGGTGGGGTTGGAACCTGATGCTCTTTAAGGTCCTTTCCAACCCAAAGCATTCCATGACTCCGTGTCTGCCATGGATCAGCTCCCCAGAGCCAGCACAAGGCTTGGCTATGCTCCACAGGGAAATCTGGGGGATCCTGCCCCAACCCTGGCACAGGGTGGTTGAGGACACATTGATTTCTAATTAATAAGCTTCCTTTCCTTTCCTTTCGGGTTTTCCAGGGTGTGAAGCATTTGCAGAACTCACCTCCAAGTGAGTTTTTGCCATGGACCTGCCCAGACAGCTCCTTGTCACAGGCAGGGTAAAAATAATAAGGGCGGAAAAGAATGCTGTCTGTTGAACAGCATAAATCACTGAGGAGTTCTGCTGGCATTTATTAAATGCATAAATTAAGAGTTTGGGGGCACTGGGGAGCCTGGTGAGATCCCTGTCACTGTGTGAGGTCAGCTCCCAGCTCATCCCCATGCAGACCAGCTGCTCTGGCTCTCCCAGGTAAATCCAGATGCTGAATCCCAGTCAAAGGGATCCCAGAGCCAGCAGAGAGGAGCACTGTCAGCCCCTGATGGGACTCATGCTGGGAATCTGTGCCTGGAAACAAGAGAATGGGAGCAGATCCTTTTGGGGGAAACACTTCCAGAGCACTCCAGGCCTGCCAGGGATATTCAGGAGCTGCCACTTCCCCGGGATCAGCTCCATGCCTGGCATTAGGGATAGGGGCTGGCTCTGCACTGGGATCTCTGAAACTCAGCCACGGCAGGGAAAGCTGAACAAAGAACTTAATGCTCCCTGGTCTTGTTTCTGGCAAGAGCTAAAAATGCAGATATGAGGGAGGAATTATTAAAAGCATCATACCTCCTATTATTTTATCAAAAAATAATAGGATTTTGGGAGAGGAGGAGAATGAAGGTGAACACTGAATAGCCATCACACAACTGGCAGAGCAGGTAACAGCCACCATGATTTATGAAGGTTCATGATTTGTTATTATGCATGGTAAATACCTTTCCAAAAAATTGCTGGGAATAAAGTTTCGGGGTTATCTCTTGCACGCACACAAAAAGCTTTGCCAACAAGATTTTGGGGGTGAAAAAAGGATAAATCAGATGCAAGAGGGATCATCTGCTTCCTTCACCAAGACAGCAGCAGCTGCCTGAAGGGTGCAGGAACAAAAGCAACTCCTTCAAAATGCAGAACCCAACCCATCTTTACCAAACTCAGCGCTGTTATTTTCCAGCTCAATTTTAACCCAAGGTCCTCTGCAGTGTTGCCAACTACTACAAGTCTTCCAATATTGAGTTTTTGAGAAAGAATCAGCTCCTGGAGCTCTGTTATCCACTGGCAACCTCCCCCTGGCACTGCTTAAAAAGAGTTTTTAAAATCTCGTGGCGCAGCACGCAAAAAAAAATTCTTAACTTTTCTATCTGGGAAGCAAACAAATTGAATAAATTCAACATTTCCTCCATGAATAAACACACAAAGGCCATCAGTTGGTGTGTTTAAGGAGAGCTCAGGAAAGCTCTGGTGCCAGCCTCAGGACACTGCAATGCTCGTAGTTGGCAACACCGCGTTCCCTGTGCCGTGACGGGGGTGCTGCTGTTGGCATAGCTCTTTGCTAAAATGAAACTGGGGGTTCCACAGTGTAAAACAAAACAAAATTTAAAAAAAAAACAAAACAAAAAGGGGAGGTTGGGGGGGGAAAAAAGGGGCAGAGAAAGGGAAAAAAAATTCCACAAGTAGGAACTTACCACAACAGACAATAGTAAGAGTGGGGAGGAGGGTCAGCAACCAGGGCGACAGAGGAGAAAACAGAAAGTATTTAATTAGGGAAATTCCATAAAACAAACAAGCAGCAAATTGGCAGCAAATAAATTTTAAAATCAAAAAAAAAAAAAAAAAAAAGGTGGGGGTGAGCATCCATTAAAATATTTAAAATAAGGGGGAGGGGGGAAAGGGGCAAAACATGCAACAAACCTGAAAGCTACAAAGCACAAAGGTCAGAAAAAGTGTGGCAATGAAGGAGCACGATGACAGACGAGAGCTGAACCCACGGTGTCTTTTACCATGCAGTAAAACATGACCAAGTGGTGTTAGAATCATAACCAATGGCAGGAGTCTCTCCAGGGGTCGATTTAGGGGCAGAATAATAAAATAGATGCTCACAGGCCTTGTTGGCTTGAACATTTTCACATCATTTCCACACCTAGCACGGGTTCTCTGCTGGGCTGTGTCTGCCTGGACCTTCCATGGGGACAAGGGGACGACTTCCAGGGCCAGCCCTGAAGTGTCAGGGTTTATTTTAAGCTGCTCATTTTCCTTTTTTTTTTTTTATTGCTAGGCTGGAATCGAAACTGATGTTCGGGCGTCACCAGCCTCAATTATTACAGCACCAAAGGGGTTTTTGTCTCAGCCTCAGTTCAGTAAGTGTGTGGTGGAAACCTGGAGGGAGGTGGCCCAAAATGAGCTGGCTGATCCATAGGAAAGCAAAAATAAATTGGAAAGATGAAGCCTAAACACGTAACATCATGTTCACATCCATTTTTAGTGCTTTCTGAGAGTTCTCCATGCTCATGCATCCACTGTGCCAACTGGACTAGGGCTGGAGTCAAAGTGGGCCAAAGATTAATCAATAGCTTTGCCTATTTTTAACCTCAAAGTGCAGTTCTCGTGGTGCGTGTTGCAAAACTGTGAGCAGACAGCCTCCTCCTCAAAAACCCAGGCAGCAAAACTGGCCCCAGTTAATGCAACTGAGCCCTTTTACTGCCTGATAAACCCCGAGATAAACTGACTGAGAACAGAAGGAAGCAGCTTCTCCTCTGAGGTCCAAGGTGCACCTGCAGCAAACCAGGTTTGTGTTTGGTACCTCTGAGCATTGGTGCTTAAATCGACCCCTGTGGGTGGGGTGAAAATATGGTATGGAGGGATGATTTTTCTGTGTCAATGCTGATGGAAAAGAAATATAAACAAATTATAATAAACAAACTAGTGATGGTACAGTGGCTCATTCACCAAAGAACCTCATTAGTGGAACACGTCAGCATCCATGCACTACCTACAGCTGCTTATGAAGAAATTCCTACTACAACCACGGTTTATTGGGATTTCTTTGGTTAATGAATTGTTTTAAACAGCAGACAGCAACAGAAACACCCACAACTAGCACATGTGGGCAAGCGTTGGCGTGAGTCATCTGGAAACTCAATTAGTGTTCTTTGCTAACTAAGATGGAGTTACCTACCTCCCAGCCAGTACTCTGTGTGATAAAAAGTAAAAAGGGCATGTCACAGAAACCAAAAAAAGAGAGAGTTTCAAAGGCCAAAACATGAGCAGCAATAACCCTGCAATGGTTCCAATGGTTCTAAGTCATCATGCATCCAAAGCAGCCTCCTCTGGCTCAGCACAGCCCTCACCAGCCCTTAAAGCTTTTGGTGGCTTTTGCACCATCCAAGTCTGGAAAGGTTCCTTCCATTCTTTAACCACCACGTGAGCAAACAAATAAATCCCCCCCAGCATTTCTGGCTGTTACCTACCAGGCTAAAGGCAAGGTTTTCCCAGCATGCAAAACACGGTTTAAAAGAACATCTGAAAGGATAAACTGGAATTTTTAAATCTCGGACAGTTCTGAAGTAACAACAGATCTTGGTATGTGATGTTCTCTCGTGTTAAATTCCAGAGAAAAAGAACTGTTAATGATCCCTGTATTTACTTGTGGATCATCATTTGACAATTCTCCTGGAATCTGAGAATAATGGCTTTTCATTTTCCTTGCACTGAGCATTTGAAGTTTCTTCACAATTCACCCTGCAGCTGAAAATTCAAACCATTACCTGGTGAACAATCTTGCTGAATGCTTCCTGCAGTTTACCATGAATAGTAGACAACTTCTTGGCATCTCTGTTGGCTTCATGAATAGGAATAAGGACTTTGTAAACCTCATTAACTGCTTCATACATGCCAGCCTACAAAAACAAGGCCCATCAGATTGCTGCATCAATTCAACAGCCAGAATTACACACACAGCATTTAAATGATAAAATTGCAACACGGAAAAGTGGCTGAGACATCACTGTGGGATTATCACATCTTTTCTTAACACGTACCCAGAGATAAATGCAATAAAATCCTCAGTTACCCCCAGAATCAAGAGCCTGGCGCATTACACCTTGCTGTCAGTAATTAGGATCATTAACGTAACCAATCCTGGGATATTCTGGATGGATACAGGCACAAGGGCAAAACAAGCTGAACAGGATCCTAACCAAATCTATGGGAATTAAATACGGAAAAGCTTCAGTGCACATTTCTGTTCAGCGCATCTTCAGCCTGTGTGACTTCTGCATCCACATCTGACACTCCAGGAGAGTGGGAGATCCTCAGGATCTCTCTCATGGAGCAGGTCCAGCCCATCGTGGGCAGTCACTGCATAAAGTGGCTTAGCAGGAATTCCAGGTTTTCACCCTGGATTTACTGCTGCTTGTGCTTAAGCCCACTGAATGACACTTCACGTTGTGCAGTGGAAATTAATTCACTTGTTTTCCTCGGTTTACTCCAGAGGGCAAACCAGGCTGCCTTAAACAATTAAAACTCCAATTGCTCCACGCAAATTAAGCATTTACAACAGAACTATACACTCAGAGAGAAAACATTTGCCTTCCTAGTGCCCAGCAGTGGGAGGTTGGAGAAGAGAGATAAAGAAATGAAAGTCTTCTACCATGGAGAAAGATGCTGCAGCCTGTTCCAGCAATCCCACCAGACCAGCTTCTGTAAAATACTTCCCAGAACAGATTCCTTCTTCATCTGGGGACACAACATCATCAGAAACTGCCGACTCTTCCAAAACATTGGAAGATATGTTCTGGGGAGATAGAAGAGATAAAAATACATTTACTCAATTTAAACAGCACTCAACACTTGCAATACTTTGAAAGGCAGTCAAATCCTGGCATTTCTATAGAAGTGGCTTCCTATTTTTGTGGAGTATATATGTAAAATACAGCTTTCTATTTTTTGTAGAGTATACACGTAAAACATAGGTTTCTACTTTTGTAGAGTATATACGTAAAATACAGCTTTCTATTTCTGTAGAGCATATATGTAAAACATTTCCATTTTCGTGGTGCATACATAAAATACATCTATTTTTATAGAGCATGTGTATAAAACACACACAGCGGCATTTCATTCATGCAACAAACAGCGAGCACGGTTTGAGGATGTAAGCACAGAACTCCCAGCACGTGGAAACTCTTTGTAACCCAACAGCAAAGCCCAAAAACCCCTTGGAGAGGATGATGCCCACCTGAAATGTGACACAGCCCACAGGGAGGTATTTCCTGTCCTCCAGCATGCTCAGGTACTCGGCCACCAGGGCCGCAGAGTGCACCAGGCACTGGGCGGACTCGGCGTGGTTGCTCCTCTCGGAATGTTTCCCTGCCATGTTCTGCAGCCACGTCAGCCGCAGGTCGGGGGAATTCTGGTAGCCCTTGGCAATCCTAAAGGGAGGGAAAACCTCTGTGATTCCATGGCCTTTCCTTCTGAACCAGCACAGCCCTTCAGCAGGGCTTTTTTCCACACTGTATTTAGTCACTTCTGCCTGAACACCAACCGCCCCTTAGTGCTGTCTGGAAATTCCTGAGACCAGCAGCTGTCGAGGTGGGAAGCCCCCCTGAACTACAGATTTTTGAGCCAGTCAGTGGTGGGTGAGCAGTGTTGGATGCTGAAGCTCTTGATCAAAGCCCATGTTTAACCTGAGACTGGTGGCAATCCAAAGGTTTGGGACAATCTGAGCACACCTGCCTGGCTCCCTACCATAGAACCTCTGCTGACCACTAAGAAGCCTTCAGGGTCATTTGTGCAGACAGCACTGTGAAATTTGGCACTTGTGAGCTTAAGTTGGCTCTGGACTATCTTTAGCATATGGACACCATTGTATGTACCACCAAAAAGCCTTTTGGGCAAGCAGGTGGAGCTGGAAGACCCCCAGGTTTTCCCTGAAACAAGCAGGGAGAATTCTCTGCTCAGGTGGAAGATGAGATTTTCAGGGATGGCTTGGGAATGAAAACTACTTTTATCCAAGATAAGCTGTCTAAACGCCAAACAAAACTTCTCAGCGCCACATTCAAACACAACAGACAGGCACATACTGTTCTGTGAGCAGTGAGACCCAAAACTGCTCCAAAATCAAGTTCTGTAATGCCCAAACGTGCAGCACCTGAGCCCAAACCCACGTGGAGCACGGCCATCTCCTGTCCCTACAGTGCCAACTCTACCTGTACATCAGGTCAATCAGCATCTCTGGATCTTCCTGGTGCTCCTTCATTTTAACTGTGTCCGACAGGATCATATGGAGGTTAAACACCAAATCCTGAACCTGTGAAAAATAAGCTGTTGTGAACAACTGGCAATGGGAATTGAGCTACACATATGTGAGGAGCATTTGAATCTTTGTGTGTTTGCATCTTGTCAGAACTAATCAAAGACCTGAGTTTTATGTGATTAGATGATTAAAAAAAACCAAAACCCAAACCATTTTCAGGGAATGCATGCAAATTCCAGCTCTAGATGGAGGTTTAGGCACAGCCTGTTAATGAATTACATTATTACTTGTCTTGTGGTTTTTGTCTTTTACCTGGTCAGGAAATGTTGTCTCCCTAAGTTCCAGATCTTCTTCAGCATACGTCAGAATAGTCTTGAGGGAACGTCGCAGAAATTCTTCATTGAAGTTCTGGGATGTCCCCACCAGGGATGAGAGGGACATGGTCACCTGCATCTTCACTCTGGCAAAGTTCTGCAACAGAGATGTTGTTATGGTGTTTCAGCAGCCTGGAGACAGAGCAGTACCAGTGCTCTGGTCATGGCACGCTCCTCCTGACCTGACAGAGAAAAGAAAACTGAAGTTTTGCAAAAAAGGCTGTCTCAGAGCAGTGATGGAATAAACCTGGTGCTGCCAAACTTCATAATCTGATGACTATTTAGTTCCAGATAAAGGTTCTCCTGCAAAACTATCAGCGTTGTCTGTTTCCACATGATCTCCTCTCACACATCCTGAACAGGACGATGCTCTCATGAAACATCCTTGATCCCAGTTGGTTTTGGTTTGGTCAAGCTTAAAAACTAGAATCCCGTTATCCTTGCTGCCATCAATCCCCTCACAGGTGTCCCCCAGTTCTGTGGGGGGCTGTACCCAAAGCCAGCAGCCCCCAGCCCCGTTATGTGCCATCACCCAGTGAAGAGCAGCACGACTCACGTTCCCAATCTCGAAGTTCTGCCTCATGAGGAGGTACAGGGAGGCACTGGCGTGGGACCTGATGGTGCCAATGCTGCTGCTGCAGTGTCTCAGGAGCCTCAGGCACAGGTCTGCACATTGCTCTGTCTCCTCCTCAAACAGCAGCTCAGGGAACTGGAAAACAGCAGGGGAGGAAATCGGTGCTTGGACAGGCAGGAGTGAGCACTCAGACAAACAGGCAGCAGTGAGGGTGCACTGGAATGAGAGAGAGCCCAATCCCTCTGTTCTGAGGGGAGTGATGCTCATTGGAATCACTGCACAGTCAGGCAAAACTGGCAGCACTGGAAGGAAACTCATTTTACCTTCCCCTCCAACTTGCTCCTCCATCTACACCCTCACACTGATTTACATCACTCCCAAAAACTCACGCTTAAAACTTGGAGCTTCTCCCTGCGCACCTACAGAAACTGGGAAACAAATCCACTGAAAGTGAGATTTGTCCAGCTTAAACCCCACCTGTGCCTTGAGCTCCCCACTGAGCTGCTGCCCCTTCCCACTCAGTGCCAGCCAGCAGGAACCCACATCCCAGCTGTAGTGTGTGAGCTGCACAACTCCAAAATGCAGAAATGCAGGCACTGCCCATGAAAACCAGGCCAGGCTACACTGCCTGAAAATTAATCCTGCCCATAATAACAATTTCTTGGGGAGGTGACCCCACACAAAGGAAGAAACAGCGCCTTCTTCCCTCAGTGCTGCTCAGGGTGGATTTCAGCCCCCACAGGGGATTCACCTTCGAGACCAAAGCTCTCTGTGTGGCAAAGCAGTGCTGGAGGTAAAGGGCACTTTGGTTGCAGGCCATGCTGTGCAGCAGCACTTTGAGCACCCCGCCGAGGATGCTCTCCTTGGACTCCGTCACGGACACGGTCTGCAAAGGGAAACCAAGATTCCATGAGGAGAAAAATGAACCTCCTGTGTGCCTGTGTGTGTAGGAGAGAGCAAACAGCTCTGACCAAAAGCCCTTTGCATGGGGAAATTACCCACTGAGCTGGGGCTGCCAAAGAACCCCGCTCTGAGCCAAGCCCCAGGTGAGGATATCCATGGATAAAGCAGGTGGAATGGGGATTCCCTGTCCCCAGTGAGGTTCTGACCCTTGGGGACATTGTTCTGCTAGAGGGAAAGCCCACAGCTGGGCTGTTCAGGCACAAAGTACAGTCCCTGGGACTCCTGGGTCTCTCTGCACATCAGAGGTAGATTTGGGAATCATGGTCCTGCCTGCTCCCAGCCCGTGCCCAGGTGCATTCATACAGAAATCAGGGGGCAAAGTGAGTACAGGCCCAGGAGGCTGACCTGGAACCCAGGGATTTGGGCAGGTTTGGGAAGAACTGGAGGAACTGTTTGGGACAGGGCAAGATTTGGAGATTTTTACAGTTCATTCCTGAAGAACTATTTCTTATACTACAAGGAGCGGAGAAATCTTCAAATCCTCAATTTCAAGACTGAAGGAAGGTATTGCAATGTAAAACCAGATTGTTCCAGGCTGGGATTAGGAGAGGCACCCCCCCTTCCTGCTGCAGCTGAACAGTTCTCTCAGCACTGAGGCAGTTTTGTTTAACAAAGTGCTGCCTGGCCAGGTGAATGTAATGCCATCACATCTCCATTTTCTTATCAACCTCACCTGTACAACTATCTCTAGAGTATCCAAAATGATCAGGTTGGCTTCTGTTGCAAGATTCCCATCGATGAGTGCCTCATGCTCTATCTCTGCCCTTGACCTGATCAGAGAAAACAAAGCAGTAAAATTACTTCCTCATTAAGGAACAGGCCTACATATTTTCCAGTCAAAAATGTTCTCTCACTAGCAGGAAACTCCCAGTTACAGTTTGTATATTTATCACTGGACAACACCACGAGGATATTTCAATGCACCCCCTGAGAGGACAGGAAGGAAAACTCAGTTTTTCACAAGTACAGACTTAACAGAGGCTGAATTCACGTTCATCATGCTCGGAGAGCTCACGCTGCTCTCTCTGACACTTCATGACTCTCCCAGGAACACAACAACAGTTTAGAAGCCCAGTCCATCTCCAAACTGGCTCGGCAGCACGGTCAGGCATGCGACAGCACAACCAGGAACAGCACATGTGGCTTAATGCTGCAGGCTGTGGACACACGGTGGTGCTACACGAGCTGGGAACCCGCACTGGGAGCAGCACGGTGCAGCCTGCCAGCCTGCAATCTTATCTCTCTGAGCTACACTGCACTTAATCCTTGAAGCACGACTTCCTCTCTGAGAGGGACAAGGTTTTGCTGTTCCATGCCAGGCACTCGATTTCCTGGAAAGCCCTGCAAAGTCCAGACACCCACTCACACCTGTGGCTCCAGGAATTCAGCACAGCCAGCCCCTTGCCAGTGGCACCAGCTGCACTGGGCAGGGATCCAGTGGTGTACTCAAAGAGCCCAACCCCGGCCTGCCCCGCCACAGGTGCCACCTCTCACAGACTCGTGCCAGGCCAAATCCCAGCAGGAGGGTGACCAAAATCTCAGAAAAATACACAGGAAGAGGGAGAAACGATTTGGCTCTTGGAGCTGTATTGCAGCAGCCCTTCCCTGCCACACTCCACGTCCTCTGGGAGCTGGCTCACACCCCCAACATCTCCAGGACAGGAAGCTTTGGGACCTAGCCCCACATAAAATAATACTCTCTGCATAAAATGACAGCAGCTGCAAGCTGTGCACAGCTCTTGGAGTGAAAAGTCCTGTCTATGGGGTTTCAAAGGGCCAGGCTCTACCTACACACACAGGACACAGCAAACCCAGTCACAGCAAGCAGGGGTTAGAAAGCAGCTCTAGAGAGTTTTATCTAAGCAGCTCATTTTGTGAGGTGAGACACCATCCTTTGACCATCCCACAGCTGTTAAATGTGTATTTGATGTCCTTCCCAGAAGGACAGGGCTCAGATCCAGCACTGGCAGTGAACTGATGAGTCTTTCAGGCCAAATTTTAATCTGGGGCGACTCTGGAATTTATCTCTCCATCACTTCATCAGCAGGCTGAAATACCCTGGTCCTTTGGCTTTCCCAACGACTCAACAGGACTGGAGCATTGGACAAAAAGCCACTACTTGTCATAAGGAGAAATTACCTATTTGTGTGGGACAAAACAGCTAAAGGCTGTGAAGAAATGTTTTCGACTCCAAGAAGAGTCAATGTCTGCAAGGGTAAAATTTGGCCTGATCTCCATGTGGGCTCCTCAGTTTCTTCAGAGCTTCACTTGTGCTGAGATTGCTTCCCCAGGATAAGGAACAATGTTTTGGTGGGAGGATGGAGACTGCAGGTCACGATTTAAGGAGACAGAAAACGTGCACAGCAAAGCTCAAACTCAACTCCAGAGCCCTCTGGATTAAACCACACCAAGAGAGGGAATTTTCAAGGAAATGGGTATAATAAGCCAAAAGAGCTCATTCCAGTCAGTTGCACACACACACACACACGCTGAGAAGTTCTGCCAAGCATCACAAACAACGCTGTGATGATTGAGTCTGCAGATGTACAAAATGGCAATTTAGAAGAACTGCACACCAATGCTACAGTACCTGGCTGGTTTGTGGCTTCTAAAAGCACAGCACATGTGGAAAAACAATCAAAGTGATGGATTAGGACAGGAAAGGAAAGCGAGCTTTGAGAACTCCAGAATGCTCTTATGGAATAAAGGAAACATGACATGAGATATAATCGCTATCTGTGGAAACTCTTAATGGATCTTCCCTCTAAATTACAGCTTAGGGCAGGGCTTTAAGATAGTAAAGGATTGAATAAATCTCTTTAAATCTGATTTGGAAGCCTAAGGAAGTAAGGGACAGTAGAAAGGCAAAGAGTTGGCAGGGCAGCACTAGAGTAAAAGCTATTTGCCTTTTTTCTTTTTTTTGCAATGCCAGCCCTGTGCATCTGAGGGCTCAAACCCGCTGGCACAAGGGGCAGTGACCTTCTGTGGGGAGGGGGACCCTGCTCTGACAGGCCCTGGCACGAGGGTGGAGCAGAAGGATAAGGCAGAGTTACTTGTCAAGCTTCTCTGTGTTCTGTCGCCAGTGAGTCATATCCTTTCTCCATCTCAGATTCTCTTGACTTCCAAAGGCGCTCCCAGAAGGGCTCCTCTCTGCAGGGTAACAGCACAACAACAGCAGTCAGCTGATGCTCATTTCTGCTCAGCAGCACCTCCAGATCTGCTCACAAGCGGCAGGTGGCAACAAAGATGATTTTCTAGAGCCTGAGGCTCTGTGGCACCCACCCAGGATGTTTACATGGCCCTAATTCTGTCACTGCTGAGTGGCATGAGACACAGAGAGGCAGCTGAGACACTCACTGGTGAGAGGAGTCCCTTCCTTGGGCTGCACAAGGAGCCTGAGTGTGCCAACCCTCAGCATTCCAACACTGCTGTCCTCAACTGGCACCCAGGAATGTTCTCAGTGTGGGGCCAAGACCCCCTTTCCCACCTCACAGTCTTTTATTCTCATTGCTGGGAGGGCAGGGGAGTTTCAAGTCATAAAAGTAATCTGGCCACATTAAGAAAAAGATAAAGGTTCCCATCTCTGAAGCGATTCCTTAATTATGGCTCTAAACTACTTATCCACCTTAGCCCACAATGACAGGCTCGTGTGGCAGAGCAGGAGACAAAACCACAGTGCTGATCCTTGTCCTAACCTCTGGGCCACCCTTTGAATTTTGGGTGCTCATAAAAATTCCTGGGTTTTACAAACAGTAAAAATCATCAGAAGGTGCCTGTTAGCCCAACGACTTCGAGTCCACCTTAAGTCAGCAGAAATGTCCAGGCATTTTCAGAGCTCTAGAGCAAGACCAGGCAGTTTGTTTTCCTCTCTGATCCTTCAACAGGACACTCTAGAAGATTCTACACTAGAAAAAATTAAGGCAAGAAGACCCCATAAATGAGATGTGATCTCACTTAAAAAGACAGCCAAAGTGTCTGCAATTTAGGAAAAGTGTAGAGATTCTGCAGGCCCAGGGAAGGATGCTGCAAACAGCTTTCCTAGGGGACCTCTGTATCCCACACCACAGATGGGTGCAAATAATTGTTGGGGACAGGAGGAGCAGCTTTTGGGAAAAAAGAGATGGCACAGAGGATTCCTTTACTTACCCAGCTGTCCTCTACTTCTGCGGACCATCTCCTGCCTTGCCCCTATGCTGCCCAAAATTGCTTCTTCAAGTTTGGCTCTCATGTCTTTTGACTTCTTAAACGTCAGACTGTTCATTCTTTCAAACACTTTCTTGCCCTGCAGGTTCCAAACAAAACCATGAGGGAGGATTCTTCTGATTTGGGATATTTGCTAGGAGTAAACAACTCAAAATATCTAAGGACATGTAGTAAGAAAGGAATACAGGTTAGGTTGGTAGGTAGATAAATCACTCAGATTCCAGCACTGCTACAGAAAACTCTCTTTTCAAAGTGGCACTGCTGCAGTTCCCACAGGAGAGGCAAGCAGCACAAACTGCTTGAGGAGTGGAACAAGGCACAGACACTCACGTGGCTGGGAAATAAACATGGGAAAAGCCTGGCCTCGGGATTGTGAATACAGGAAACACTTTGGAGAGAGCAGGAAATGCCTTTCTGCAGTCGTGTAAAGGATGGGAGCGTTAAGGTCCTCGGCAGGGCCCAGGAGGGACTCCAGGAGGTTCCAGCTTGGCAGTACCTTGTACTCAAAGCAGGACACACAGAGGTAGAGCAGGTCCAGCAGGCGGTTGAGCTGCAGCACTGACAGGTCAGTGAACCACTTCTGCAGGACGCTCTCGTCCGCGTTCTTCAGCACCCAGAGCAGGCAGATGAGGAGGCTGCGGCTGGACTCTGTCGAGAAGGTGGAGTGCTGCCTGCCACTCTGAAACACAGGTCAGGACAGTGCTTCAGTGCTTCACACCCACTCACTCCGATCACCACAGAGTGGGAGTTTCTTCCCTTGAGATAACTGTAATAACCTCAGCAGCTTAAGGGGTTAAGCGGAGTGGCTCCGTGTAATACAACTATCAGTGTCTCACTGAGAGTGCACCTAAATCCCAGCCAAATGGGGTCATGGTCCTGGAGAAAAGGTAAGAGAAGGCAGAAATGGAAGGGTCTGCCTGCTACCAGAATCAGGATTCCCTCTCTGTGCAGAGAAGAGAGGAAATGGCCCCTCCTTGTCTTCAGCTGGGTGGGATTTACCCGGGGTAGAATTTGCTCTTAGGGCTTAAAGCTCATAGTGACTACTGGACTTCACAGAGCTTTTATAAGATTGTTTCAGAACAAGAGAATCTTTATCAGGAAAGAGAATTCTCCCATTTTCTGAGGTTTGTTGTTTTCTATCCCTGCTTGGCATTTTCTTATGACAACAGCAACATGCAAACGTGCTTTGTCCCCATTGTTGCCTCTCTGCACACCCAACTACAAAAACTGACGTGGGTCCCCGCAAAACCTGCTGAGTATTTGCTGGTTGACACAGATTGAGGGTTAGGAAACAGGCAGAGATGGATTTTTACCGAAGAAGGGAGCAGAAAACTGCTGGGCCTGGTGAGCTGGGGGACAGAAGTCCCTGCAATGGCCATGGCCACTGTCTGGCTGATCATGCTGCCACCCTCGCTCTCGTAATCGTCCACGGCGACACAGCTCGGCCTCCCTCGCTGGTTGTGACTCTCTGCAGAGAAATACAGGACTTTAGTCAAGCCCCAGATCCAAGGCTTCAAACCCCCAGACCCCATCCACAGCCCTGGTCTCACTGAACTGGGAATGCAAACTGAAAATCATCCCACTCGAGGGGTCCTGCGAAGAACAGGACAATGATTTGAGGGCATGAAAGCAAAGCAAGCAATTCCCAAATGCAACCTACACAACCTGAGTGCCTAAAACCCTTCTAGCAACAGACCTCCTCTCCCTTTGAATACTCCAAATCCTTTTTACAGCTTTATTGTGATATTAAATGCAAAGCCTGTAAGGGAGAACTCTAAATTCCAAACTATTCCTGACTGGACTCTCTGCCCTGATTTGAAATAATCTCTCGCTGCTCTTTGGGGCATTTTGCAAAGCACCCCTGAAAATGAACTGCTGATGGAACACATGACAGGAGGAAGAAGAGGAACTCCGCTTATGCTTTGGAATTAAGTACTCTGCTTATCCTTCGGATTTAGGGACTCTGGTACAGTGTGAGGGGTCTTTTTAAGCAGGCCAGAGACATGGATGGAAGCTGGCTGGAAGCCAGTGGGATGTAAACTAAAATGCACTGCTTTTTTTTTTATTATTTTTTTATTCTATGCCAACAAGTCCACAGAACAAAAATACAACAAGTGCATGGGCAAATGCAACTTTTGAGCGTTAACAGGCATCGAAGGCACATTTTGCAAGTGAAAACAAAACACAAAAAAAAAGTCAAAATCGCTATTCAGAAACAACTTCATCCGACAGCAAAGGCATTCATGATTCAATTTCAGAACCCAAACACCCAATGCTGGTGAGGAGATAGGCAAGGCAGAGAATATCAAATACCTGTGAAGTCATAGAGCTGAGGCACGGTCTCCATGATCACGCCAATCAGAGGTAGATACAGCATTGCCACCCGGGCCTTTACCTGGGGGTCAGCGTACCGCGGGTCCGAGTCGTGGCTGGACAGCAGGTTGTGTACCATGTTGATGACCTTCTTATGCAATCCAAACAAACTGTTAGAAGACAGGTGGGTCATGCACATTAGTTAATATCTTCAAAGCAAACTCTCTTTTGTAACTAAGGGGCTTCAAAAAGGAAAAAAAAAATTAAAAATCCCTTTTTTAATTTTATTTTTAACTTCACGGGAACTGCTGTTGCATGTGGTTTTTTGATCTCTCTGTGGATTTTACAGATGGTTGGTTTTTCACTGTGCCTTGTAAAATGGGTAGAAATATCTTGTGGAATGCACACCCAGTATAACGTGAACACTCTCATACTTTCCATTAAAAACCCACGAAGTCCCAGCTACTGCTATGCTGAAGCATTGAATCCACTAAAAACTATTAGAAAAACTCAGGGAATATGGAAAACAGGGAGGACAGAGGGTTTAGTAAAACTATTCATGGTGTTCTTTTTTTTATTTCTATTTAGCACCATTTACAGAGAGACAAACCCTCCTAAGCCAGGACATTGCTTTAATCAAATGATCAGGAAGTTTCTGCTTCAGCTCCCCACCCTACCCCATGCAATTACTGAACCAAAACAGATCCTTAACTCTGAATAAAACGTGGCAAAGACATGAAGGGATAGAAGGAAAAAACAGCCCAAACGGCTTCTGTCATTATTCAGATGCAAACACTGGCAGAGCCCCTCCGTAGGGCACCACGTGTGACCCTCCTCGAAAACACAAAAACTCCCCTGAATCTCTCAAGGACTCTGCTCCTTTCAATCCCCTCAGCCACCACGCAGAGGCAAAACTCTCCCAGAGCAAATAGCAGGTTCTGTCTGCAGCTATTTGCTTCTGCAGGCAAACCAGCCAAGAAGACACTTTACCCCATGCATGAAGCAGCCAAGGAAGCTCAGACATTAGGCAGTAGCAAAACATAAGCTGCAACGTTCAGACCTGAGGTATTAAAACAAGTGCCGAATTTCAGGCAGTATCCACTTTACCTGAAAAGTAGAGGTGAGTTCTGGTTAAAAAAAAAAAGAGAGGCTTTGACTGGATTTTTGGGGGTTTGAAGTTGACTGTAAGGCAGCAGTACACAGCTTGGGAGGACATCAGCCATTAGAGCTGCAGGTCCTCCCCGTGGCTTTTAATCAAGCCATAACGAGATCCTACAATTGCTTGTTTGTGTAATTAGCGAGAGCCTTAACAATTAGGAAGGAAACGCTTATTTAAGTGACTGGTTCCTTCAGATTAAGGATAAAGAAAAGTCTTTGTATTACGTCGAAGGAGTGGCACCTAAATCGCGTTTTTAAAAATTCAAGGGAAACGATCCCACAGGCCATAAAACTGCAGACAGGGAAAACATCCAAGCAACGCTGCAGAATTCCATCCTGGGGATCCATGGATTTCTTTGTTGCTTTCCCAGAGCTGAGTGGGCAGCGTGGTGGATCGATCCACGGTGGAGAGGAGGAAATGCAGCCCCCTGCTCTTCCTGCCTGATAAGGCAGCGAATCGATCTCGCCGCCCTCCCTCCATCCCCTCCCTTATCTCAGCCCTGGCCTGGATTTCTGTCAACACCTCCCCACAGTCCTGCAAAAACTGACTCTGGCACTGAACTCTGAGGGCTGAATTCTGATTTTCTCACGTCTGGCCTGCACCCTCAGCCAAGATGGGCAGCGTGGGCGCTGTGTGTGATGGCCAGAGCACCCCTGCAGTGTTTGCAGAGACAGCTGTGCAGGGTCCAGCTGCTGGGACTGTCACGTTCAGCTGGATCCCTTCCCCTGCATGCTTTGTTTGTCCTGTTTTTCAGGCTGCTGGTGCCCTGCAGGGCTGCTCTGGACCCTGTCACACCAAGGGATGTAGCCAATACACATCTCCAAGGAACACCAGGGAACTGTCTCCTCCTTTTCTGTCCAACTCAATCCAAAGAGTTCTTATAAAATGAGCCAAAACTAAACATACTTTGCTAATGGAGCGAAAAAGAGCAAGGACAGAACACATCTAAGGCTCTGGATCACCTATCAAGGCCTAAAGCAGGTCTCTAACACAATAAGCAATTAGATGATTTCTTTCCACTCCTGCTGCAGGATAATCAACTGGGAACAATCCTGAGATTTCTCCAGTGGTGGCCACAGTATTCTGTGGAAGGCAAGTGTGAACTCTCTGCTGGTGATACTGTATGACTGTTAAAAGTCTTCACAGCAAGGGAAGAGCAGATCTGAACACACTTGGTTTGCTTTATTTGATAGATCTACCAGGAGAAATGCAGAGGGTTTGAGCTTGAGAAGTCAAACCTGAAAACTCCAGTATTTTTCTGGAAAACAGTAAAAAAAAAAAAAAAAAAGTTACAGGTATACATCTGCCCCCAAATTTAGGAGCTCTGATCAAAATGCATCTCCAGAGTTGAAGTCATACCAGGGGGCTTTTTCTGGCTAGACAAGGTCTGAGAGAGGAGTTGTCTCCCCAGTGGACACCAGCAAGCTCCTCCGTGCAGAGATGACCACCCTGGGCCAGGTTTAAGGGCTTGGCAGGCAGGTGGAGAACAGGAAGTTTGTGAAGAACCAGGGCAGACACACTCAGAGACAGGGCCTGATTTCTAACCAGTGAGCAGGATGCTCCTCTGGCACAAAAAGGATTTCTACAGACAGCACATATGGGTAAGGATTTGCTGCTTTTTCCTTTTCAGGCCAAACAAATGGGGCTGCAGTGTGTTATGTATATATACAGGAAAATATTCCAGTTTATGGCATCACTTTCTCCTCCAAGAAGAAACAGAATGAATGTTTAACTCCAGAGACCTCTTGGCAAAGGGGCAGAATTAACCATGAATCATCAGCATTTGTCGACTCGGCTGATATTTCTGAGTCCACCTTGAGAAAAATGTCTGTGAGGGAACTCAGGACTGAGGAAGCAATCAATAATTTCCATTGCAACCCATTTCAAAGAGGCAAGGCAGAAAACAGCCCTAAATAACACTAGGAACAGACTGGATGTCAGGACTACAGCAGGAAATTATTTGCTGCACAAACCAGGCAAGTCACTGACAAACTCTGCATGCTTGACTCTATTTGTCTATTTGTGTAACCCACAGGGGCCTCATCAATGCATAATTTACAGTTAAAAAGAGCTGGGAGGACCACAGGCAAAATATATTGTAACATTTAAAATCATCAGCAAGAGAGGCTTCCTAAATGTTGGAAATTATTTTCTTGTTACATTTGAGAAAAGCTATTTTCCTTTCCGAGTTCCAGCAGTGCCCCTGTGGTATTTGGGGGTTCCAGCAGGAACCTCCTTCCCTTCTTCTCAGCTGGAAAAACGTGACTGAAATCAGGTTTACAGAGGCTGGGATAAGGAAGAAACACAAGGGGCAAGAAGAAAGAAGATTCTTAAATCACTGTTTTCCTGTCATAGCTTACAAACTTATAGAAATTCTGGCTGTGCCAGGACTTTCTTGGCATCCACCATTTGCTTGGAATTACAGAAAGCTCTTTGAAAAACAAAACTTTGTAAAGATTTACCCTTCTGCATCAGGATCTAGAATGACAGCCAGTTCTGTGAGCACCAGCCCGGCCAGGTAATGCTGCTGGCGGAAAGGCACAGACAACTCAAACATATTTGCAATCTTCTGGTCTTGGACGTTTGTGGAGAACCCAGAACTCTGAAAAAATCAAGTTTCAGAAGCTGCATCATGGACAGAGTCAAAGCTATGGAAATACCTAAGAAGCAGTTTTCAGAATTAAAGACAACCTCACGCCTTTTCCCTTTTTTGTTTGGATCAAGGCACGTCTACACTTAAATTCCATCCCAGCTCAGTAACCCTTCCATTAATTCTCTTTGTTCTTATTGTCTTTCCTGTTAGGAAAGTTAAACCAAATAACCTTTAGAAGTGGATTGGTTAAACTTTTAACTCAATGATGCTCTTTTTCAAGCTGAAGAAGGCTTTAATTTGATTCGGTTTATGTGATTTTGCAACTAATTAATCCACTTGAATGACACACTAATTCAAATTACTTTTTCTGAGCAGGCCAGGACTAAGCTGCAGGGAGCTCAGAAGTCCCTTGTATTGCTAGAAAAGGGTAACACTGGACAAAGTATTCTCTTTGATGGCTTATTAGTGTTTGTCCAATACATGAGGAGACCAGATCAGTGGTGGTGACTACCAGGAGAGGGATCTGGGCACTACTTCCCCAATAACAAAAGATCAAAAGAAATCAGAACCTATGCGTCAGGAAAAACTGATTCTAACTAAACACTTCCAAAAATATTAGTGAGAGGGACTGAAGGTACAGTGATACAACTGCCTCAGAGGAAATAGTTCTCAGCACCGAGCTCAACTTGCATGTCCCAAATTTCTCAGTACCTGGGAAGTGGCAGAAGACACGGACGGTGACGGAGACGCAGGTGGCGTGAGCAAGCTGCAGGGTAAATTCAAGGTGACGTAGTGTTCATGGCTGCAAATGATGCGCAGGAAGTCCAGCCTCAGAGATACCAGGTTGCTCGGATTTGTTAAGGAATACAGCTTTGAAGACACCTGGAAAGTCCAGCCCACAGCATTGCAGTCAGCACCAAAAGAGAGTGTAACTGCAGGGTGAGCCCCCCTGGCCCAGCCCTGCTCCCCAAAATCACTCCCAAAGCAAGAACTGGAGAGCTTGGTGCCATTAGATGGTCACACCCATGTCCACAGCAATTTTTTTGTGCCAGAGATTAAGTTCCTGATGTGCAGGAGCCACACACATCCCAAACAAATCTCTCAATACAAGATCTATACACCAGTCATATTTAAGTAACCAAATGAAGAACTGTCGACTTCCCCAGCTGGGGGGGCTGGAACAAGATGATTTTTAAGGTCCTTTTCAACCCAAACCATTCCTTGATTCTGTAATTCCCACATCCTATTGATTTCAGCAGGGAGTTGTGAGGACCACAATGTGATGCACTAATAGCCCCAAGATACAGGTAGGTTTTTATACATTTATCTTTTATATCTGAAGACATAAATAATTACACATAATATATGTAATATACACCAGGCAACTTAAAATCTTAAATGCTCTTGTGGTTCTTTTGCCCCTTATAGAGAATGTTTTAGACTCTACAGGGAAAGTGAGTCTAAGCTTAGTCTCTCTTCTCACTGATCCCTTGTCATCTTCTCTGTACACAGTGTCAGAATGGATGTTTGTCAAACTAAAACTCTGTGGTTCAGGGCAATTTCCCTGTCACACTGCAAATGAGGAGCCCACCTTATGGGGAAGGACACCCCCAAAGGATGGAAGAGGAGCTCAGTGATCAATATGATCATCCGGGGTCACCGTGCCCTTGAGAGACCATGACAGCCTGAGCTCCCTCATGGAACCTCCCACTAATTTTTGATTCAATTATTCAGAATGTGATGAGCAGAGGGAATAATTCTCCCTTCTTGCTGCGTGTCCATTCACTCCAGGGAGTGACTCCTAATTCACAGTTAAGAGTGTAATCAGAGAGGCGTAAACCCTAAATCACCTCTGAGAACACCCCGCTCTAAGAAGACCGCACAGCGGAATTCTGTGTCCGTATTCTACTCTCTGTCCAGAGAAATTTAACAGTAAGGGGCTCTGCCATGGTTCAGTTAAGCCACAATGTTTATCTGCATTCACCTGTTTGTAGCAGGTCTTAATAAGAGTAAAAACAAATCCTCTGTCCATGATGGACAACAAATCATTGAGGAAAAACGCGAGACTGGTGTTGAGCCGCTCCACCATTTCCGTGTCCTGGAGAGAAGAAAGAGAAAAGCAGACAGCAGATGAGGAACCTCGTGTGTTTTCAAGCAAACAAGAGGCAGGAGGGCTGGTGGCTGAGCTGGGCTCAGTGTAATTGTTTGCTATCACCTTCTGGAAGCGGGAGACTATATCACCAGCGATTGTGCTGACCAGTGCAGTCACGTCATCCGTGAAACGCTCCGGGAAACGATTCTTCCTCGGCGCATCCAGTTTGTCAGCAAAATACAGATGATGCACCATGCTCTTCACCTATGGGGATATAAATTACAGCACAGCCACTCGCAGCTGTTGCTGGTTCTCTTTGAAGGCAGGGGCTGGGAGACATCGGGGAGGTGTTTGCTCACCATCAGCTCGAAGAAGAACCAGGCCTGCTGCAGGGCCGCCTCCCGCACGCTCCCGCTGCACACAACCCACTGCAGGGCCAGCTCCTCGTGGAAAAGCTACAGAGTCAAACCCAGAGTCAGCCCGAGCCTCTGGAGCAGCTCCCAACACAGCCCCCGTGAGAAATGTCAGCACGCTCCATGGCAAGTATGGCAAACAATGAGTTAAGCAAACTAAATAACTGAGGACGTGACAGCAGTGGTGGCATCCCATAAAGAAATCCCCAGCTAACGATGAGGGATGAGGTTATGACATGTGATGTGAGAAATGTTTCACAGCATCTCGCTCCAGGATTGAATCTCAAGTGTCAAAAGAATTTTCCGCCCGCACCCAAGAAATTATAATTAAAAAAAAAAAAAAAATAGGTTGGTGCTCAAATTAGTTTAGTTTAAAAAGTCTACCTTTCTGCCTGGTCTGATTTTCGCAGGAAAAAGGAGTAAAAAGTGGACATATCAAGTGATTTGTACAAAGATGTATATTTACTGTGAGAAAGGACTTAAAACAGTAAGAAAGAAACATGGGGCTCAAACAGCTCTTGGATTTCTTTTCTTGGGACAACCAACCAACAGACTGACGGTGGCAGTGGCCACATTGGCATCACACAAAAGCTCTGGCACTTTGCCTTTCTGACATTGTCTACGAGGTTCTCATTTCCTGTAAGGGAGCTCACTTTCAAAGTGACCCCCGTTCCCTCTCTGGAGTCTCTCTGGATTAACACCTGGATAAGTGAGCTCAGCACACTGAGCCGTCCAACACATTTTCATTTTGCACACAAAATGTATCATTTACGTGTCTAGACAGCGCTATTCATATTTTTTGAAAGCCGGTAATAAACTGGCCCCAAACACTATGGCCATTAAATCAGACAAGCAACTCCTGATCATTTAATTCTTCCCAATTCAACTCCAAATACTTCACATCCCCTACAGCCTCGATATTCAGAGGTGTTAAGCACCAGCAGTTCCTAATGACCTCGGGAGGGGAAAAAAAAAAATAAAAATCAGGCTATAAATAAAAGAATAAATTGCATCATGTTTTCAGAATGACTTGACCTCCCTGCCCCACAATATCAATTGTCTCCACTGAAATCTACCTTTTTGGTTGGTAATCGTCCTGTTAATGTTTGTAAGAAACTTGACGTCTCAGTGTGCGAAGACATACGATTACAACTTCGATCCGTAGCCTACGGAGTGGAGATGAATGAATGATGACAGGACATTAAAGTTTGCCGTGGATGGGTTTTGCAGCTCAAGGACAACGAACGTTTTACAAAAATACTCTTCCAACTGTAGGGTTTTTACAGCTTTTTAAGCATTCTCAAAACTCTTAGGCATTTAAAGATTGGGTCTAAACAAAACGACAGCAATTCTGATTGGTTTTAAGCCATACAGGTTATTTAAAGAACTGCATGTTCTGATGCACAAAGACAATGCTGCAAAGCATGAAACTTTTCCATTGTTGCATTTTATCAACATGCACAGGTAATACTTGGAATTTCAGCCCATACCTCTCAATCTACCAGAGGCCAAGCGTGGGGGGATGTACCCACAGCCACGCTGCGGCTGCCACGGGCAAGGAGGAAATCGCTCAAGTTCTGCTTCTGATGGAAATGATTTGCCATGAGAGCAAGTGAACTTGGACTAAATACTTTGGGAAGGCTGAAAAACTGGGAAGGAGGAGCAGTTGAGAGGTACGTTCAAGGCAACCATGCAGTGGGGAGCAGCAGGCAACGGGGGCGAAATAAACTCTTCCTGACTGGAGCTGCTGTAAAGTTTTCATACTTTGCAACACAGAACAATACAATTGTCCCTGGCAAATCACTGCCTCCAGCACTCAAATTGACACGTTTCAAAGAGAGAATTTCATATGTGGCAATCAATTTGGGTTCACAATATTCCACTCAAACAAGTCATGGAGGATTACTGGACGATGAGTACTAAATGCTCGATGAGGATGGCGAAATGGTTCACGACATCGAAAGGAATGGCAAACATGGACAAAACAATGAAGCTGTGATTAATGTTCCCACTTAGAAAAGTGCTCCACCTGAAGCTGAAACTAGTGTGAGAGAAAGAGAAAAAAAGAAAACAAAAGCAGTCACAGCATTTACATTTCACAGACCAGCAACCACTGAAATGAAAGGAGGGGACACGTTCACGCGCTCGGAGGGTTTTCATGCAGTGCAGTGGGGGAGAAGATGAGAATTTATAAAATCAAACTGAAAAGTTTTCAAATAAACAATTAAAAAAAAAAAAAAAAAAAAAAAAAGAAAGAAACAACAAAACCACCAAAACTGAAATATGCACTGAAAGGAAGATATTCTACAGGGAAACATCAGGGAAAACAAAGGCAGAAAAACCTCTACCGAAGACACCACCTGTGTTGACTCTGCACTTGGGCTGGGGTTGGATCCCCATGGGGCTGCTTTTGGACCACCAGTGTTTACCCAGGAATTGGAGCGGTCTAAGCCCTGGGCATGTAATAGAAAGCAGTTGGGAAAGGAAAGAAATATTACACGTTGCATGCCATACAGCAGTCAAAGTTCAGTCCTTACAAGCAATCAAGGTGGGTACACTGCAAACGCATCAGCACTCTGAACCGTTGGGGCCGCCTGAGCTCTCAGGTGCCCATTTTATATCTCACACACATACAGAATATTAATCCTGTCAACAGCTCTGGTCTGGCCTGTCCTGACTGGAATGCTTGACATTCAAAAGCTCTCCTCCTCCTCCTGCTGAAAAATCTCACTTGTCCTTTGCTCAGTTTAAACCCATTCCCATGGAGCCAGGTGAGATTTACACTGTGACAGAGAAAAACTGGTGCTGAGATGTGAGGATGCTCTCCAAGGTTTCCAGCACCTTCAGGGTAGCCTAGAGTTCATAAGCTCTACAATTCTCACTGAATTCTCACAGAAATGCTGAGAAACTGAAGAAGCTGACTGCCAACCCTCACAGGGTTCCCTGACCATGGAATAAAAGCCCAGCACTGCTGGCAGAATAACCCTGTGGACAGGATTTCACATGGACACTTGGGCATTTCCTCTTGGCACTGTGGCAAAGGGAGGAAAGAACACGTACCTTTTCTGGAACCAATCTGTTTTGCCAAGCAAAACATTTGAAAAAATCATCCTGCTTTTCAAAAGCTCAATCTAGTCTGTACTTCAAATTCTACTGCAATGGGTCATTTTGGCAAAATTACCGAGGATCCTTCCTCTCTCCCTTCTCCTTGAGACACTCAGAAAGAAGGAAAAAATTAAACTTGTGCTGTCACCTAGACTGCTCCCAAACCAGGAGCATTCAGGGGGATGGAGTGGACTTCCCTGGGTCCCAGGAAGCAGCTCTGACACACACAATTCCTTATAAACACCACACATGGATTTTGACGACCCTCACCTGTGCGAAAGCTCCCATCCTCATTTCTGTGCCAACTTAGGGCTTCTTCCCAAAATGTAAAGCAAAGGTGCAGCCCATTTCATCCCAGTGATCAGCTGCAAAGTCCACCAAGCCAAATCATCCATTTCTCTCAGCAAACTAAAATACACCTCAAGGTTGAACCTGGCGTGAGAGCTGTAACCTGGGATTCAAACCATTAATCCACCCAGCTCCTCGAGGCAGAGCTCAGCAGCGCTGTAATTTTGCTTAAGATGTCCAATAAAAAAAATACCGAACACATAAGAAGAGTGTTTTAATCTCAATTACTTTTTGGCAGGAATAAATCAAAGCCCTGTGCCCTGCTCAGCCCCATAAACATGCTTTATTTTGCTCACAGTGATTTACGAAAGGGCTTTGCAGAATGCTGAACCAAGCTCTTGTTTTGTAAAATCAGGTCTAATTTGGAAAATGCCTTTATCCCCCTCACATTTCTCTCTCAGCTTTTCATGATCTCGTGGCTCTGGTTCTGAGGATAACAATTCAACACACACTGTGTTTGCAGAAGCAAAAGTCATTTTGTAAAAATCTGGAAAGAGAAGGATTCTTTCCTCTTCAGAAAACAAAAGAGTACAAGAGCTTCTTATTGCTTGGCAGAGTCACTCCAAAGTTCACAAAGCTGTTGTTAAATTCTGTGCTGCCCCTGGGGTTCAGCCTGCAGCTGGGTCTGTGCAGGAACATAACCCACATCTGTGAAAATCCGTTGGCAGAGCAACGAAACTCTACAACATCTTCTGGGTTTTTTCCCCAGCACATCTCCAGCGTTTCAGGATCACTTTAAACATCTCTTTTTAGACATTTAATAGATTTTCTTTAGTAGGGAATAAAATTTACATGGCAATGTAAATTTTACGATTTCACAAATTTTGCATCAATTCACAAATGATGGCAAAACGAGTGACAGACCTAAGATTCTCTCTGTTGTGACAATAAACAATAAACAGAAACCTTCCAAATCCTGCAGAGTTTTCAAAATGAAGCAAGAAGGTGATAAGGGAGACTTAAAGCACTTATACCACACTTCTAAATACCTTACATTAGAATAAAAAATAACACAAGACTGGACTTTGAAGTCCAAAAAACAAAAAATCTCACAGTCTGAGCTGTTTTTAAGCAGAAAACTTCTGTGATAGGGAACCTACACTTCAAATTAGAATCTATCTGGGAATATTCCTTAAGCCATTACTTAAGAGAAACAACAGGGATTTTTGCACCCTTTTACTCATGACAGCATCCCAAGAAGTGTTTTATTTTTGTCTATTGATATTAAAAAACAGAAATAATTGAACTCAACCAAAAGTCTGTATAGCCAGACTGAGGTTAATTCCTGATGCTCAGACTACCCTAAAGGAAACTTTTACCTCAACAATTATCCACGGAACAGGTTTTCCTTTAAAGCCCGGAGTACACCTCTGGAAGAAAACCTCTCTTCATTTTGTATTGTGCCATTATTCACCAAGCCAGCACACGTTAAACTTCTGATAGCCTGGGTAAATTCCATATGCACATCAGTGCCTGTGGCATTTCACAAAAGGTCAGGCTTGTTTAATTAGCAAGATACTGAAGTGGTCTTTAAAATATTTCAAGACTTTTTTAGTCCAGACTCTGATGTAAGAAATAATCATTTGCCTACCCACAATTCTTCAGCCTCTTATTTGGTCAGCAAATGACGTTGTTGTTCATTTAAAATTGGTAACCTCTTCCTCAAAGTGTGTTTTTCTTGCTCTTATAAAACCCAGCATCAGCCACAGTCAAGCCTGTCTGGTCAGGGTGGTGGCTTTGGTATCAACCTTGCTCCCTAATCTTCCAAAGGAATTTAACAGCTCCCTGAAAGGGCTCAGGAATTCGCCTGTGCTGAAAGGTCACGATGGGAAAGAGTCTCACCCTGGTGAAGTTATCACAGTTTGAAGAATTAAAAAAAAAAATAAGAGAGAACTCCAAAGCAGCTCAGGCACCGCTCTCAAGGGACGGAATTACCAACACTGCTTTGTCTTGGCTCATCCCACGTATTTCAGGCACAGACTGGGACTGTGGAGGTTCTGTGCAGTCAGCAGGAGGAGATGGATTTACTGATGCCTCCAGAGCCAGAGTACAACCAGGCTGGATGCTCTGCATCCCCAGTGGAATGTCATTTTATAGAGTGGGGAGGTGGGAGTCAGTCCCCCTGCGGCTCAGCTGGCCAGGCCGTGCCTCTCCCCAGCCATCCCAAAGCCTCTCTGGGAGGAAGAGGGAGCAGGAATATTCCTGCTGTGTGCAAGACACCTGCTCTGGACACGAGCAGAGAAATCTGAGCAGCTGAATGCAGAGGAGAGGAGGGAGTTTGGGGTCGGGAGGGAAGAGTGGGGTAAGAGGGTGCAAGGTTTGGGGAGACACAACACAGCTGGGCACAGGATTCGGCTGCTGGCCATGCAAAAAGGGAGGGGAGACTAATCCAGAAGGACCCCAAACCCCTACACTTGTGGGAGCAGCACTCCAGGATGGCTCCAACAAATCAGAAACATTTCCTGCGGTGCCAACCACATCGTGAAAGGGCTGAGGAGGGGCTGGGACAACCCTCAAGGCCTTGCCCGGTACTCAGGAAGGAACGGGAGGTGCTGGGGCCCTGAGGGGTCCCTGGCGGGACAGGACAGACGTACCTTGGTGCCGATGATGGAGCGCACCTCGTCGTCGGGCGACGTGGGGGTGCCGGAGATGTCGGGGTTGCTGTTGCTGAGGCTGCGCGAGCGGTTCAGGTTGAGGCTGGCGGGGCGCACGGCCGACCTGGCCATGGTGGCGTAGTGCACCGAGCCCCCCAGGCCGCCGGGACCTGCGGGGACGTCCGGTCAGTGCGGCCACCCAGAGCCCCTCAGCACACCCAGGCTTTTCCTCACCCGTCAGTGCAGCCATTCTTTATCACCCAGAGCCCCTCAGGACACCCAGGCTTTTCCTCACCGGTCAGTGCGGCCATTCTTTATCACCCAGAGCCCCTCAGCACACCCAGGCTTTTCCTCACCCGTCAGTGCAGCCATTCTTTATCACCCAGAGCCCCTCAGCACACCCAGGCTTTTCCTCACCGGTCAGTGCGGCCATTCTTTATCACCCAGAGCCCCTCAGGACACCCAGGCTTTTCCTCACCCATCAGTCCGGCCATTCTTTATCACCCAGAGCCCCTCAGCACACCCAGGCTTTTCCTCACTGGTCAGTGCGGCCACCCAGAGCCCCTCAGGACACCCAGGCTTTTCCTCACCGGTCAGTGCAGCCATTCTTTATCACCCAGAGCCCCTCAGGACACCCAGGCTTTTCCTCACCGGTCAGTCCGGCCATTCTTTATCACCCAGAGCCCCTCAGGACACCCAGGCCTCTCCTGTCCGGTCAGTGCGGCCACCCAGAGCCCCTCAGGACACCCAGGCTTTTCCTCACCCATCAGTCCGGCCATTCTTTATCACCCAGACCCCCTCAGGACACCCAGGCTTTTCCTCACCGGTCAGTGCGGCCACCCAGAGCCCCTCAGCACACCCAGGCTTTTCCTCACCGGTCAGTCTGGCCACCCAGAGCCCCTCAGGACACCCAGGCCTCTCCTGTCCAGTCAGTGCGGCCACCCAGACCCCTCAGGACACCCAGGCCTCTCCTGTCTGGTCAGTCTGGCCACCCAGGGCCCCTCAGGACACCCAGGCCTCTCCTGCTTGGTCAGTCCGGCCACCCAGACCCCTCAGGACACCCAGCCTGGTCACTCCAGCCATCCTTTATCCCCCAGACCCCTCAGGACACCCAGCCTGGTCACTCCAGCCATCCTTTATCCCCCAGGGCCCTCAGGACACCCAGCCTGGTCACTCCAGCCACCCTGTATCCCCCAGACCCCTCAGGACACCCAGCCTGGTCACTCCAGCCACCCTGTATCCCCCAGACCCCTCAGGACACCCAGCCTGGTCACTCCGGCCATCCTTTATCCCCCAGACCCCTCAGCACACCCAGCCTGGTCACTCCAGCCACCCTTTATCCCCCAGACCCCTCAGGACACCCAGCCTGGTCACTCCAGCCATCCTTTATCCCCCAGACCCCTCAGGACACCCAGCCTGGTCACTCCGGCCATCCTTTATCCCCCAGACCCCTCAGGACACCCAGCCTGGTCACTCCAGCCATCCTTTATCCCCCAGACCCCTCAGGACACCCAGCCCCACCCCAGGCCTCCCCTGCCCGTCTCTCCAGCACGGGAATCAAAAGCTGTTTTATCCAAGAAGCAAGAGAATCCCTGTGGGACTGTCTTTAGCTAAGGGGATGTTTTCCAGACCTCACACTCAACACCCTCCAAAGGTGGGCCCAGTTGTAGGTACAAAAGCTTCCCAACAGCTCTGAGCTTTCCCACTCTGTGCATGAACATTCCCTCCAAAGCCTGGTTTTCCATGGCTGCCACTCCACCTCTTTCTCATCCCTTCCTCTCAGCAGGGCTGGGATTAATTTTTTTCCCTCCTGTACCCAGACATGTGTTTTCTAGTATTTATACTCCTGCTTTAAATACATAATGTCTGTATTTTATATGTACACATAAAAATAAAAATATGACGTATATATATGTATAGGTAAATTAAAATATGTAAAATATTATTTAAATAATAAATTTAACTAATTTAGGCTCTATTTCAGCCCAAATTTGGTCATCAATTGCAATGGTAAGGAGAGCAAGTTTTTGTTCAACTGATGGATAATACTCTTTGGATTATCTATTCTACCCAGCCAGTGTTTAAACTTCTGCTGGAACTGGATTAAAATATAAAAGTTCTTGTGAGGGAGACTGGGAAATACGACAGGGGCCAGGAGTGCATCACATCTGTCTCATAGGAAAAAAACCAGATTTTTTCTGTAATTCACGATCCTTCAGCAGAGACACCGTTATTTAAAATCATCAAATATAAAAAATCATCAAATAATTAGTCTGACCTGACCATCACTAATTAAACTCATCTTTTAAGTGGCTGCACTGGCAAATTAATAACAGGGCCCTGCAGGGAAGCAGCCACACAGCTGGAGCTCAGGAGCACCTGCCAGCAAGTGGCTTCTGCCTTCTTTTAACAAACTTGAAATAAAATGAAGAAAAAAAACAAACAATAAAAAGAGCTACCTGGTGATGGTGAGTTGGGATAGGTGTTGGGCAGGCGAAAAACATAATAAATATAGGAGGCAAGAAGGCTGTTCCTGCCATGCTGGTCCTGGTTGCCATCCAAGTTCTTGTGAAGTCTGTTTATGATCGATGCCATCGCTTCAAAAGATGCTTGGCCCAGGTTAACTGAAAGCAAAAAGCGAGGAGTTTGGTTTAGACTGCAGCAGGAGCCAGGGCAAATCCTAAATGTGCTGTTCATCCACCTCCTGTGGGTAAATGGTGGAGCTTTTCAGAGCCTAGCAAGCATTTCTCATCCCAAACTGAGACTGGGGTTTGAACCAGGTCTAACCAGCCTGAGAGCAGGACAGCTGTTCCTGTGATCAGCTGCCCCTTTTATTAATAATCAATTTAATGAATTTAGGCTCCATTTCTGGAAGCAGCCCAACTTTAGTCATCAACGGCAATGGTAACAAGATGAAGTCTTTGTTTAATTCGATAATACCCTTTGGATATTTATCATGCCTTCCTCAGTTAATTATTTCCTCTATTTAAGTCTTAGCCAAAATAAAAACTGTACCAAAAGAACAGTTTCATTTTGTCTCAAGAAAAAAGCTGTTCTGAAAATGAACACAAAAATCTACACAAAGACTGAAGCAGATATTCTAGAAAAATTACGGATGAAGTAGACAGCAGCGAGAGAATGAAAATCTTATTTTAAATAAATCCAGTCGCTAATGTCCACAATATTCCATACAAACCAACTGAACCAATACGGAACACCGAAAGAGTGAAAGAACATTAAAATATAAAATAAAAATGCAGGTAAATTCTTTCCCAGAAAGATTAAATGAATAAATGATTGACACAGCTAAGAAAAAAAATTTACAAGTATTTTTAAAGCAGTCTTAGATCCTTATATTCCACCACCTCCAAACTCAGGTTTCCTACAAAAAAAAAATCAACAAAACCTGCTATTTTAAATACTAAGGATCTAATCCTGGCTTAAACTTGAGATTTTTTTGTACAGCCAGAGCTTAGCCCTTCACAGGGAGCAAAAGAAGGGACTATTCATGCTGGCAGTACCAGAGCCACAACAGGAACATGCAGCATCTGTATTTTCCTACTTTACCTACTTCCAAACTTTCCAAGGCTATTTGGAATTCCAACTTTCTGTCAGGATGGAGAAGCTTTAACGAGCTCCAGTGCTAAAAACATGCTGAGCTTCCAGAAAACTCAGGCTCTTTTCTGGTGGCTCAATTTGGACACCAAACTCCCAGTCTTTCTTAGAAGCTTTCCATTCAATATTAAATATTGCTCCTGTGTATATCACCCCAGATCTGGATGCCAGCATGTTTTATTTGGGAGACACTTGGTATATTAGCGGCACTAAAATGAAGCATAAAAATGGACTTTTTTACTTCTACATAAATATGACAAAATTGGAAGTGTCAAACTTTCAGCGATGTAATTCTCTATAAAACTTAAATAAAATACCTATTTGGCCTGCAATGACAGGAGGTCTTACTACCAGAAGGATCAGTTTGTCAAGCAGGAGATGAAGAAATCGAACTACCGGCTCCAGTTGAGAGGAATTTAAAGCTGAAATGCTGCTCTTCAGTTCGTTTTCCAAGTTGTTTTCCATAATTCTCATGTCTCCTATTCGCACAGGGAACATGTGCTCATCCAGAGCATGGACAAGTGCAAAGAACTTGTCGAGGTAAGGGTCCTACAACAGGAAAAAAGCCAATAATCAGCAAGAATCTCTGAAATATCTTCATTTTCTGTGGATTTGTGTCTCACGGATGGGTTCTCACCCTCATTTTTCTATCTGGCCATTTAATCTCACAAAATTAGCAGAAATTCAAAATCTCTGAGAGATCATCTTGTCCATATTTAAATTCTAGCTCTAGTTTAAAAGGTGTCAAGGCAAAACAAGAGGATGCACAGGGTGCGTGTCCTTAGAAAAAACAGACAAAAAGGCACTAAAATCACATTACTATTTACAGCACAAATAAAACACGCCAACTCCATCGAAATGACACAGTGGGAACGAATAAAACACAAGCTGAAATGATTAAACAAAATGATTGTCATCTTTATTTTCAGATCAAAGACAGACAGAGGGGAAATACACGGAGAAACAAAAGAGGAGGAGAAGGGGAAGAACAAGAAAACAACAACAAAACAAGAAAACATCATTTGCCTGGGCTGTGTTAGAGCTGTTGTATCGAGCACAGCAGGCTGAGGTCTGAAAACACTGCTGGCCCTGCGAATAAAGGCCACACCACTCATACTTTTAAGCAGAACTTCTCAAAAATACTCACAGCAGAATGTGGAAAAACAGGTGTGCTGGCTCAGAACTGAAAATGAGATTGCAATTTCACTACAAGGGATTGTTACAGCCTTCACAGCATCAAGTCTGACAGTGCTTCAACTGTCAGAAGATTATTTTATTCCAGTGCCTGCTCTCCACACCTACCTGAGTGTGGAGGGATGACACAGCAACCACTTCCACGTTGAAAACCCCTTTGTGGTTATCCACCCACTTCATCCCAGGGAGAGGAACCTGCAGGTTGAGGGAAGAACGTGAGAGGATGGGACAGAGAGCAGAGCTTAGGCTCTGCTAATTACAATTTAATTTATTTTCGTCTGTTTTGGTCGGATCACACACACACAGCCAGACACAAACACTAAAATCCCGTCCAAATTTCACGGTATTTAAGAAATAAATAAATGCACACACACGGATACGTGCACATACATCCTCTCATTTTTTCTCACGTGTGCTCTGCTGGTTTTCAGAACTCAGCT
Source organism: Hirundo rustica (assembly GCF_015227805.2). Lineage (NCBI taxonomy): Eukaryota > Metazoa > Chordata > Aves > Passeriformes > Hirundinidae > Hirundo > Hirundo rustica. The sequence continues at coordinate 2,414,259 of NC_053458.1, read as the reverse complement.
CACCTCTGGAGAGAGCACTGAGTAAGCCTGTGGTGGCTTTTCCAATGACACAGGGAGACAGAACTGACCCGTCTTTAACCGGCCGTTCTGGAGCATCGGGATCCACTGGGAAAAAAAGAAAACAAACAAAACCACACATTTCCTAAGGCTTTCTTGGAGCTTTTGCCGATTTCTCAAGCTCTCCAATGGGATGTGAGCTCACAGGGATGCTACACAAAGAGCCAGCAAATGGATTGGAATGAAACCTGTGCTGAAAAGTGTAAGGATGGAAAGGCACTCACGGTGTAGCCGACTGGAGTCTCCAGGGGTGTGTTTTGCTTTTGTTGGCAACTGACGTGGTAGAAAGTAAAAAGCAGGTGGTGGTGGTCTGTCAGAGTGGCTGGAAGCTTAATCTTGATTTCCTCATGAAAATCAGGAGATCTGTGAAGAGAGCAGAGCCTCAGCTGAGTCACCCACAGTGGTTCGCTACCTTGTGCTCGAGACTGAACCCTTTGAGTTAAAGGACCTGCAGGGAAGGGAGTGGATGGACTACCCCAAGGGATTAAAGCTCCCTTTCTGATCAGCAAGCACTGGAAAAACTTCCAATCCACAACAAAATGGACAGCAGCCTCCTCCTCACACAGGCACTCTGAACCACATGAGCAATAAACTCATCTCAACGTGCATCCCCGACCTGTAGGACAGAACCTCCCCTAGAACATCTCTCTCTGGCACAGGTGCAAAGCCAGGAAAAAGTTCCTGCTGGATTCAGCACTCCTCACCCCAGCTGCAATGGAATCATTTCCAAGCCCAAGCAGCTCCAATTTGTACCTGATGTCTAAAAGGCTCCAAGAAAACAACGGGGGCACCTGCTACCCTGAGTTTGGAACATAAATCTTCCTGACTACTGACTGGAGTTGTACTTGGAGCATCTGCTGAGCTGGGCTACGTGCTCAGGATCACACAAAGCTGATCTGTACCAGAGAAAACAAAGACTCTGTCTCCCAGTTGTCACAAAACTCTAAGGATGGCATCAACTGGCACTGCAGTCACTGTGAATGCTGTCCAGACGCTGATTGTTAAATAATTAACACCAGTTAATCATCACTGGTGAGCTACTGCACTTCCACACTGTGTTTTACCTGTTGTGATACACCACAGCTGTGTATGCTTCTTTGGAAAACTCAGGACAGCTGGATTTGCCAAAGATGACCTGCAAAAAGAGGAAAAAAACCACAGAAACTCCCCTATAAAACTGTGCCAAGAATTTGTTCCATAATCCTGCAGGGACATTTAGAGCTCCATTTATTGTGCTCCTGTGCAGTTACACCAGCTTGTTCCCTGCACCTTCACTTACAGGCAGCACTTCAGTCAGTCACTGAAAAGGCACAATTTTAACAACTCCAGTGACACATGGACACAGACAGAACTGATGGCTGCAAGCACCCCCGCACAGATCTTCCCTGAGCGGGGATCACTGCTGGCCCTGAACAAAGCTGTCACCTTCCATTCTTTTGTCATGGAAGCAAAGCTCCTATTCCAACCACGAGCAGGGTCTGCTGCAAACACAGAACCACAGAATCCCAGACTGGGTTGGAAGGGAATTTAAATCCCACCCCAGGAATGAGACAGGGACACCTTCCACTACCCCAGGTTGCTCCAAGCCCCATCCTGCCTGGCTTTGGACACTTCCAGGGATGGAGAATCTCTCTGGGCAACCTCTGCCAGGGCCTCACCACCCTCATAATCAATAATCTCCTGTTAAAACCCCAGCTGCTCCCCTGTTACTTTACAAACTCTACACAAAGGCACTCTGTGCTCTGAAACAGAATTTTCTGTTCCTCTGGTTATTTTGCAAGGCGTTTCAGCGAGGTTTTATCACAGGGGTTTCCTGACTGCAAGGAGAGCTCTGCCCTCCCCGAGGAGCACAAAGCCTCCCCTCACCGGCATGGCGTTGCTGGGATCCTCTCCGTACATGAACTGCACTTTCACTGTGATATTCCTGGCTGATCCCTGGCGGTTGGCAAAGTTAAGGCTCTGTGGATACACATAAAGGAGATTCCTGCAAGAGACAAAGGCAGGAGGTGATGAGAGGGATCACACATTCATTAATGCTGTCAACTCAAACCTCTGTGGAAACGTTCATAGTGAAGGGGTGGGCATTTTCCATTCTCTCAGATGCAGTGCACACCCAGACAAACAATTTGTCTTTGGTAATGACCCCTTATTTCAGGCCTCAAAAGACGTAATTTTAAAACTCTCGTCATATTTTGAAACAGTTCTTGTTTGGAAAGGTACTTAAAAAAATCCATCTAAAAATTTCCCAGTGATTCTACAATCTGAGAAGTTCAAAAGGAAAGACAACATGAATACAAAAGCTTTATTTACTTCTACTTTATATACTTTATTTGCTCAACACAGAGCAGCTCATTTCTGTTAAATATCTTCCTTCTCCTGGGTTTGTTGGGTTTTTTTTTTTCTTTTCTTTTTTAAATCTCCTGACATCAGGATGACTTCAGGTTGCATATCTCCTCTGAGAATGGATTAAACTAAATGGACACGTGTAGCTTCAGGTAATGACAACACTCCCAGGTACCTAAAGGACTGTTTCAAAGTCTGAAGTAATAAAGTGCTCATCACATCCACAGGGAATGCGGCAGGACACAATGGGAGGAAATTGCAGCACAGGAGATTTAGGTGAGGCACAAGGGAAAATGTTCTGGCTGTAAGGAGAGTTAAAGCAGTAGAACAAATTGCCTTGGAGGCTGTGAAACTCCATTTTCTGGTGGTTTCTCAGGACAGGTGAGGCAGACACTCTCCAGACGGGTTTAAAGACAACCTCAACCTTCTCTGGGCAGGGGACACATCATGGAAACCCCTTCCAGTCCCATTTCTCCAAGTCTGTGATTACTTTAACAGCCATGAGAGATGCAAAATTCTGCAGTATTTTCTGTCCTCTGAGCCCCTGCCAACAAGGTGAACGTTGGATTCACACTTTATCAGCAAAACTGCCCACTACAAACCCCTACCTGTCCTTTGTGCAAGTAATTTAGACCTACACCAAGCTCCTTGATGTTCTCTTAAGGACAAAAAAAAAAAAAAACAAAAACCAACCCCCACAACCTTTTCGACCTCAACACTCAGTTACTCAAAGGAAATGAACATTCTCTTGCTGCCAAACAAGTCTAAATGTCTGAATTGTTGCACAGCTTTAAAAAACCAGCCTGGAAATCGCCAGCCCATCTCCCACACAGCCCTGGCCACCACACCAGCCCCATTCCTCCTTGGCCAGGCTGGCTCCTGCAGCTCCAGCCAGGGGATCCAGGAGGGATGAGTACATGGAAGCTCAGGGAGAGCTGCAAGTGCTCCCAGGGATAAAGGACTGGCACGCTGCATTCTGCCCCAAACACTGCAGAACCAACCCTCTAACACCCCTGGCTTGTGAGGCAAGAGGAAAAAGAGGTTCCCTTCCCTCTGGGAACCACCCCGTGGGTCTGAACACAATTTGTAAGTGGTTTCCGAGTGTTCCCTGTCCCAGAGAGACAACAGATGTCAGATGGGCTCAGAAAAGTGAAGTGAGGAGCACAGCAGGACAACATTTAAGGTGTAATAAAGCAGCTGCTGTCGAGTGCTGGCAGCAGGAGCTTGATAACAAAAAGACTCATTTTTGGATTCTCAGGAGGGCAGTAACTCAGGGAAGGTACCTGGTGCATTTTAGATGCCAGGAGTTTCCAAAACACCTGCACTGGTGGGACACACTCCTGGAGGAGCAGCTGCCCTTGGCTGCCCCAAACAGCACTAATGACAATATTTTGGCCAATGAATCCCACCCAAGGACTTGGTTCTGATGGCAATTCCATTTGCTCCCCAAACAGTCCCATCCACACAGACACAGCTAAGGCTGATGCTAAGGAATTCCCTGAGAGCAACCCAGCTCCAGGGATACTTGGGGCAGCCTCACAAACCAGGATCTGCTTCAGCCCTGCAGGCAGAGGGATGAGCTTAGCAGGCAAGGGGGAATTTCATCCCTTTCAAGTCCTTCATGGTGAATTAAGTTTTTGAATCCCATCCCCACTGGTCACTTTGCCAAATCAACGCTCTCCTACTATCTCAGAGGGGGCCAGGGCCATTTTTGTGACTCTCCTAAATTACTTTGCTCTGCCATGAATACATTTGCTGCTTGATGTTCTTTTCAAAATGAAAATGGAGATGAAAATTTACTCTAAAATGTACCTTGCTCATAAAACTTTTATTAAGTATTATTAGTGCTTAAGAGAAGGATTTAAGGTATTTGTGAAGCCAGGCTACAGGATCTCTATATTAAAGGCAGGCTTATGCAAAGGATTGATTTATGCTGAGGAAAGGGACAGGTTGTTCCCCTCTCCACTGCTTTTCAAGCCCTCATTAAGGGCATTTCACAAGGAAGAAGCTCTTGGTGCTTATGGGATTGCAGATGCACAGATCCCATCGGAAAAGGGACAGGGGGATGTTCCCCCTGCTCAGGCAGCCTCTCTCCAGGGGGTTTCCTATCACAGGCATCTTCCCTTTGTGGAAAACTTATATGGAAAGAGGGGAAAAAATGTCCAGCTGGCAAATCAGACTGTGACCCCAAATGGAAAAATCCTGCTTTCCCTGACCACAGGATCCCAGGCTGGTGGGGGTTGGAAGGATCACGTCATCCCACCCCCTGCCATGTCCAGGCACACGTTCCACTGCCCCAGAACCAACCTGGCCTTGGACATTTCCTGGGATGGGGCAGCCAGAGCTCCTCTGGACAAACTGTGCAGGGCCCCACCACCCACACAAAAATGAATTTATTCCCAGTATCTAATCTAATCTAAACCTACATTCTTTCAGGTTACAACCATCACCTGTTGTCCTGTCCCTCCGTCCCTTGTCCCCAGTCCCTCTCCAGCTCTCCTGGAGCTCCTTTAGGCCCTGGAAGGGGCTCTGAGCTTTCCCTGGATCCTTCTCCTCTCCATCCCCAGCTCTCCCAGCCCCTCTTCTACCCTACATAACTAAAAACCTCATCTCCCTGTCTAAACACAGCTACAGGAGCCATGGAAACAGACTGATGGCTGAAAAAGTCACGGGAACGTTACGAATGTTTTGATTTCCATCAATAAAAGTTCCAGGCAGGAGCTTTAAACCCAAGGACTTGTGTTTGGAGTTCTTACTAAAATGCCACGCCAAATATACGCAAAGCTTGTCCTGTTATCTCAAACAGATCTCCAAAGCACTTTTACTTCCATAAAATAAATTGCTAAAGTGCAAAGGCTTCCCAAGCCATGGAAATAATGACACTCCTCTAAATATTTATGTAATATCATTGCAGCCATTTTGCAAAATCCTTCACAAGGATATTAAAACATTAAGAGCTGCTCCTAACTCTTAGAGGGAATTTCTAGCTACCATGAATATTTCCCTTTTCAGGAAAACCCAGAGAGACCCTTTTCTTTGCTTTATTCCTACCATAAAAACCATTAAAAGCCCATATAATCAGGGTCACCCAGGTGCACGGAAGATCTTCAGGATCATGTTTGTTATACACATCTCCTCCTGACTGGGCTGCCAACTCTCAGAGGCAGGATTCCCTCTTAGGGTTTCCACAGCTCTTGAATTTTACGGTTTAGTCATGCCAGAAGCTTTTCTCCTCTCTGCTTTCCTGTGTCCCACTTTTCTTCTGGACTCTGGGACGGTTGTGACATCTAGGGGTGTTCTGCAGGGAGTTTAGCGCTGCCTGATGTCCCTGGCCTTGGCACTAATACGGAAACGTGCTTGGCAGCTAATTAGTGCACTTTTTTTATTAATATTTGACATCAGGGCCTTTTGGCTGCCTGTTCCCTTTGGAAAACAAACCTTTTCCACAGGCAGGGTCGTGCCTGAGCAGCACCAGCAGCACATAAGCCACAAGCTGGAGAAACCTGGTAGAAAGTCTGATCCCCAGCTGCTTGGTCATTGCTGTATCTTGATTAACTCCCCATATTTTTTTCTAAAGACTAAGCCAAGAAGAAAGAATTTTGGAGGGGGTGATGGGGTGAGGAAGAATTCGAAATAAACCGGAGAGATTTCTTACTGAAACCGTTAAAAAAGAAAATGGTTCATCTGAAACCACATAAAACCAAAGCCACTTAAATACTGTGAGGTGGATTGAAGAATGCCTATACATTTGGGTTGGGGTTGGGGTTTGTTTTTTTTAAATTTTACAACCAGTCCTTCAAGTTTTGCAGCCCAAAATCCCTGTGTCAGATGCCAGAGAAACAATTCAGAATTGTTTTTTGTTTTTTGAAGGAATCCCTGTTCTGCCCAGAGCTGGGCCTGACCACCTCCCTGCTTCTGCTGGTTTTCCTTACTTCGGGTACTCCAGTAGCTCTGATCCCAATCATACTGGCACAAAATATTCCCCAGCAATTAATCTCACCTCTAAAATACTTTCACAGTATTTAACTGTGAATGGAAAAGTTACCTGCATATTGCCAACCCCTGAGCACACCAATACAGGAGGTAAAAATTTCGGTTTTTAAACATTTTTTCTATGGATGCTTCATATCACACGTGCATATTTATGTGAACAACACAACAGAAAGTCCAGGGGAAGAATTCCTGAACACACGAGAATTTAGCAAAAACCTGAAAACTCTCCAAAGTACATTGTGCAATGCTTGGTTTTGATTTCTTGGATTGCTATGAATGAGTTCAGAAAGAGAAATACCTTTCACTCACACTGCAATACTACCCAAAAACCGCCCACGTTTCCATGCAGAGACCCACTGCAGAACTGGGCATTTTATTTCAGAGCACTTGCATGCAGCCTTTTCTTTATGCAGTGTGAATCTTAAACTGCAAAAAGAATGGTAAAGTGAGAAATGCAAGCGAGGTATTATTTATCTCGCCCACCCCTGGAAAGCAGCTCTTAAAAAATAAGTTTTCTACGGTGTAAATTACTGCACAAACCTTAACACAGTAGAATCACACCCAGGCAATCTCTGGACCTAATTCCCTCTTTCTCACTTAATCTGGGCTCGATGACAAGTAAATCCACTGCAGCACAATGAGTTACGTCAGAAAACGGCCCGAGATGAAAATCAAGCTGTGTGAATCATCTGGGAATATTCTGCCCTTCCACAGCTCATCAAGGAGCTTCACAACCTGAACATCCAGCGCTCTTAAACATGGTAAAATCCTTTCACGCTCCTGAGGCAATAAAGGGAGCCAAACAACACAAACAAGGAGCAATTTAAGCCCTTACCATGATTATGACCCGAAATTAACCTATTAAAAAGAGTTGTGCGAAAAAACACCGTGACATCAATAACATTTTACACCCGAAGGCCTGGCAGATGGAAAAGTTCAGAACCAGTTTAATCAGCAACGTTGCCCATCTCTCAGTTTTATCTTCCCAGGTATTCAACCTACATTCAGGAGGGGTTACACTCGTTCAAACACACCGAGTTTAATGATCAACCCGCTGCTCTGCCTCTCCTAAAACCAAGAGGGGTATAAATAGATCAAGTTCTGCGAGGCAGAACAGCCACGGAGCACAAGCTCTCACTGGGAAAAGTCTCTGCATCCTGAGCAAAGAGAACCAAGAGCAGGAAACATGAAGATCATTCCAGTTTTACTACTCCTGGCCCCGCTGGCTCTCCAGGCTGGAGCTGACAAGGATTTCTACTCCGTCGGCTCCGCCGGATCTCCCGAAACGAAATCGAGATTTGCGATGCTGGACGACGTCCGGATCCTGGCCAACGGCCTCCTCCAGCTGGGGCACGGCCTCAAAGACTTCGTGCACAAGACCAAGGGGCAGATGAACGACATCTTTCAGAAGCTCTACATTTTTGACAGGTCCTTTTACGAGCTCTCCCTGCAAACCAGCGAAATCAAGGAGGAAGAAGAACAGCTCCGGCAAACCACGGCCAGGCTGCAAATCAACAACGAGGAGATCAAGAACCTCTCGCAGGAGATGAACCTGAAGATTGAAGACCTCATCCAAAACAAAATCCAGCTGCAGGAGCAAGTGTGGGGACTGGAGGACAAGGTCACCAAACTGGCCATTATCCAGCCTTCGGTGCAAGAGACAGAAGAAATTTCTTCACTCAAAGTAAGTGACTTGTGAAAGGCCCTGACACGCTGAGCCAAAATACACTGCGATGCCATCACCAGTAATTATGCAATAGAAGCTTCCCCTTGCTCCTCACTAGTCTGCATTTTGAGAAAGAAATCACTGTAATAACCTTAAAAACCAAAAAAACAATCACTGTCTTACCCTGACACAGCGTTAATTTTGCTGTAAAATTCCCCAGGGAAATCAGTGAAAAACCGTGAAATTACAAAGCTCTGCGTTATTTTCAGTACTTATTTGCAAATCTATTTTAAGAAATTTTGTCATCGCAACGATAAAAAAAGTTTTGCAATCGGGAAAATGACGAGATTCCCAAGGCCATGGTTTGTACATCACCTGCTCACCCCAAATCGATGCAGTGGGAACTGCCTGCTCAGTGCAGAAACAGGCAACTTAAACCCTCAGAGAGGGCTATTTGCAGCACCTCTAGGACCTCCAGAAATAAAGAATCTTACAAGGGTTAATAAAATTAACATGCTGATCATGCTGGGTAGTTAGGTGGGTATAAGGTTTTCTATAGAAAGGGAAATATTAACTGTATTTTGCAGAAGTATAAAAAGGCCAAGCAATTTGCATGGGAAAATACTGGATGTTCGTGTCAAAGCAAAGAGATGAATCCCGATCTCTCAAATCCCAAGCTGATAGCCTAAATGCTGGGAATTTTCCCCTTTTTTGATCATTGCCATATATCTAGTTTGAATCCAGGGCTGATTCCACAGAATCGTTCTGGATGTGAAAATGGAAGGAAAAGAACAACTATTAAAAGAGTCTACACAGTTGCCAGTAGTTTGTCTCAAAAAAAAGGGGTGTTCGCTCCAGAAGCAAAGAAATTTTTCAATTTAGAAGCAAATCAGGCAAAACTTTGGAGCTGGACTTTGATGATCCTGGTGGGTCCCTTCCAGCTAGGGATATTCTAGGATTTTCTGGAAAAGGAAGGGCAATGTTCAATGCTTTGTGCCTCTCCAAACTGGCCCCAGGACAAGAGTGACAGAGGCAGCAGCACTGTTGGAGGTCTTCTGCTGCTCCTCACCCTCCTCCATCCCTCCCTCCCTGTCCTCAGGCTTTTGTGGAGCAGCAGGACAACGACATCAAGCAGCTCCTGAAAACCGTGGAGGACCAGCACGTGCAGCTGGACAGGCAGCACAACCAGATCATGGAGCTGGAGGACAAGGTACAGGAACCACCTCTGCTTCTCCTCCCACCTCTCCTGACACTGAGGGAGTTGAGGGTCCAAGCCCTGGGGTCAGGCACCCCTTGTTCAGTTTGGGGTGGAGAGGAAGGTGGGGGCCACTTTGAGGTACCAGTTTTGGGGAGAGGCTGCAGTGCTGCCAGGCAGGAGCTATGGCCAACAACAGCTTTGAGATCCGCCTCAAAGATCAACAACCTTGTCTCTCTCAGCAATCCAGGCTGCTGCATTTTCTGACTGATAATAAGAGGAAAAAAAAAAACAAACCTGAAATTATCTATCACATTATTGTTCTTCCATTGGTCTGAAGTCTCATTGCTTTCTACCTCTTTCTTAACTTCTGAAATCCACTCCCAGACTGGAAGCCCAACATGTATCACTGTAACACAGTGCAACATGTGTGCTCAGATTTAATTTATTCTGAGAGTAAAATGCATTTCAGCCTAAGGAACTGCGGGCTCTGTCCTCCTTAGCTGTTGCTATTATTTATCTAAGTGATGTCACCTGAGGAAATAAGGTAAATCTGTTTGCCCATTAAGGTGCACCACATGAGAAGGGGTTATTTCCTCCCCTGGTGAATCCTACCCTCTCAGAGCAGTGGCACAGTTGGCATTCCAACACCAAAATTCCACCAGCGTGGAGCTGAAGTTATTTTTATGCGGCAAATTGGGTATTCTACAGGATTACACTCGCTAGAAAAATTATTCTCTGCACGAAATTGCCTTGATCCATGAATCTCCTCATTCCAGAGCCTTGGGAAATTAACAGTGCAATTCTGGCTCTTGCAGCTAAACCACATCGAGCTCCAGGAGCTGCTGGAGAATTCCTTCCCGGGGGAGCAGCAGGAACCAGAGACCATCCCCTCTGCTGTGCACAAGCCCATGGCTGGGACATACAGAGCTGATGGTGAGACCCGGCTCAGACGTGGCTGCAGCACACGCTGCATTCCCAGTGCCCTCTGGGACACACTTGGGTTGGTTCTTAGGAGTCAAAGACTAAAAGGAGAACATTTTTATGTTATACACTGGGCTGTGGGAAGGAACTAGATTTCCTACTTTGGAAAAAAATGTCATTATCTCTTTAGCCCCACTCCAGCTGTGCTTGTCCCTGTGGTGACACACAGGAACAATGTCCCAAAATGCAGGAACAGGATCCATTCCCCTCTTATAAACACGCTGTGACCATGCTTTTACCCATGTCTATCCTGTGGAGCCTGGACAGAGAACTCATTATTTCACACTGGCTAATTCTAAGATTTAGAAGTCCTTTCTTTGAAGTTGAAAGGCGTTGATGAAGTGTAGCAGTGGGCATGGTACTTACTAGGAACTTTACAAGGGGCAGGAAAGCCCATTTGCCAGAGTCTTGTCTTAGGCCTTAGAAACTTTCCAAAATCCTCCTGCCTCACTAAAAAACCACAGGCAGTCCAACCCATGCAACCCTTGGCAGCTGCACCATTATACCCAAAGCAGCCCGCCCATCCCACGACATTTATTGCAAAATAAAATCACCAATATGATGGTTCCCATGTTTTTTTCTTTAGCTCTCAGCTCAGCACACCCCAAGCAGGATTTTTGACAGGCTGTTTTGCTTTTCCAGGTGCTGCTGCTGACTGCACTGCTCTCTACCACACTGGGGTGCAGGACAGTGGAGTCTACACTATTCAGCCCAATGGCTCAGAGCCTTTCAACGTCTACTGTGAAACGAAATTCGGTAAGAGCTGTGCCAGCAACAGTCTAATTTTCACAGAAATATCGTCCTCTAAGCCAAACAACTTTGCCTCCTCCCAAAGTACACGAGAACTCATGATTTATGTATCTTCTTGACTTCTCTCAGTGGCCTGTCTGCTCTGAACTCAGGTTTGCCATATCCTGAAATCTCCTTATTGCTGGTCTCGTTCTTTATTTCCCTCTTGCTTATACTGAGGAAAGGACATTCAATCGTGTGACATAAATTAAGGATATCCAAATCCCAAGCCCCTTTAGCTGCAGGTAATGAAAATGGTCATTATAAAAGCCCTTACAGGGCAACCACAAATGCATTTCCCAAAGAAAAGCAAACAGCAAAACAATTTGCTTTTACAAAAGTCAAATTTTGTTCATTGACAGGCTCTGCTTTAGACTGAGTTGTGCCAAACTAACTCAGAGAAGTGAGACCTGGGACAGGATTGCTGTGCCACGTTTGGGACAACACAACTGTCTTGTCACCTACCCAAGCTCCACCTTCCTAAGGAGCCCAAGTTTGTTCCTTTTGCCACCAAGATCACCCAGGGCTTGGCCAGTTCCCTCACTCTTCGCTTTCTCTGCATCCCAGAGGTGCTCTGTGCCTGTCCCACACTCCCCTCTGTCCCCAGCGCAGCAGGGAACACGCGGGGCCACCTCACGTGTTTGGAGCGCAAACAGAACTCCCAGGGCTGCCCTCTGCAAAAAGCTCCTTTGCTTACATTTGGTGGAGCTGCTGAAGTGAGGGTGTCATGACCTGGGCTCAGGAGAAAACCCCCCTGGAGCTGCAGTGTGGACACAGCCCCAGCAGCTCACCCCTGCCCTGGAGCTGTGCCAGCAGCCAGGCACTATCAGCACCGAGTGTGACCCCCTGAGTCAACGTCTGGGGCTTTTCATCTCTCTTCTTTATCAATTTCCCTGTCCCACAGCTCTCATAAACAAGTGAAACCCAGTTAAGGCAGCCCAAGAGAACAACTCTGTGAGTGGCAGAACAACTCTGAGTGGAGTCACCCCGAGAGTGGCCGACGATGCTCCAACGGCCCTGGGGTCTCTCCAGCTGGCCTCATTTGAGTTCCCTTCATTAAGACTTTAATTAACTCATTCTACTTCAAAATGGGAGCACCCCAGAGCACACTCAGGGACAGGTAATGAGGTCAAGGCCAAGCTGTGACTTATTTTCCCTTTCCCCAGGCACATCCTGGACTGTAATCCAGAAGAGAGTGGATGGATCGCTGGATTTCAACCAAACTTGGGACGCCTACACAAACGGCTTTGGTGACCTCAATGGTAAATGTCCCTTCTTCTTGTGTCTCTTGGTATCAATTGATTTGAGAATCTTATGGAAAGGAAAGCAGACTAAACCTGCAATTAACAGCTGACTGATTTGTTGGAAATACCAGAAAGTGCTCACGTGTAACTCGTGAAATTCTCAAAGACATCCCTTCAAACAGGTGTTTAGAAACTGAACCAAGGCCAGAATGCTTTAAACACTATTTTATCGAGATTTCACTACTTACAAAAGCACCTCCCAAAGCCTTTCAAATATACACAGAGGCAAAAGCTCATGAAGCTGCTGTCACTGCTTTCTCTGAACCTTTCTGCCATCCTGTTACCCGTAAAACCACATCAGATTTTCCAGCCCCAGGAGAGCCCAAGGCTCTGTGTGTGCTCCCCTGAGCAAACACCTCAGGCTTCTCCAGAGTGGCCAATCCCCTCCATGGCTGGACAGGGTGAGGAGACACCCACGGTCCTCTGTTAATCATCAACTCCTAAGGATTTGTAGCACCAAGTGCTGCCCAACAGCTTCCTCATCCAGAATATGTTCCTTGTTCTTCCTCATACGAGACGAGTGACCTCTTGTTTAGGAAATATTCTGACTTTCTAAGCATAGCACAGATCTAAACGTCACCAAGGTGAGCAGCAATATTGACTTATTTCCTCATCTTTTATAATAAAGAGCTGCTGGATCTCTCAACCTTTCCCTCAGTTTTGGGACAGGAGCTCACAGCTGAGGCAGACTTTGACTTGTAAAGTTTAGCTGAACCTGCTGAGTGCTTCAGTGGCTCCTTGGTTGGTCTCCCAACTCCCAAATACTGCACCAAGATGCAGCCAAATGTTTTCAGAGTTGGGTTTTGCAGAGAATCTCACTGCTCTCAGCTGTGTCTTAGTGCTCTGCTGCATCTTCTGAGGTGATAAAATAAACCAGGTTACAGCTCCTAACCTGGAAATTAGTATTTTCTTCAACCATCCTGACTTCTATGGCTTTAAATGCCAGCTGTGTGCATGGCACCCACTTTCTACATGCGCCAATTACCTGCGCTGATAATAAGTCACTAAATGAATATAATATATGAAACCAATTAAAACTAATGATCAGAAATTCCAGCAAAAGAAAAATCCCCTTTGTACATGAGGGTGTTGAAACCCCAGTTTGGTTCTGCAGCTCTTTCCTCCCAAAATGCAACAATTGCAATTAGGTTTTATGTATGTCACTCGCTTCATTTGTCACACGCTTCCAATTACACACCTTTTAAATGTCTCCAGCTCCCTCTCAGAGTTCCACACGAGGTGGGAAACTTAAAGGGGGAAGCTCCAGTTCATTTAGAACTCCTGCTTTTATTGATCATCAGTGTGCAATTAAGCAGAGGTAAACAAAAAGAATGTAGCAGCAGACCTCTGCAAAGATCAACGGTCCCCAAGACTCAAATCACTGATTTAATTAAAGCAATTAATAAAGCCTTTTAAATACTGTATTTTCGCACACGCTACCTGCAGGTTTATCCCTAAAATCAAACTCAGCATCTCTTCCCTCCAACTTTGCAGAGGAATTCTGGCTGGGCCTGAAGAAGATCTACTCCATCACCAAGCAGGGGAATTACCTCCTGCGGATCGAGCTGCAGGACTGGCGGGGCAACAGGAGGCACATCGAGTACAGCTTCAGCCTGGGGGGCCCCAGCACCAACTTCACCCTGCAGCTGTCCAGGATGTCCGGGAGCATTCCCAACGCGCTCCCGGAGCACGCGGAGCTGCGCTTCTCCACCGCAGACCGGGCCGGGGACACGGCCGGAGACTCCAGCTGCCCCGGGAACCACCTAGGTACGGTCCCCAAGTGAGCATGGAGCTCTCTGCCCCATGATCACCTCAGCAGGGAATGGCTTGGGTTGAGAACCACCTAGGTACGGTCCCCAAGTGAGCATGGAGTGCTCTGCCCCACGATCACCCCAGCAGGGGATGGGCTGGGTGGAGAATCATCTAGGAATGGTCCCAAAGTGAGCATGGAGTGCTCTGCCCCATGATCCCCCCAGCGGGAATGGGCTGGGTGGAGAATCATCTAGGAACAGTCCCAAAGTGAGCATGGACTGCTCTGCCCCATCATCACCTCAGCAGGGAATGGCTTGGGTTGAGAACCACCTAGGTACGGTCCCCAAGTGAGCATGGAGTGCTCTGCTCCATGATCCCCCCAGCAGGGAATGGGCTGGGTGGAGAATCATCTAGGAACAGTCCCAAAATGAGCATGGAGTGCTCTGCCCCATGATCACCTCAGCAGGGAATGGGCTGGGTGGAGAATCATCCAGATATGGTCCCAAAGTGAGCATGGAGTGCTCTGCCCCATGATCCCCCCAGCAGGGAATGGGCTGGGTGGAGAATCATCTAGATATGGTCCCAAAGTGAGCATGGAGTGCTCTGCTCCATCATCACCCCAGCAGGGAATGGGCTGGGTGGAGAATCATCTAGGAACGGTCCCAAAGTGAGCATGGAGTGCTCTGCTCCATGATCACCTCATCATGGAATGGCCTGGGTTGGAATAGAGCTTAAAGCTCATCCTGTTTCAACCCTGTCCTGTCCAGCCTGGCTTTGGACACTTCCAGGGTTGGGATTCCAGAGTATCTCCAGACAACCTCTACCAGCCCCTTACCACCCTCACGGAGAAGAATTTCTTCCCAATATCCCATCTAATCCTGCCCTCCTGTGTGAATGACCAGCACCAGAAACAGGCTGAAATAACCCTGAGGATGAGATTCCAAACTCTAAAGCCAAGGGCTGTCCCTCCTCTGATGCCTGATCTGGTGTGGCAGCCCCAGGTTGGATTGTTTGATCCCTTTTTGCAAAGATCCCAGAGACAAACTGACTTCTAACTCCATTTAGGCTACAACCCAAAAGTTAATAACAAGTGAGTTTCCATTCAAAGGCAGATTTTAGCTGCTTGTCAAATATACACAATATAACCACTCTCTAAAGAGCCATGGATGCAAGGCATCCATTTCTCCTTGGAGATAATTTGGTTAAGGGGTTCTTAATTCTCTGATTTTCTAAAGCTTTTGTTTCCCAGTTTATAGCAGAAAGCAAACAACTGAAAAAGCAATTAAATTATTAAACCCCAGGGTACAAATCTGTCCTCCAGCCACCTGCTTCACGCAACAAACGCTTTGTACATCATCCTAGGCATCCTTGAAAACTGTGGATGCCCAAAAGAATTCCAAGAGGATCCTCTCTCAAGAGGGGCTGGGGAAGGGTCTGGAGCAGCTGAGGGAGCTGGAGAGGGGCTCAGGGGGAACCTTGTGGCTCTGCACAACTCCTGACAGGAGGGGACAGCCACGGGGGTCGGGCTCTGCTCCCAGGGAACAGCGACAGGAGGAGAGGGAATGGCCTCAAGTTACAGCAGAGGAGAATTACACTGATTAGAGGGAAAATTTCTCCATGGAAAGGGTTGTCCAGCCCTGGCAGAGCTGCCCAGGGCAGTGGTGGAGTCCCCATCCCTGGAGGGATTTAAAATCCCTGTGGATGTGGCACTTGGGGACGCGGGGCAGTGGCGGCCTTGGCAGCGCTGGGGAATGGTTGCTCTCAGTGACTTTAGAGGACTTCTGAACTCAAACAGCCCAATGATTCAGGAATCCTGGGTAAAAGCCAATTTAGCTGGAATTTGGGGTCTAAAGCAGATTTCTGTTGCAAAGAGGAGCTGTTCACTCTGCCACAGAGCGCAGACAGTGTCTGACATTCCCACCTTGCTCCTCAGGAGGCTGGTGGCACAGCGAGTGTGAGGAAACCAACCTGAACGGGAAATACGTCACGCCACGGTCCAGGGGAAGGCTGGACAGAGGAAAAGGCTTGTACTGGAAGCCTAAGAAAGGAAGATACTACCTGCTCAAGTCAACCAAGATAATGATCCACCCAACAGACTTAAAAAGCTTTGACTGAGCGCTCGACCTGCTGCATTTTAACTCGGAACAAACACACTGGACTTTAGCACACCAAAGGACTTGATGCTATGTTTGCCAACAGATGCTACGTCCCAATCCATGCCCTGCATGGAACTGCTCCAAAACATAAACCTGAGGCATCTGAGACGGTGTTACAAAATGTTTGGTGAGTATTGTCATTCCCTCAAGCCCCGATGTGAATGTGCTGCAACTTTTTGTGAAGCTTTTCCCTCCCCAGGATGAAATTCTAATGCTTAGGAGCCAACCTGTCACATATTGGATAATACTGTTTGGGGGAATGGGTTTTCAGGCTGTGCATTCCTCCCTGGGTTGTGTAGCAGGGAACACAGAAAGTGTTTCCTGGGAACAAAGGGCTGGCAAAACCCTACAGAAAACATTTAGGGGGAAAAAAGAAAAGAAATTTTGCTTCTTGAAGTAACTAATCGAACGTTTGGTTCGTGTTTTTGTTGTGGAATGTTTTAGGAGCGAATGAAAGACGAGTAATTCCTCCTTTTAGGGCTCTGGGTATTTCCAGACAATTTTTTAGGAGTGTAGCTGAGGCTAATCCATCCTGACTGGAGCACTGTGCACACACAGGGCGGCAGAGCAGTCCCACACTCTGCAGAGGAACTGCACATCTGGGCAGAGCAGTCCTGCTCCTCTGCATCCCCTGCCCTGCAGAGGAACTGCACATCTGGGCAGAGCAGTCCTGCTCCTCTGCATCCCACACCCTGCAGAGGAACTGCACATCTGGGCAGAGCAGTCCTGCTCCTCTGCATCCCCCGCTCTGCAGAGGAGCTGCACATCTGGGGCTCTGCTCCCTCAGAGTGAGGAGCCAAACTCCAAACCCGCTGAAAGGAGGAAGAGATCTGCTCTCCTCAGCTGAAATGAATCAGAGCCAAGCCTTTGTGACCTTTCAGTCCAACCAACCAAGGAATTAAACAGACAACCAAGTGAGCACACAACAAAACCCCTTTCACTTTGGGAACAGCTGCTCCAGTGGGGTCAGGGGTGCCAACCCACGAACCCAGTAGGCACAAGCCATGGGACAGGGCTGGTCCAGCTCCTGGGGACACTCACGTGTTGAACTTCAGCTGCAGAACCCTGAGTGACAGCCCTGGAGGTGCTGACTCACAGAACCCCCAATCCTGCACTTCCCCTGAGTCATATTGACTTGTTTATCTTCCCCAACCCTTGTACAGTGTGGGTTTTTTATCTCAGCACCCGCAATCGCACAGGAAACGGTTTTGGTGGTAATTTGTCAGAGTGAAACCCCGTGAACAGAATGTGTTAATTACAGAGAAGCTGCAAACAAAAAAAAAAAATCCTTTTACTTTTCACGGGTTTGTAACAGAGGTGAAATCATGCAGTGTTGCTTATTTGTACTGGTTTACTGTAATGTTAAATTACCTGTCCAATAAATAAACAGACAAATAAATAAGAGGCTGAGACTTTTCAAAGTACAGAATACGGAACTTGACTAAACCCTCCTTGTAAGCTTTGATTTATAAAAACCTGGTTTGTATCTAAATTTAAATAAATTTGCTAAATTGGTGAAATTACTCAGCTGATGAAGACAATTCCATTCAGCCATGTAATATCTTCAAAGATACTGTGAAAAAGCCTTAAATTAATAATGGTACACAATGAAAAGAAATCTGCTCCCAGCCTGGGTTTTGTTATAGGAAGGTTACTGTTTCCCAAGGTATTTAGAAAAATTCCTATTTTTCAGGGCTTCAGGAGATTTTTTTTGCCAAGTATTGTAAACAAAGAAATTGCTTGGAAACCAAAATGGAATTACGAGCAAAGGGATTATGCATTTTCTCTATTTCTATCCCCCCCCTTAAAGAAAACAAAAAGTCACTGAAAGTGACATAAACTAATAAAACCAGCAGGAGAACGGTGACTTTAGCAAAGGAAAGAGCGCAGAGAAAACGGAAAAGCTTTTAACCAAATTCCACCCCGAGTTCTGGGAAATGGAGAAACCTCTCCCGTGTTCTCATTCACAGCCAAGTTTGGTGCAAAGCTGTTTGTGCCTCCCCAGCTGAGCCTCTCCTGCTGTGTCAGCCTGAACCCTTCCCGTGCCTCTGGCACTGCACCTCTGCCCTTAAACCAAATTTTGCAACGGATCCCGCTTGATAAGGGAGGAATTTCTACACTTGCCAGTCTCAGGCCCTGGAAAGTGAAATGGATTTCCAAACTCTGACCTGTATGTGGTGTTTGGGACGTAGACATCCCTGGCAGGGAACTCCAGGATTTCTCTTGTAGGTCTGACTCTGCTGTCTGGGTAAAGCTTGACCTGCAGCAGCTCTGGGGTTAGGCAGTAGTGGGGGTTCTCTGGAGCTGGAGATATGTCTATCTTCAACTGAGCTGCAAGAAGAAAGGGATTTGATTAATTTATAAAGAGAAATTAATTTGTCTTTGAAAGCATAACTGTGCTTTGTTTCTTCAGGTTAATAGCCCATATATTCATTGACATCCTATATATGGATTTAATAAATCAACAAAAGATAAATTACCGAAGTGGATTTGTTAACAAGTATCAGTGGATCCAACTGATCTCTAAGGCAACTGAGGGACCAGATAATAAGAACCAACAGAAAATATGCATCTTACCAAGGCATAGATGCTTTTTTCCTAGGAAAACTGGGGAAATGCAGCCCAGATAATGCTCCTGTGAGGCCCAGCTATTGTTACAAACAAAACTCCATCAGAGGAAAGGCTGAAAACCCCTGATACTGGTCAGGCTACAAAACAAGAGGTGAACTGATCACAACATCCAAGTGTGCTTGAGGCCATGGCACACCAGATTCAGATTCATTTGCAGCAAGATAATCTTGTGAAGTTTTCCTAAAACCTAACTTGACTGCACAGCCAGCTGAGAGCTGGGGAGATGATCCAAGGAAGAGAGACAGGATTGCTGTCCCGGGAGAGTTTTAAGAGCAGGTTAAGGAAATACTGTCAGGAATAGCACAGGTCAGGGACCAGCCTCACTGAGGTGTGCCAGGGTTTCTATTCCCCTTTCTCAAACAGAGGTGAAACCTGCTCCTATTAACCAGGAGTGGGAGCCAGGAGAGAGATCGCCTTTGGGACAGAGATGGGAAACAGAGGTTCCTGGGTTTGGGACAGAGATGGGAAACAGAGGTTCCTGGCTTTGGGACAGAGATGGGAAACAGAGGTTCCTGGGTTTGGGACAGAGATGGAACAGAGGTTCCTGGGTTTGGGACGGAGATGAGGAACAGAGGTTCCTGGGTTTGGGACAGAGATGGAACAGAGGTTCCTGGGTTTGGGACGGAGATGAGGAACAGAGGTTCCTGGGTTTGGGACAGATGAGGAACAGAGGTTCCTGGGTTTGGGACAGATGAGGAACAGAGGTTCCTGGGTTTGGGACAGATGAGGAACAGAGGTTCCTGGGTTTGGGACAGAGATGAGGAACAGAGGTTCCTGGGTTTGGGACAGATGAGGAACAGAGGTTCCTGGGTTTGGGACAGAGATGGGAAACAGAGGTTCCTGGGTTTGGGACAGAGATGGGAAACAGAGGTTCCTGGGTTTGGGACAGAGATGGGAAACAGAGGTTCCTGGGTTTGGGACAGAGATGGGAAACAGAGGTTCCTGGGTTTGGGACAGAGATGGAACAGTGGCTCCTGGGTTTGGGACAGAGATGGGAAACAGAGGTTCCTGGCTTTGGGACAGAGATGAGGAACAGAGGTTCCTGGCTTTGGGACAGAGATGGAACAGAGGTTCCTGGCTTTGGGACAGAGATGAGGAACAGAGGTTCCTGGCTTTGGGACAGAGATGAAGAACAGAGGTTCCTGGCTTTGGGACAGAGATGGAACAGTGGTTCCTGGGTTTGGGACAGATGAGAAACAGAGGTTCTTAGGTTTGGGACAGATGGGAAACAGAGGTTCCAGGGTTTGGGACAGAGATGGAACAGAGGTTCCAGGGTTTGGGACAGAGATGGAACAGTGGTTCCTGGGTTTGGGACAGATGAGAAACAGAGGTTCCAGGGTTTGGGACAGAGATGAGGAACAGTGGTTCCTGGGTTTGCGGCTTTGGGGTTTGCATTTTCTCCTCACAGACATCACCCTCGGTGTGCCAGTGACAAACCTGCCCCAGAACACCTTCAGTGCTCCTGCTGTCCAGGGATTGCTCTCGAGGATCTCTTTGGGGTGCCTGGGTGAGGAATTCACCCAAGAGCTGAACCTCTGAGCCCAGAAGGGCTGGCTGGATACCTGTGATGGGTCTGAGCCTGCGCAGCACCGACGAGGGACGTCTCATGTCAGCCAGGAACTTGTACAGGTCCTCATCGCTCAGGCGATCCCCCTCCTGCTCAGGGTGCAAGATTTGGTTACCCAAAAAACCCCTCCAGGGCTGCCAGGGAGGGAACAAAACCCTCCCAATCCCACAGGCTCTCCCCTCTGACACCAAACTGGCCCTTCCCAGAACAAGGTGTTAACATTAATGATAATTACACTTCATTTCTCCATCCTTTCCCCTTCCTTCATCCCTTATTAATCATCCTGACAGCTGCAGGAACTTTTAATTGAGAGCCTTTTCTCTCCCCATCAATATTATCTTTTTCCAAACTGGAAATGGCTGCTAAAAGGTTTCCCAAAAATACCCATTTTTTAGCAAGTGGAGTAGTTTGAAAAAGTATCTGTCATTCAGGAGGTGATCTTCATTCCCTCTCCTCTGCCTTTCCGTTGGGATGAGCCCAGAACAATCTTATTTTTCAGGAAAAGTAGGAAGTGCAAGGAGCCTGTTGTCAGTCTTCCCTGTGCCCATTCTAATAGCTCAGAGATTTGCTAATTTTGGAAATATTACAGAAAATGGGACTCTGCCAGCCAAAAGCAGAAGATACTTGATTTTAAAAGGGAAGAAATCACAACAATAAAAAAAAAAAGGCAAATGGAAGTAGGAAAGCACTGGATAGTGTTCAACTAATAGTTAACAGGAGAAAAGGAAGACAATAAACAATCTGAAATTTAAAATCTTAAATTGATGTCTGGCAGTTTTTAAAGGACAAATTAAATAAAATCAGCTGCTTCAAAGTAAAAATAACCTCTACAAAGTAAATAAACACATGCTTTTGTAAATCATTACTAACTCAGTGACCAGTTTCTCCTTAACTACATGTGACATTAAGCAAATCTTAGAAAATTTTCAGCTCATTACTTTTTGCTACGCTTGACTAAAAAATTTCTTGCTTTAATCATGTTTTCCACTCCCCAGGAAAACCCCAAGCTCTGGCTAAGAGGAGCTGCCACTCAGCAAAGCAGCATCACAAGCAGAATGCTTTGTTTTCCTCAGGGATCTCTGGATGTGTCCAGGGAACTGATGCCAACCTTAAATCACTCTGAGGAATTGGATCCATTACTAGCAGAATTAATGTATTATATAACGTTTTGTAATATATAACTGTAGCAGAGTAGGTTTGGATTGGATATTAGGGAGAAATTGTTCCCTGGGAGGGTGGGGAGGGCCTGGCACAGGAATTCCCAGAGGAGCTGTGGCTGCCCCTGGATCCCTGGCAGTGCCCGAGGCCAGGCTGGAGCACCCAGGGACAGTGGGAGGTGTCCCTGCCATGGCAGGGCTGGCACTGGATGGGCTTTGAGCTCCCCTCCAAGCCCAAGCAGTCTGTGATTCCATGAAAACTGACACCTCACACACCAAACCCACCTCAAGGACTGCTGCTCAAGGATTCCCCGCGATTGGGGAACAGAAATCAAACGCGGCACGAATCAAGCCCTCGGCGACCTCACACCATCCAACCCTCCTGGCCAAGAAACAACCCCTGAGTGGGGCATTTTGCTGCCATACCTGCTTGAAGAAGTTGGTCACCGTCAGGGTGGCCGGCCTGAAGCTGCTCAGGTTGCAAGCCTCGTCCCCGCTCGTGGTCCTCTCCAAGGAGCGCCTCCCGACGATGCTGGAATTCCGCCGCTCCGACCACGAGCCCTTCCGCTCTGCAAAACGCGGCGGGGACGAGGGAAGGAGTTAGAAAACAAAGCAGAAAAACTACACTCTCCAAGAGCCTACTTTTGTTCCAAGCAGGGTTGTTGTCACAGGAGGAGAGAGAACGATGCCGTGAGGTGACAGAAGAGGCGGTTCTGCTCCGGAGCCATCGGGAGGCTACGGAGCACAGCTGACTCCCGCTCCCCTCCCAGCCACCTCACCCCAGCGCTCTCCTGCTGTTATAAAAGCCTTTCTCATGCTGAGATTTATGTATTTCCCTTGCTCTGAAAGATGATGAAGTTGGCAGTTTTGGGGGATGCTGAAGAGCAGTTTCGGATGAGCTATGCGGCTCACAAAGATTAATCCGCTCCTTTGGAAAATGTCCATCCGACTGTAATGCTCCCTCAGTCTCACAAGCCTGGTTTTAAATAATATAACAGATGGTTTGCTTGTAAAATCCTTGAAAGATAAATCCATTTGCTACCATAGACTTTTCTGGTTTAGCTCAACCATGACCCCAGACCATCAGGGCAGGGGGAGGAAAGCGATAAAAGGAGCAACAGCGGCTACGGGCCACGAACCAAAACCTCTGGATCTGCCCACATTCCCTCCTGCAGATGCCAAGTCCTGTACCTCCTGTGCCAACTTCAACTTCTGTGGAATCCCTTTCCAAGCTGCCAGCGCTGCTCACAATGTTCATGAGGTGAATGGCTGTCCAGGCAAAAGGCATCCGGTACTTCCCCAGTCTTTGGCAAAACTGCTCTGCCTGGCCTTTCAGCTTCTCCAACTTTTCCTTGTTCTGCCAAGAAAATATTCAACCCAAGAGGTTAAAAGGAGAGGGCAAGGAGCAGAGGTTCATTTAGCAAAATCAGTGAGGAATGATGGTGTCTTTCTTAACTCCCAGTGATTGCGTGTTTCGGTAGCACCTTCCAGAGGAGGATCACCCAAGTGTTGGGAAAATGCAACTTCTGCTGCTCAAAAGAGGCCACCAGAGGACAGTCAGAGCAGTTCTTTTATGTTCTTAACCCTCCTGAACAGCCTGTCAAACCCCAGTGAGCTCATCTGCCCGCTGCTCCTTCCAGAAAATCTGAATTTTCCTAACGTGATTCTATGCAGCAGGTGCTCAGATCATCCGGAGCGGAGTGGGAAACTCACAACATTCCTCGAATAAGTAGTGTCATACTCATTTTGTCAAGGAAAAAAGGGAATAAAAGAGGATTTTTCCATAGCTCTGCATATTAAAGAGCAGTTTTTAGAGCTTTGGGGAGGAAATATTTTATTAAGAGGTTGATTAAAACTAACAAATCATCCAAGCTTTTGAGAAAGCCAAATGGAGAGGCTGGGATCACAAGAAGGGCTGGAACCTCTGCTCCGCCCTCATTATTCCCTTTGATCCACACCTGGCTCAACCCCACTGCACACAAAATTAGGAACATTTCTGAGGGTCTTTTAGAATCAGGCAGAAGTGCAAAAGCAGTGGAAAAGTTGAATTTTCTCCTGCGAATTCCCATCCAAGGCTGCCTTCCCTCGACCCAGCTGATGCTTTGGGACAGGGCATCACAGATGGCTGACCTTGATGGGAACCACAAATCTCCCCTGACAGCCACAAAAACTGCTGACCTTTAACTACTCCACCCCAATAAGGCATCAAGACTCCAAGGTCTTTGGCTCTTTTCTTGGCCTTCAGAATGGCATCAAATTCTTAATTAAAAATGGATCCTTTTAAAGACAGGAACAGTGTCAATGGTCCGAGGTAAAAGAAAATACGTTTAATTTTTTACCAAAACACCAAAAAAATTCTTACCTTTGCTGCATCAGACTCTTTAAAAATCATATAAGGCTCTGCACACTCCCCAATATCTCCCTGCTGTAAAACTTTTTCCAGCTGAGAAGGGAAAATGAACCATTATAAGGACATGTAGCCAGCAAGGATTAATAAATTGAACAAGCACAAAGCAGCAAAAAATTCCTTCAAAAGAGCTGAAGCCTGGTGAGTCAGTGTGTAAGAAGAATTTCCTGCAGAACTTTCACACTGCCTGTGAACTGAAAATGTGTCTTGAACTCCCCTTTTGACCACAGGATGATTTTTATCCAGAGTCCAGCCAAAAATCTCGACTCAAGCACCCACCTGAACGAGCAACAATCGTGCACTCATTGAATCAAAGGAGAGAACAGAGAATAACTTTTATTTTTGTGCACTTTATCCCAGGAGTGACCAATGTTGCACTTGATTTCAGTTATGGATCTCACTCTCTTGGCAATTCCAGCCCTTAAACCCATCTGGAAATCTGCCTGAGGGGCGTGTGTCCTTTTTGAAATGAGATTCAGATCAACAGATATTTTTAAATCCCTGGCTTATCTGTCATTTTAAGGAGTCAGAACATTGTTTTATATGAAAACCAAGGCCAAGCCCCAAAAAACTGATTTATATCATCAGGCAAACCTTTGTGCTCCTTCCAGTTTCAAAGGAACTTAAGTGAGGATACCTGAAATAAAGCAGCACTGTTTACACTTTAGAGAACAGAATTCTTATTTTATTTCACATAAAAACCAAGAGACCACAATAATTTCAATTTCCCTGGCATTTCTTACCTTTATTACTAGAAAGACATCTTGGGATGGGTAGGTGATAGAAAAGATGGCAGATCTGGCCAGGGTGGAAATAGCAGCAGGGGGCACATGAGGCCGAAGCATTCCCTTCATTTGCTCCGAGTTTAAATCAAAGTAGAAATTCTCTGAAATCTAAGGAACAAATTGGGGAGTTTCAAGCATTAGTTATATATATATATATATTTTTTTTTTTGATAGATTCTTCATGAATAATTTAAAATTGTTTTAAAATACATGTTAAAAACTCCTAGTTTTAAACCATAACTAAACTAAAGGGGGAAAAAAAACTAAACTAAAAGGAAAAAAAACCCCACTTTTTGATTAAGAAATCAAGGCAGGACAGAGAGGGAAGAAATGGAGGAAACACCACAAAGTATCCATAAAATTTCCTCCAGCTCCTCTAAAGCGTGCAGCCCCATCACAGGGGTAGGAATTACCATTGTTACCTGAATTGAAAATACCAAAATATCAAAGTGGGGGGGAAAAAAAAGGGGAGGAGGGGGAAAGAAAAAAAAGGGGAAACAACATCCCCTGACAGACAGACACTGAGCTTTCTACCCTGAAACGCCAAATCCTTGACTGCAAAGCTTCAGAGCCAAAAAAGATGTGAGCAAGATACCAACACCAGAGGTCACTAAAGAACTTACTGCATTAGAGCCAAAAAAAAAAAAAAAAAAAGGAGTAATGAGATGATAAAATTGGCTTATGAAATGTGATTTAAATATTAAACAAAGTTCACATAATATTCTACATACTCTCATCTACATAACTTAAATCTCAATGCATTAAATTCAAGCCTTAAAGAGATAAATGTCAAAATGCATATTTTTAACATTTTTCTCTCCACTACTGCTAATACCTTGAATAGGGAAAACCAAGAGACGCTTTAAATATTAAACACAGGACATAAATAGGCGAATAAATGTATTTTGCATTTCCTGTAACTTAGATCTTGAAAAGACTCCCCAGTTTCGTTTTGATTTTTAGCGATTTTAGCACGTGTGACTTTCTTGTGCCTTACTGAAGCGTTGCTTGGACCCGTGCCATGCTGAATCACCAAAAAGAGATTAAGAAAGTCATAAAAACCTAATCTAAATAAAAGGTTTCAGTTACCTAAGTTCTCTCTGGGGAAGAGATTTTTGAAAGACAAAACTGGAATATATATCTATATATATGTATATGTATGTATGTGTGTGTGTGTGTGTGTATATATATATATGTATATATATGTATTTTCTGATTTCGGGCACTCACATATTATCTAATATTTTTAAGTTTTACCTCAACTGCTTCACCAAGAAGAACACACAAGATGGTTCATCAAATGCCTTCAATCATTCTGCCAACCTCTACGTCCCTGTCCTCTTAAAGCTCTGCCACCAGAATGAATTCCTCCACTTTTTTGTTTTTCAATTTCAGCAGAAATGTCACACTCAAGTAATTAAAAACCTACCTTCTTCTTTTCCTTAACATCATACAAAGCCAAGCTTGCAAAAATGGGCTCAATTTCTATTTCAAACCTGGAAAGAAGGAAACACACAATCAGTTGATTTGCATTTTTTGTCAGAAGGAAAAACCAACCCTGCCCCTAAATCCTCCCTGGCTGATGGGGACTGAGATGTCAGGAATGGCTGAGCCAGCCCAAGGGCTGCTCCTGCTCCAAAGGGATCTTGTTTCCCAATTTCCATCCCACTCCTGTCCTGGTCCCTCCCACCAGGACCGTGTCAGAGCTCCCTGGACTTTCTAAAAGCCACTGGAACTCAGTGAAAGCCAAGCAAAGCAGCCCAAAAGCTTCTTCAAAGGGAGAGGAAGTGTTAATTGGGATAACTGGAGCACTCAGCTCCCCTGATACCCTGGAGAAGCCAATTCCCTCTGCTCCTCTCACCAGGACCCCTGCCTCTGGACACTCAGGGACACCTATTTTGGCGATTTTCAACAGTTAACTGCTGAAAGTACCAAAAACTCCCCCAGAAAGGCGCTCAGCTTTTCACAGTGAACTGTTACCCAGTGTTTATGCAAATTCCAACACTCCCAACGAGAACACTGACCCACCAAACAGAGCTGAACTTATTGTGAGAACACCTGGGGAGCTAAAGGGATTTAAAACATTCAAAACCTGGCCCTGCACCACAGGGAGCAGGGGCTGAAACGCCATTCTTGTCTGCACAGCCTCCCCACAAAATTCACTCCCCACCCACACCCAGCCCTTGCAGAGAGCTCCCAGCTTCAGCCTGCACTCCTCCTTCCAACAGGGACACCACCACCAAACAGGTGCTTTCTCCAGTTTTGCAACAAAGCTGAGATTAACCTGGAAGTGACCCTGCTCAGGTCATCTGAGCCTTCTCCCTGGGGAAACGTCTCCTTGCTTTTTGTGCCACTGAGATGGCACAATCTTGGATTACACCCCCCAGCACAGGCTCAGAGATCCCCAGGTACACAGGCAAACAGGTAGCTGGGCAGTTTGGCTACAAATATGCAGTCAGCAAGAGATGCTTAAAGAGCAGAAAACATTAATTTCCAGCATCTAACTTATTTATGCTAAAGACACCCTCCTTTGGAGGGAAAGCTGCACTGCTACTGCGTATTATGTTGTTCCAGTTCATAAAAGGCTGCAAAATCAGTTCATCTCTACGGCTATATTAGGTCCTGGAGTACTCTACGAGCAGGAGAAATGTCCCACACATATATCTCAGTTATGAGCAGCAACTGGAGCTCTCTAATAAGAAGGGTTGACCTAACTGAGGACACAGAAGATGAATACAGCAGTGTGGAAAATCAGTTTTGTACTTTATTTCTCCAAGGGAATAACAGTAAAATTTTACCTTGTGTTATTAGAGAAGAGTTATAGGCAATGAACCAGCTGCAGGTAACCCTATATTCAGGAGCTCCACTTCATTAAACTTGTTTAACAGGTTCTATTCCTCCAGTTAATGCTTACTAAGTATATAAAGTCTTCACTCTTAAAGGGACACAGTCAAGGTTGTTGAGCCTAAACTTTGGCAAATCTTTGGTTGTCTTTACGCTTCTAAAGCCCCAGCATTTTTAACCTTTAAATTCAATCTCAAATTTCCTCGTTAGCGAGGTGAACACCAGTGAGTGGCCAAGTTCAGAGCCCTGGAGGAGCGTGGTGAAGCCTCACGTCACACGCCAGTGACATGAACAGGTAGAGCTGGAAAGCAACAGGGAGAGAAGCCAAGGGAGGAGGAGATTTCCTGGCTCATCACTGCAGGAAGTCTCGAAGATACGACTGTGCAACTCAACCTTTATAAAATTAACCTCGAAGCTTATGACCAAACCATGCAAAGACCCTTCCAGGGCAATAAGCAAAGCAGTGGAGATATTCCAGATGCACGTGGCTAGAGCAGCAGATTTCAGCTCTGAATTTCTGCAGTGCAGCTGTCCGCTGGAGTGGTACTTACTTCAGGGACAAACACTTCACCAGGAGTCTTTGGCCAAAGTGTTCTTTGGGTACTTCAGGGACACTGAGTCTCTCTATGGGCTCCTCCTGGAATCAGAGACACAACCCCTGTACAAACCACCAGCAGAAATCAGGAGGCAAACACATCTATCACTTCTTTCTTCTAACACACAGCACCAATTTAATCCGAGGCTTCCCAGCACGGAGCATTCAGCAGCAGCTATAAATATGCTAAATTAGATCCCTTTAATGTTTCTACCTTACTGGGGATTGCATAACCAGAAGGGAAACACAATCTTCAGAAAGTAATATCCATGGGCGAGACACTGCGCTGAAAAACACAAAACAGCCGCAGTTCTCATGCCTTGGTGACCTTAAATCCTTTAAATCCGTGGCAGACTGGCAGCTTTCACGTTCCCTAAACCCTTCACTTCTTCAGCCTCACCCACACGCACGTAAAAATACCTCATCGGGCGCCGGGTGCAGCGCAAAAAGCTCCTTATGCCTACTGGACTTCCTCTGGTCCTCGTTGTGGTGGTCAATCTCCTCGTTTGGGGTCCTGTCCAGCAGGTTGGGGAGAAGGGCATCGGGCAGGGAGTTCTTCAGGTCGAAGATGCTGCAGGCCCAGCTGCCCCGGGGAGTGTCGTCGATGGACATCGAGCGTCGCTTCAGGTCATCCTGAGAGCCAACAAAATTCAAAGCAGCTCGTAACGGGGAAAGGACTGCACTTTTTAAAGCAGGGCTATAAATTCGGTTTTATGCAGCGAGGTTTTAAAGGCACGTTACTTGTTCGTCCTGGTAGCTGTTGCCATCCGGAGCTTCGTCAGACTCGAAGACCTGTTTGGGGAGCCCTTTTTGCCTCTCCTTCTGTTTGTCCAAGGTGTTGGGATTGAAGCCGGTTCCCAGCTTGTGGTATCTGCAAAGAGAGGATTTCAAACACGTTCTCAACAGCTCTTTTGACCCCGACCCCAGAAGCAGCACCCCGGAACAAAGCCGGCATTATCAGCGCGGGTGCTCCCGAGGCAGGAGCTGCTCTCTGCAAACACAATTTCCAGGCAGCTCCACTGGAGCTGGGGCATCAGCCAGCAGCCACTATTCCACCACTACAATGTGACTCTGTTCATCTATAAAGCCACTCTGGGTGATGTCAAAAGGAGGATTATCAAGGGCCAATTAAAGCCATTAAAAAATGACCCATTGTGATGCCAAGCTAAAAACAGGCCGGGAACACCAGGGCTCGAAGGCCAGTGGCTCTGCTGGAGCAGGAACTGACTTGGAGCAGATAAAATGATTAACTGGAAAACCAAAACAGCAACTCAGGACAATCCTGAGCACCCCTAGACAACAGTTTTCCAACCCTGACTGAAACAAGTGACTTCACATAACATCTTTGTGAGGGAAGTGGGTCCCTCAGAGCTTTCCAGAGTGTGAGGGCTCCTACAAGTGAACAGTTTGCTTGCTGTGCTGACAGGAGCAGATCTCTTTGACTAACAAATTTTTTGGGTGTCAAGTGGCACCACGTCTGTATTTAGACGCACACACACGGGTAGAGCCAGGGTCTCCCTGCAATGCTCACTCCCAAGTCAGTTCCTGGGATCACATCTAGAATGAATTGTTCTTACCATGCCCAGGTACTAAAGTTACCACAGAGGGATGCTCCAGACATGGGGAAAGCCATGGGTATGTCAGCAGTGAATAAAGGAAGGGAAGAGAGAAAAGGAGGAATGCATTTCCCTTGCTAGGCCGTAGTTCCTGAGAGCTGAACAACAGGATCTGTACAGTCCTCACCTGGATGTCTGCATTTCCACCACAGCCCCAGCAACAAGTGTAAATTATCTCTAATTCACACCTGACCCCCTCAGTCTAGCACACTGAAATTATGTCTTAAGTCTGAAATCAGAATATGCTAGTGGCTTTTTTTTTCAGGCCAGTGAACTTATTCACCTTTTCCAATACCATTAAAGGAATTCCTGCATGGGTGGGTTCCCCTGCCTCAAAAACGTTTTGGTTACAAAAAACTGGAGGCAGAGATGGACATGAAGATTATTTCCCCTGTGGTGGGGAAGAAAAGGATGGAATGCCACAAGTCAATTCAGCAGTTTTTCCAAGAGCTGGGGTTTGTGCCCCTGGAGCCAGCCAGAGGACTCAGAACCCTCCAGTGGGATGGATTAAGAGGAAATTGTTGGTATCCTGACTTGAAAAACAATTCAGTCCTTCCCAGCTGAGCTTTTGGGTTCTTCCCTTGCTCAAGCAGCAGTTCTTCAATTCCAGTGCACTGCCATGATTTTATCCAAGCAGAAAGTGCTGTGACTCTCAGAGGACAAAACCCCACCAAATAAACCTCAGAGCAGGAATCCTGGCCAGGAATTCCAGGTACCAATGAAAGTCACTGTCCAGGTGTGTGGTGTATCCAAGACACTGCTGCCAAGGCTGGGAGTTCATAAAACATCTTCCTCTTGGGTTCCTTTCTGCATGGGTTTTTTTGCTGGTTTTTTTTTTTTTTTTTTTTTTTTTTATGAGATTACAAAACACTTTTTTTATCAGGTCACGTTAGCAGTGCCGAGCTTACCCTGAGCACACCCTAAGAAGTGGCTCTCAGGACAACATTAAAGCAGTGAATTGTGGCAACTGCCACAAGGACAGAGCTGGAGCTGCAGCCAAGTCATTTGTAGGTGATGCACACCCCATGGATCACTCACTCCTTGACAGCAGCTCTTGAAGTCATCAGACTTCCAATCATCCGAGCCTGGGCTCCAGCTCAAGCCTCTCAGAACCCTTCCTGCTAATTAGCACGGAATAATCAATGCGTGCCCATCCTCTGAACTGTTAACTCATTAGGTAAATGTTGTGATGGTTCAAATATTAGCAATTATTTGTTTGAATGATGTACTCTCCCCAAGTGGAAGCTGCAGAGGGCACCTTGTCTATCAGATGGCTGCGGCTGCACGTCAATCGTACATCACTGCAAAATTCATGCAACTCGTCTCTGAAAAGAACTAAAACCAGACAGAAGAAAGAAAAAAACAAATGCTGAAAGTAATTTTACTTGTCCACATTCCCTAATTGCTCTACCATGGTAAAGGAGCAACCGTGAACTGAAATGGCCTAGATTTTCCAAAATGCCCCAAGGGGTTTTGATGTCCAAGATCCAATTTTCCAAACACAAAGAATCAGTTCAGCTGAATCGGGCAACTGAAAGCCAGAGCACACGGAATCAGCAGCCAGGACAACATTTTTGAGCACTTGGCCAAAGTTTAAATATGTACTTAAGGTGACAAACACCACAGGGGAACTCACTTTCTGTTCACGATGGCCCAGTCCTCCGTGTAACTCCTGACACAGTCCCTCACGTGAGGATCCATCTCGCTGTTAAGAGAGCAGAAAAAGAAACATCACAGAGATGATGACGATTTCTTAAACACACACTTAATTCCCTGGAGCATCAATGATGCCTCCAGTTCTAGCTTTCATCTTTTTCAGATTCTGGGCTGCCTAGGAGTGCAGTTCTGAGGCTCATATTAAGTGTTAGCGAGCTCTCTTCACAGAGCAGGGACACAAAACAAATCCTTCTCCTGCTGGACACCAAGAACAACTTCCAGGCCCAAAAGCACCAACAACGGTGTCTGAAGGGAGGAACAAGAAGGATGAGACCTCACAACCTGGAGATGTAATTGGACAATTAAACCCCAATATGCAAGTGGACCAAAACTTATAAAAGGGTAAGACTTTGTGACCGGTCAGCCAATTTGTGACCACTGCGAGTCCATTTCGGGTCCATGTTGCGACCATTTTGGGTCCATGTTGTGACCATTTGTGCTCATTTTGGGTCCATGTTGTGACCATTTTGTGCCCACGTTGTGACCATTTTGGGTCCATGTTGTGACCATTTTGTGCCCACGTTGTGACCATTTTGTGCCCATGTTGTGACCATTTTGGGTCCATGTTGTGACCATTTTGGGTCCATGTTGAGACCATTTTGTGAGTATGCTGTGAAGATTTTGGGTCCATGTTGTGACCATTTTGTGCCCATTTTGGGTCCATGTTACGGCCATTTTGTGAGTATGTTGTGCCCATTTTGGGTCCATTTTGTGCCCATTTTGGGTCCATGTTGAGACCATTTTGTGTACATTTTGTGCCCATTTTGGGTCCATTTTGTGCCCATTTTGGGTCCATTTTGGGTGTAGCCCTGACCAGGCTCTTGCCCTGCCCAAAGTGTATCCTAGAGGCCTTTCAATAAACATCTGCTTTCTCCTCCAGCCCTGTCCAGCCTGGTCCAGCTCAGCCTCCCCAAGGCACCATCACCACGTCACGTGCTGTCCTACCTCTCCTCGGGCACGGCCGACACGAGCGTGCGGCACTCGCGGGGGGTGTAAACCACCTCGATGTCGTCGGAGGGGAACTCCAGCAGGTCCCGCAGGGGCCCCGACTCCACGGCCAGGGCGTGGGGGATGAGATAATCCTCCAGGTCCACGGGTTCCACAGTTTCCGTGAGAGGCACCTGGGAACACACCAACCACCGCGGCGCCTTAAAGCGAGGCGGACAAACAGGGAAAAATCCCGCGCGCGCGTTTTCTGCTCTCTTCTTTTAAAACCAGTTCCTCTGCCTGGCTGAGGGGTTTGATGCAACGTCGGGTGATTAACCCCAGCGGTGTTAACCTCAGCTAACGCACATCACAGAGCTGTTCGTGTCTTATCTTTTATCTGATGCTCCTCTGCGCGTTTTTCTCTGGTGAGCACCATCGCCACCTAAAAAAAGCCACGAGCGGAGCCGGAGAAGGTCACATCTAGTTTCGAGAAATGCAACAAAAGGAAACGCAGCGCTTTATTTCCCACGTATCCGAGCCGGGCTGTGGTCACGAAGGGAACCTTGATCCCGATCCAAGATGCAGGAACCCTTCCTCCCCCAGGCACGGCCCGCAGCCAGAACCCAGAGCAAGCCCTGGTTTACCAGGAACTCGGGCAGCCACACAGCTCTGAGGACCAACATTATTTTGAATTAAACCACCTCTCTGGGGAACACAAAACGCGATGTTCACCTACCACAGGTACAAGTTTAACCACTTCTTCTCCCCGATAATAGAGCCTTTAGTGCCACGATGACTCTGCCCACGCCAGGAAGGGACCCTGCCCTCAGTAAAATGGATGCTTAAAAATCATCTTTACTGGGCACAAAGCATTCACCTGAAGCACAAGGAATGACTGAAAACGTGCAGGGAAAACAGTAGATTTCACTGGCGGTGCTGATCTCACCATCCTGAGCTTCTTTTAGATACATTAGAAAAAAAATTTGCATAAACTGGATACACACATTGCATCACTTGTCTTTTTACATATTCCATTATATAAATACATATAAATATTCTGATATGAGATCATTATGCTATGAGGCTATACATGAACATAGACATTAAGAAAATGAAACACTAAAAACAAGTTTCGAGGAAGCTGTCTCTACAGCAACTGAGAGATTTCCTAGAATTCCCTGGCACGTGCCAGTGAGGCTGAGTGTTTTAACAAGAATCACAAAAACACATCCAAAATTCAGCAGTTTTCTCTACTCACTTCCCCCTTCCTGTCATCCAGATGATTTCTGTGGGACAAGGAACTTATCCTTTAGCTCTTGTTGGAGATGACTTTAAAAAGAACACTCAGTGCTTCGGTTTTAAATGTGCTTCTCGAAAATATTGCTAGATAAATCCCAAATTCCAGTTTTAAAACTACTGCCAACAAATTCTGACACGAAGCAACTTTTTGTTCCGGGAAAAAACTCGGCTAACACGGAAGGTACTGAAAGAATCTCCCTACCACAAGCAACTTTAATGAATATTGCAATTTTCTTGGAAGGCAAATCCTTCAGCAGCATGACTCCAAGGAAGTCAGGGGAGTTGGACCAGATGACTTTTTGCCAGATAAGAATCTGGGTCACCAAAAAAAAAAAAGTGATGGTTAGAAACGTAGTATTTGATTCTGCAATTTAGGTAAAATTAATTAATTTCTGTGTAAAGAAATAGCGGAAGAATCAAAGAAGGATTGGAAGGGACCTTAAAGACCAGCTCATTCCAAATCTCTGTCATGGGCAGAAGGTAATGATCATCTCTTTAACCTCATAACCTTTTCCCCCCCTTTCTGAATGCTGAACTCTTGAAATGGGCTCAGAGTCGGTGATTTTGGAGAACTTTTGGAAACGCAACCCAGACGCTTTCCCCTGTTTTCATCGCCACGAGCTGAACTTGTCACTGCTCCTTCCCACGCCACAGCCGAGATGTCACCACCTCACCCTGCCCTTCACAGGCAGCCCAGCTCTGCTTGGCACGAGACCCCTGACACACGTCCCTGAGGGGTGACACCTTCTCCTTAAGGAATTGCTCCAAGTGCCTGCTCGCTCCCAAGCGCTGCAAACCTCCCATGCTGCTCCGCCTCAGGTCACCCCCTCCACTGACAAACCTCAGCAGCAAAGAGGAGGAACCACCCAGCAACGGAGACTCCTCGCAAATGAAGATAAAAGGCACAAAATCCCTGGGGAAAAGCTCCAGGAGCAGGAGGTGTCCAGAGGGAACAGAACTCCCTGACATCCTCCCACGGCCAGTGCAGGGCCCCATCCATGCATGCTCCGTGCTGGACGCTGACAGCACCTCCCAGATGGGTAAAGAAGCCTCACAGGATGAATTAAAGCTGCTTGGCTGACCCTATTTTTAAGCCCTAACATTTTAAGACTTACTTTTTATTCCTCTTTCCGACCTGGCAGCTCCAAAGCTGAGGGATCTTCCAAAAGCGAGCTGCCCGTGCAAGCGCCGTGTTTTAATCTGCACAAACTCATCCACCTGTGATTCTCCACCACACAGGAACCTACCCCTCATCCCTTCCAATCTTTCCACTCCACTCATCCTGATAAACAAAACTACAAAAAAAAAAGGGGGACAGGCAGGAGCGAGGGCGTGAGGCTGTCACAGCCCAAAACTCGCCACGTCCCCTCATCCCCGGCACTCCACCTCTTCACATCTCAAATTCCTGGCACTTCACATCCCAAATTCCCCTTGTCCAGCAGGAGCACGGCGATGTGCTGGACAGGAGAGGAATGCAGCGGCCATGCCAGTTAAAAATCACCCAATCCAGGGAGGCAGGCAGCGCCCAGGGGCTCTCCAAGGGCTTCCAAGCCCTTCACACATTTCAGGATTAGGCCCAAGGTTGAGGATTTTCCAGTTTGTCTCTTCGGGTAACTCTTGTACCATGAAGATGTAAACACAAACAGAAGTCAAACGCAGAGGCCTGTGTTAGACTCACCATCTGTGCAGCCAGAAATCCTGTCTAGCACCTGAGTGAACAGGCCAAAGATAAATTCATGGGTACGGAGAGGAACTACTCGGTGTCAGACTATTGGCAGATAAAAGGCAGGCACATTATTTTAGGCTTCAGATATTTGTGGGGGAAGAAGTGATGAAAGAGGAGGAGGATAGAAGGATGAATAAACTCACTAAAAGGAAAATGAACCGAAAAGATGTCCCCACGTGTGAACAGAACCACAAGAGCTCCTCCCAAGGCTCTTGCCGTCAATGGTTCAACCTTCCCCATCCTGCTTCACACTCCAGAGTCGCTCCAAAGGTGTGGCTGGGGACAAGGACACACAAAACACCAAGGGCTACTCCTGTGTTACTTGGGCAAAGCATCAGTCACCTGAAATGGCCACACGGAGCCATCAGGTGAAACGTGAGCACTGGAGGATAAAGACCAGCTCACCCAACCCCATCATCCCAATCGACCTCGCTGCTGCTGGAGGAGCAGAACCTGCTTTGGTATCTCTGTTATCTCACCTCCAGCCCAGCTGACCTCCCGTGGCACCAGGAAAAAACAAGAGGCACCCGACAGCTGATCCCCCTGGCCTGCAGGAGCGTGACACCGAGGTACAGCTGATCTCAGCTAGCACAGAATTGCCACTGGAAAGGTTTGAAAGCTGCTGCAGCAGGGAGGGACAAAGCTGAGGAGGATAAAGCTGTGC
This sequence comes from Hirundo rustica, assembly GCF_015227805.2. Taxonomy (NCBI): domain Eukaryota; kingdom Metazoa; phylum Chordata; class Aves; order Passeriformes; family Hirundinidae; genus Hirundo; species Hirundo rustica. The sequence goes on along the minus strand of NC_053458.1, from coordinate 2,378,086 downwards.
TCTCCCCACAGCCCAGCTCGCTGGCAGGCTGCAGACACAGCCACCTTCAGTGCAATCTTCATCCTGCTCCCTGGAAAAGCCTTCTCCATTCCTCCTGGCAGCTCCAGGGAAGCAACAGTCGCTGTGTCCTTCACCAAACACAGCCAGTTCTTCTTCACTGCACTTCCAAGGGCAGAAGGACCATTCCAGTCCAGTGCTTGCAAACATCTACCAGCTGGCTAATCACAGAATCCTGGAGTGGTTTTGCAGGAAAGGACCTTAAAGCTCATCCTCTTTCAACCCTGACACCTTCCACCATCCCAGGGTGCTCCAGCCTGGCCTTGGACACTTCCAGGGATCCAGGGGCAGCCACAGCTTCTCTGGGCACCCTGTGCTGGGGTCTCCCCACCCTCCCAGGGAGGAATTTCTTAATGTCTAATCTGAATTTCTCCTCTCTTAGTTTGAAACCATTCTCCCTAGGTAAAAAGTCACTCTCCTTGTTTTTTTCTAAACCCCCTTTAAGTATTGAAAGGCTTCAATGTGGTCTCCTCTAATAAACATAATGGGGACTACTGGAGTGTTACTGTAAGACATTCTTGCCAGGGATTTCCATTTCTGTTGAGTTTATTAAGACCCTCCAGAAACCAAAGTCTGCAAAAGCCCTGAGCATCTTCCTCACCAGGACCACACAATAATGTAAATTAAGAGCAAACACATGCTAAAAATATGCAAAGGAAAGCTGCTCCCAGAATTGCTGCTCTTTTAAAAAATACTCTTTGATTTTGTGCAGGCTGTAATTACAGATGAAATTCTGGACAATTCCCCGACACGGTTTTTACTCAGTCTTTATCCCAGGATCAGGCACCGCCACCTCACTCATGGCAAGCACTGCCCTGGTGTTATTAAAATCTACAGGAGGACAATGTGGTGAGAAAGGGCAGCTCAGGATGAGTAAGAGGGGCATAACCTGCTCCCTGCCAGCATAAACACAGTGTTTATCACAGTACTGATAAACTGAAAGCACGGAAGAAATCAAACAGGACTCCCTCTCTCAGAGTCAATTACCCCAAGCAAACCCCTCACTTGGAAATAACAATTCTGCATGTCCTTAGTCCGTCCACAGACATGTTCAATCAGCTCACTCAGACAGCAGCCTGCTGGATTTGCCTTCTCTAACCCATTTAACAGGCAGTTTCCAGAGGAGCACCTGTGCTGCTGCAGCTCTGGCTCTCAGCACTTGCAGGACAAACCCCTATTTCACAGCTTTACAGCTCTCCTGCAATGGGGACACTCAAGCTTTCTTCTTTAAGGTTGTGTTATTCTTCACTGTTATATCCCCTTAAAAGCTGGAAAATAAAACCACGTTCCCTATCGACTTTGCCCTTCTCCAGACAGCAAACATTGTATTTTGGTGGAGTTTTAGTGCATATGTCCCTCTCCTATTTATTTCCTCCTTTTGAGCACCTACCTGGATCATCATCATTGCTTACAAAAGCATCTGCACAAATCTGCAGGAGCCTCAGGGAGGGGACGTGGCATCACTCCACAGAGGGTAACACAAACCTTCCTTCACTTAGCCAAGCATCCCAAAGGGATGACAAAGGGAACAAAGGGATAACGTGCAGGGAAAGCTACAGCCTGGGCACCACGCTGCAAAGCTCACGCAAGGAAACAAAAAACACAGTGCAGAGGTCAGGCTTGTACAAGACCTGCACCTGAAGGTTCAAGATCTGCTCTCCTGGGCACTGCACAGCAGCTCAGGAACAACGAAATGCCCTCCAGGGCAGGGAAAGGGACAATTATTGTCTCCATTTCACAGGGGCTGACTGAAGCCCAGCGCCCTGATGTGTACAGGCATCCCCTGGAGGACTTTAGCCCATCCCTTCCCAAAACAAACTGCTGGGCACAGGGGAGGTTTGCCCAACTCACACGCGCTGTGCTGAGCGCCACGAGGAATCTCGTGGGACGCACTGCAAGCGACACTCTCAAATCGCCAATTCTGCAGACTTTTCCAGCCTGTGTGTGACAGCACAGCCATGGCAAACAACATTCCCTCCCATTTCCCTCTCCCTCCCTCACCTCTGCCCTCCCAGGATGCCCAATCTCACAGGGAGCCCCAAGAGCACGGAGAGGTTATGACATTGACAGCTCGGCAGGACGCACCTGGCACAACACGGATTTGAACCCAAGCTGCTGAGGCCCAACCCAAGCCCAATTTCCCTTTTAGCTCAAATAAGATGCATCACTCCCAAGGGCAGAGCCCCAGCCCCTGTGAGGATCACAGCACAACTGAGGGCTCTGTGACAATGACAATGGCAAAGCGTGGAAGGTTGCACCTCCTGCCTCCTTCGTGGGAGTGAAATTCCCTGTAAGGATCTGATAAGGGACCTTGGAAAATTAACCTTGCAGAGAGCTCCTCATCACAGGGAGGATTCTGACTGCTGTTTTTACTCGGCAGCTAAAGCACTTCTTCAAAATCAGGGTGATATTTCTTGCCAATTTTGAAATCAGGACAAAGTTCCATCTTAACACCAATACCTCCTTAAATATTAAGCGATTTTTAACTGCAACAGATTGTGCCAAAGCTCCGAATTCTAAATTAACACCAACTTCCCACCCACTGCCTTCCCTGGGCAAAATCTTGGAAGGACAGAAGCAGCAGATTAACATTTCAAAGCTAAGCCCCAGCCCTGTCTCAGCTATCTCTGGGTCTCCAGGGCAAACAGGCACTTCCCTTGCTGAGCAGTCAGGAATGCAGATGGCCTGCGCTTGCTGTGGCAAAATCCTGTCACCCTTAAAGGGATACTGGTATCTCAGGGAACAGGAGGCAAATCTGATGCACTGGAAGGACTCAGAATGAATCTGAGAACGTACTGTGCTAAAAAAAAGGTTACAGTGTGCAGGCAGGTTAAAGAAGGTAACAGTTTTAAAGAAATGAGCTTGCTAAACAGAGGCATTAAATCTATTTTTAAGTGTGAACTGCAGGCAAGTCGCTCTAAAGAGGTTTTGAAACACGAGCAGCGTAATATTAACCACTGACAACAGTCAAGTAATGAAAAAACATGTTTTACTTGCAAAAATGGCAACTTCTTTCAACTAAGCCCTCCAAAAATAATCCAAACGGATCCAAATTCGAAGCCTCACATATTTGTCTGCTGCCATCCCTGCATTTCAGAAAACCCGTACTCCTGATGCCTGGTGAGCCCAGAGAACTCCTGCATTTCATTTTTTTTTGCCTGCATTAATAACACATGGAGATATTCAAATGAACCAAGGAGATTCCTAGGCAATCTCTGCTTTCCATCAACCACAGGCAGCTCCCAAGCCTCACCAAGGATGACACCTCCCCGGCCAGAAGTGCAGTCATTACCTCCCCACTGCCTCTGGAATGCAGCTCCCCACCTCCTGCTCTGCCCTGCCTTAGTCCTTCTCTTTTATGATGTTCTGTGAGATGTCATTACCACAGAGAGCAGCTGATGAAAGCCCTCTATTTCCAAGTTGCAAGCGTGCCCCAAAAAATGGTCGTAAGCATTCTGTGTGTCTGAAGCCTCCAATCTTGAAATCTGAAAGCATTCAGTTTTAAGATCTGGACTCTGTGAGATCTGCAGCGTGTGTCAAATTCTGTCACAAAGCCAGAGTTAGAAAAAGCCTCTAATGAAAGGAAATGGATTCCCCATCCCTGGAAGTGCTCAAGGCCAGGTTGGACAGGGCTTGGAGCAACCTAGGATAATGGAAGATGCCCCTGACAAGAGATAGAACAGGATGAGCTTCAAGGTCCTTTCAACCCAAAGCAATCTGGGATTCTGTGAAATAATTACAAATGTACCTGCCTAAAGAAGGATCCTACATGCAACAAGTAACAGCCAGTCCCAAACCCAGTGAGATGCTTTATGTACAAATACTGCCAGGTTATTTGCTGTGATAACTGGTTGCTAATGTAGGAAGCCATTTGGGTATAGAAATATTAATATTAATCAGAGATTAATTAGTTATCTGGGAATACTAAAGCAATTTCTTACCAACCCCAGAAAGACACGAGTTATGCCTCCAAGGACAGGTAAGAAGACAAGATCTTTGATGACTAAGGATTGTGTAATTTCACCAAGAGTATTTGGAGAACACAGAGACTTTGATACAGAAAATGCAAGTGCTGAGACTCATCTCCAAGAGTTTCCCTCTGATAAATTGTGACAAAACTGAAAGCAGAAACTGAGACAGCAACAGAGGAATGAAAAAGCCAAACAGTTTGAGCAGAGACTGCAGAAAAATCACAGATTCCCCACTTCTGGCAGAAATGTTACACCAGGTCGGTAGAGACTGATCCCTCCAGATCCTCGGGGCTCACACAGGCAGACCCTGGTGGCCCTGAGCCCTGCCAACCACACACATGCTCTCCTGAGTGGGAAACACTTGGCACAGGCACCCCTCAGCTCCCAGGGACAATTCACCCCCTGCACGGACGGACGGGTGAACCAGGGGACACGCCAGGAGCCGGCTGAGCCCCGGCTGCTCAGTGACACTCCCAGGGATGGGGCAGCCCCAGGGCAGCCTGTGCCACGGCCTCCTCACCCTCTGAGCAAAGGAATTCTCCTAACATCCAACCTCTGGCACTGGGAGCCTTTCCCTGTGTGCTGTCCCTCCATCCCTTGGCCCCAGTCCCTCTCCAGCTCTCCTGGAGCTCCTCTGGACACTGGAAGGGGCTCTGTGTCACCCTGGTTTTTCTGAGTTTTTTAAAGCCTTTTGAATTTTCATAAAATGGAGTCAGACCTTTTAGCTACTGTACAGTATTAGAAGCAGTTTCTACCTTTTTCTCACAGATGTAACATAAACAAATCCTTTGTTTTTCATTCTCTGTCCTTTGTTTGCATATTTCTAACCTGAAAACAATTGTAACTGACAGCTGGTCTGGCCACTGAGGCTGAGGGGTGATAACTCCAAAAGCCAATCTTCAGCCAGACCCACAAATGTATAAAAAGTAAGAAATAAACAAAGGCTTTCTCTCCGCCCTGACTCAGCTTGAGCTGGATCGGAGAAGTCTCTGCCCTGCGAAAATCTCCCGTCTCGTGTGACTGCTTTGCGTGTCACGATCACAGCTCTGAGCTCTCCCTGGAGCCTTCTCCCCTCCAGGTGAGCACCCCCAGCTCTCCCAGCCTGTTTATTAACAATTACTGGGTGTAATATCATCTAGTTAAGAGTATTAATCCCTGCTAACACACGAACTGCTGAAGTTATTGCAGAGATTCAGCAGCTTCCAGCGGACCAGATAAAACACTCCTGACCTTCGGCACAGGGCTCGCTGCTGCCTTCGGCCATGGAATGGGAGCAGCTTTGATGTCCTACAGAAAGTGCCTGCAGCAGAGCAGAGTGAGCTGCGAGCTGTCCCCAAGGGGAGGAGGCAGGGCAGAGGATGTGGACGCCTCTCCCACCCTCCCCTGCCTGCTGAGGACAGACCATTCAGGCAGGCGGGGCAAAACCTCCAGGAAATACAAATAATGGGAGGCACCGTTCAGCCCTGAGACAGCATAAAGGCTTGGCTCATTCTCCTTGGCAATTTTAGGTGATTAAATGACTTGGCTCTGAACGCTCCAAAACGCCCTTTTCAGCGCCACACAGGGCACTGTCATGTTCTCCTTCGCCGCTCTTCCCATTCATTTGCACGAATCACCTTTTCTTCTTCTCCTAAATTATGTTAAAACAAACAATGGGAATATACAAAGGAACCCATATTCTCTTATTGTATAATTAGATGCTATCTTTGAATACGTGGCCAAAGTCTGACATCCAATAAATCCAAGACAAAGCCTTAATTAGGCCAGATAATGCCCATAAAGCCAGCAGTGCTTTACAAAGATATGGAAATGTCAGCACCTTCATTTCACAGCAGAAAACGAAGCGCTGAGAGCAGACGTGGTCAGATCATATCACATCCAAGAATCCAGACCCCTTTATTCCCAGACTAATTAGTTATCTCTTAGAACAGTTTTCCTTTACATACGAACAATTATCTCTGCTGTAACACACATGTACAGGCAGGAAATATCCCCCCCCCAATCCCTTGGATAAAAAAAACTGTGATTTTTCTATAAAACCACTGAATGTACATTCACTCTGCTTGTTTCTAAGTTTAGTAAAAAGCTCTCTCTTCTGATTAAATCACAGAGTCATTAAGGTTGGCAAAGTCCTCCTAGATAACCCATGCCCAAACTTTGACTGAACACCATCTCGTCAACCAGACCATTGCACTAAGTGCTATGTCCAATCATTAAAATCTACTTCTAAAGATGTAAAGAAACAGAAAAAAAAAAAAAAGAGACCTGGAAATTTTTTTAAAAATTAAGAGAATTTTTTTCTTGGGGGGGGAAAAAAAATCAAGTTTTGGACAACAACCAAAAAAACATTTCAATTATTATCCTTGGCACTCAAAAGTGAAAAAAAAAAGAGTCCAAGGTTTTAAAAGTCTTTATCTACTTTCAGCAGACAGAGTTAACTGAGCACAAAGAGCTGCCCCACAGAAAAAACAAACTTGGGAAGAAAAGAAAGTGGTTAGTCAGGAGGGATCACAATGGCCTGTAGTAAACAGTCTGGTTCATCAAACAAACAGAGCAAATTCCCAAGCTGCAAGATGCTGGGGAATTCTCCCAGAGGAAGTTCAGGCTCCCTGCTTTCACCCAGTGGGGCTGGGGGTCAGAAGCACCAGCTCCCAGCAGGGAATGCTGAACCCCTGGAGGTGAGCACAGCCCCTGGATTCCAACCCAGAGCACACCCAGCAAGGTGCGAATTCACAGTCCATTCGCCAGTGGGCTTGGAGAGGTTTGCAAAAATAACCTCAAAAAAAAAAAAATAAACCCTCCTTCGTGGAACTCTCAGAGCTCACAGCTCCTGTTTCCCAATGACAAAACTGTCAGTGCCTTCTGCTGTGGGTTGCAAAAATAAAAAAGCACAGAGCTGCAGGGACTGCATCCTGCCAGGAGCCCCAGCCTGGCACATTGGGTTCCACAGGAAAAGCCTCGGAGGGCCTTGGACCCGTGTCTGGGGTTTGAGGAATGTGCCATTAAAATCAGCCGCTCCTGAAGTGGCAGAAGGGTGGAGGCTGACAATAATAAACTCATTTGAAGGCAGTGTCTTCCCCCCAGCTCCACCAGATACCAAATTAGAAACAGTTCTGGCAGCATTTTGTCTGCTGCCTGTGAGGCAGAAGGGAAGAGACTCGCTGAAATTCAGCTGGCAGGTTTTTGCATTCATCCCAGGTTCAGCCACGGAGAGAGAACATCCCTGCACCAGCCTCAGCTGACAAGAAACAAAAGGGCCAAGCAAGCACGGTGCTGCAGGCTCTTCATTCACAAAAACTCCATTTCTCCCTAAAAATACCTCTCCTGGACTGGGAAGAGTCTCAGATGAACTATCACAAGCAGCTGCTGCTGGCAAACATCAGAGAATCGGTGCTGACCTTTTCCGGACCAGAATTCTCACCAGAATGAGCAAGATGGGCATGAGAAACATCTGCACAACCACTGGAGTCACAGAAACATGGAATATACTGAGCTGGAAGGGACCTACAGGATCATCCAGTCCAGCTCCTGGACAACCCCAACAATCCCACCCTGGGCCTGAGAGCATTGGCCAAATAATTCTTGAACTCTGCCAGGCTGGAGCCCCCCAATCCCAACCATCGTGGAGATACTGAAACTCAATCACACGACGCTTCAGCAGGAATTTCCTCTTCACTCCCACACTACATGCCCTACTTCAGGCTTTTAAAGCAGTGTGGCTACACAGAAGTGAACTTTTCCAGAGCAAACACAGCTTCACACAGCAATGCTTTCCCTCTGCATAATGCTGATTATCAAACCAGGCCAGGCAGGCACAGCAGATCCTGACGGATGCCTCGGGGACAGAAATTAACCCAAAATTCAGACAAGCAAGCCTCTGTCGTATTCTGCAGCCTCAGGATACAGACTCATGACTTAACTAAATAGACTTTTCCTACAGACTATCTCCTCCAAACCATCGCCCCGTGTTAATCAGGCTTCTGCAGAGCATCTCTGCTCAGCACCCAATTGAATGTGACAAACTGGGAGCTTATCACAGCAGCCATCACACGATGCAGTTTGATGGGGAAAGCTCAGAGCCTGCTTCCAGCCAGCATGACCTTTTCCAGCATTTTTATAGATTCTTGCATATATTTACTAGCAAACACCAGGGCAACGGGATAATGAGAGCTCCCGATAATACCGTGACCAACAAGTCTGAGCCTGTATCAAAAATCACATGTGAAGATCAACAGGACTGATGCTTTGAGCGTGAACACTTGGTTGGGGGCAGAACTGAAAAACCTCAGGAACAGGAGGAAAAAGTAGAAGAGACAATTCTGAGCGAAAGGAGGTGACACAAGGGAAAACCGGAACAAAAACATGGCTGGGTGAGGAGCAGCCTGGAGAGGCTCACAGAAAACATCTCACTTTATGAGAGCAGAAAGGCAATTCAGCCAACTCCTTCCAAGATGGAAGCACAGGTGAGACAAGGGAGGCACAGCAGTTCCTGGGGTGGATTTCCAATGGGAGTGCACTCCTCAGCTGTCCAGGGCTGCAGGGAAGTGGAGTCAACAGCACTGAGGGCTCCACATACCAGCTAATAGCAGGGAACCCTCCCTGTTCTAATGCTGGATTATGCAAAAGACCATCCAGAACTGCCAAGTCAGGGCTTTGCATTATCACTGCACAGCCCAGCAGAGCCACTGAGATAAGGCACCAGCCTGGGCAGCAGCTCTCATTAACCCTCCTCTCATTAACCCTCCTCTCATTAACCTGCTCAGTCCCCACCACGCTGACACATCAGCCTCCTGCTGTCCCTGTGCTCCTGGGAAATGGAATTCCAGCCCTCCTCCATCCCCAGTGCCCCTGGCACAGCCACATCTCCTCAGAGATGAAGTCTGTGCCTGCAGCGAAGTGGAGGCAACTGCTGTCAGGGGAAGAGAAGGGAGCTCTAAGAGGGAACTGCCTGGGAGAGTTGAGGCTACCATCATGGAGAGCAGATGTTTCCTCAGATGTTTCAGATGAGCTCCTGGGAAATGACAGGAATTCCAGCCCTGCTCCATCCCCAGCCACATCTCCTCAGAGGTGAAGTCTGTGCCTGCAGTGAAGTCACTGCTCTGAGCTCGAGGTCAGCCTGGAGATCCCTTCTGAGGTGACAGCTCTGAGGACACCTCTGTGCTCCACAGGAGGCAGCTTTAACAGGTTACACTGGACATGAAGCAGAGGGAATTCCCATGAACTCATCCCCACAATCCCAGCAACAGAGGAAACACTACAGCACCCCACTCCAAAGAGAAGAACTCTTGTAAACTCCCAGCACTTGCACAGACTATCAAACCCAGGGCACATTTCCAGCCCTGCCTGACCTAAGCACCCCTCTCTGAAGAAAACAAGATGCTCTGATATTTGTTTTCCAAATTGACTGCAGCAAAAGGAAGTGCTGTGACCTGAAGTGAGACCCCAAATCAAACATTTCCAGCCTGAAGGAGTTTGCTGCACTCTTGAAATGTTTACCACAATAAATCTGGAAGGTTACTGGTAGGCCACGCAAGAAAGTCTGACTTCAGAAAGGGTGATTGTGACAATACAGCTCTTCAAAGTGGGCTGCAAACTTGTAAGTAAATATTCATTCCTGAGGAACAGCCACACTCAACTTGCACAACAATATTTAAAATACTTCAGAAGAGTAGATGAGCTGCTGAGGTCCTGCTCTCCAGAGTGACAAGGACAGGAAAACAGCAACCTGAAGTGCAGGAGCTTGCAAAGAGCTCTCCATGAGAGCAGAGAACCACGCACACACGGAATTTAATGCCCAATCCAGGCTGTTTGGGGGATAAAACAACCAAAACTTGGTCAAGAAAGCTCCTTGTCCTACAAAGATTCTGCAGAAACACAACTTCCCAGCCACACCAACTGCTCTGCAACATTCAAATCCCCAAAATCAATGGGTTTTGCAGGGAATTTTGTCCTTGGTGTTATCAGAGCTCCTCTCATCAACCACCTGTGAGCACTGCAGTCTCCTCCCAAACCAGAAACGTCCAGAGCCGGCATCCCGAGCAATCCCTGCTCCAGGCACGACTTACAGAGGTGTGATGAGAGACGCTGCCTCCGATGTTGAGGTTCTTGAGGAGCTGTGGGGAGCCTCCATACTGCCCCGAGATCTGCTTCCTCACCTCGGCTGCCACGGTCCTGCAACGACACGGGGACAGAGTTATGTCTGACAGGGACACGGGCGTGGGGCACGCGCAGCTCCCCGCGCCGCCGCCACGAGGCCGTCACGGAGCAGACCCTGCAGGATAAACTCCCAGGAATCACAGAGCTCTCACAGGGCTGCAGATACACATTTTTAACAGCAATTAATTTGGGTTTTTCGCCCCTCGTGAACTGCTCTTCTGTGCACAGCCGCGGCAATAAAACGCACGTGAGCCCGAGCGCAAATTAACTTGTTCCCAGCAGGCTCTTCCATGGAAAGCTCTTCTCCAGAGTTCTCCTCTCACCCTTCAGCAGTTCCTGGTCACACAGCTGCTCCTGTACTCCGCATTTTCAACCCTCTGCCTATTTTTGGGGTTTGCAATCACAAAGTCAAGACAAAGGACCAGGAAACAAATGACTGGGTCCGAACAAAAAGGTGTTTCCCTTCCCGTGTAGGAAAGGTAAAGGTGACAAGCAGAGGAAACACTGGCACAGAGCCCTGCGTCTCTGCCAGAGAGAAATTCCACCGCTGGGTAATTTTCTCCCCAGGAATGGAAAGCACAGAGCAGCCCTTCCATGCCTGGAGGGTGAAAGCTGTGACCCTCCACGGTTTTCCATTTTGGCTAGAGAGCCACAATGTCTCTGGTGAGGCTGAAAACACAACAGGCAGGTAAAGCCACCCCAGGGGGAAGGAAGAGCACAACAGAGAAATGCTGATGGCCAGGGGCTGTCTAAACAAAGAGCCCCAGGTCCAGCCCCACCACAGCCATCCCCAGCTCTCCATCCTGTATCCCAGCAGGAAGCTGCAGCACCTCTCAGCAGGAATACCCAAGCCTCTGAGATGAGTGGAAACGGTTTTGGTCCAAAAGCAAACCAAAACCCAGATTCCTTCCACCAAAAAAAGCTGTGTAGCTGAAAAGCTGCTGAGTCCCTCTGGCTCAGGACCTCACCAACACGAATGCTCCTCTCCAGGAGTCAATACCCAATCTATCAGTGACAAACCCACCACACCACAGCACTGCTGGCAGCCCCCAGAGCAAATTCCCAGCTCCAGGGAGACACTAACCAGCCCAAAAGGCAGATGAAGAGACTGCAAGGACAGGGGGGATATTTTTTCTGCTGTATCAGTAACCTTTGAGCACCCTCATGGCTGAGACACTGCTGATCTCACCGGGGTGGATTGTGCAGTTAATCAGCACAGCACACGAGCTGCTAAAATCCTGCCAAGGAGATGGTTAAACCTGTCCTGAGCTAAACCTGGACAGGAGGGTGGGCTCCTGCCTTTGGGATTGCTGGTGGGCAGGAATGAAGGCACTGAACTGGCTGGGACAACTGAGGCTACCATGGAGAGCAGATGCTTCCTCAGGCCAGAGGATGGACGTAAGATTAGCTAGAGGAAGCATTATTTTGTCTTTTTTAAAAAGCAGACTGCAGGAGGGGGGAAAAAAATTAAGCTTTATGCATTCTGGCTGCAAGAAGTCATTTCCTTTGTGTTTGCCTTTATCCACGGGAGCTGATGTTTTCACTTCTGTAGGGTGGCTCCTGTCCTGCTGGGGACAGGGAACATCCAGGAAAAGCCATCTCCCTGCTCCCACCACGTGTGCACACACAGACACAGGAGAGCAAACCAGGCGTGCTGCTGGCTTCTGTAGGGCAATTGGGAATGGAAACACACCATGGAGCTGTGGCTGAGGATGCAAAAGCTTGTCCCCAGGATGCAGACGGGCTCTGCTTTAATCCAGGCTCTCTCTCGGTGTGTTTTGTGTCAATCCTGACACAAAATGAGGCACAGAGAGAGCCCTGGAGGGAAAAATCAGAGCCCAGCACAACACAGGAAAAACTGAAAACCCCTCCCCATTTCCAAGAGGCATTGTTTCCAGAAGGAAAGCACAGCCAGAGGAGGGAACCTGTCCTCAGCTGTGGAACCACAGCCCTGCCCGGCTCCTCCTGAATCTGTGGATCCTCAGGAACCTGAGGCATCTCCGTGGTCCAACAGGGGAAGGAACGTGGTGCCACAAAAGGGGGGCACTGACCAGCTGTGCTGCTGCCCATTAACAACCTCACTGGATTTTGAAAACTCCCCCAGAGCACGACCACAGCAAGTCAGAACTGACCCTCCAGTGGGTTTCACCAAGAAACCAGCATTACTCCCAAGTCCGAAGCACTCCTGCCTCTCCAGCCTTCACAGGCACCCATGAAAACTCTTCCCATGTGCAGGGAATGATACTGTCTAAAGCTCAGAATTCCTGAGGGGAGGCTGCAGGAGTTACTGCTACTCATCCCAAGCCTGCAGCCCGACCCACAGCTCAGGCTGACTCCTTTCTGCATCACTGCATTCACAGAGGTTTAGGACACCACTTCCCTTCCAGAAAGCATCGTGCCTCTGACCCTCAGAAACCACCTCCTGGTGTATCCTGATCTCCAGATGTATTTGTGGGTAATCCACACCCCTCTGGGTTTGTGGCAGCATGATCCCACTCCTTTCTACCTGCCAAGTGTCCCCTTCCAGCCTTTGGGCTCCCCTGATCACCCAATGGCTTCTCCAGAGTTGCTCCACTGGGAATCACACCTTCCAGCAGCTGTGCTTCATCCAGACCACCCACTCCAGAGAAGGAGCAGAACCTCTGGGGAACCAACTGAGTATTTCCACATTAAGAAAACACCTCAGCTGACTTCTTTCAGGGCTGCCTCCTCACTGTTTCGTCCTAGAGGTTCCCAGTTTCCATAAAATAAGTAACACTGGGTCTAGTGGAAGGTGTTTCTGACCACAGGATGGGCTTTAAGGTCTCCCTTCCAACCCAAACCATTCCATCACTCTACAGACACACTTGCCTTCTCCTCCTCCATTCCCAAGGGCTGTTTGTCCATGAAAAACCGTTCATGTTACACTATAACCCTGAGCACTATTTCTAACCTAAAGCAATGCTGGTGTTACAACAAACCCCATCAAGAAAAGAGAAATAAATATTCTCCCAATGTTAAAAAAAAATAAATTAATTTGGTAGAGCTGAAGAGCCATTAAAGCTTTGATAATTAAAAGGCCAAATAAAAAACTGCCTCTTTAATAACTTATCTAATATTCAAGACGTAACCTGGGAACCTCAGACAAACATCCCAGTTAATTACAGCCCAAAGCCTCATTAATGTCTAGGTTTAAAGTACATCTTCCCCAGTCACTTCCTTTCTGACCTTCTCCACTGGTTAATTATTGCGTGTGCATGTGGTTCACACAGAAAAAGAAAAAAAAAAAACACAAAGAGGGGAAAAAAATTCCCCTTGGAACTGGCTCCTAAAGCAAAACAAAACCGGTCATTCTCAAAGTACTCCGAGCTGCAAACAACAAAATGAAACCATTTGTTTGCACTCCCAGGGTTCTTTACTACACACGAAAATCGTTTCTGTTTCTATGTGCCCTGCCTGGTCAGACCCAAAAACTGTTCCTTTTTTAACATTTTTTTTTAGCTTAAGCAGCAAACTGGAAATATCAGTTCTTCTTTTTGCCTTCCAAAAAAAAAAAAAATCAAAACACTCCCCGAGATCTGCTCGGTGATGCCAAGCAAGGTTAGGAACTCTCCTGTTTCCCAGCAAAGGGGGGGTCAGGGACAGCCTGGGGTGATGGGAGGAAATCTCCCTTCCCCACAGCCCTCCCCAGTGGGAAAGGACGAGGCAAAACGGTTCCAAATGGTTCTCCCCGTGCTGCTAATGACAGAACTGCTGCTCCTGCCTGCTCCTCACGCCGGCTGTCACGTGCAGGGACCGCACACCCAGGCAGCCGGGGAGAAAGGCAGCCTGGCACAGCGAGGCAGCTGCAGCCCCTGCAAAGCCGCCTGCTCTGCCTCCCAGAGAGAAAACTGCACTTACACATCCTTTACTTTCTCAAGTGAAAGCATCACCCTCATCAGCCAGCACGGGCTGGGGGCATCCATCCATCCATCCATCCATCTATCCATCCATCATCCAGCCACCAATCCATCCTCACTGCGCTGGGATGAGGGCTCCCCAAGCCCAGTGGCACTGGCTGTGTGTGTCACCTCTGCAGAGACAGGACCTGGCCCTGTGTCCCTGTCCTGCCCGCAGCCCCATCCAGGTGTGAGCCACCAGCCAGGACAGCTCTGCTGCATGAGGGAACCTCCTGCAGGGATGCAGGGAGAGCTCTGGCCTGGAGCCACGCTGCCAGCTCAGCTCTGCACACAGCCTTCCTCCCAAAGCCCAGGTCCTGTTTCCTTCTGAGTGAGCTGCTTCCCCTTGGAGTGAAATGGGTTTGATTTCCAGCTGAGGAAATGCCCAGCCTGATCCCGACCGCCGCAGGCTGCGTGTGGGTTCTTAAATTAACACAGATGAGCAACAACATGTTCCCTTTTTCCTCACCATTGATTAAAAGAGAAAACATCACACAACGCTGCCTGTGGTGCCCTTCTGGTAATATTTGATTATTGAGGCTGGAATGTCACCCCTGGGCTGCAGAGGAGGGAATGAGCTCCCAGGACACCTGACTGTGGAAATCACCACAGGACTGGATCCTGCAGGACAGCAAAGTCACACCTCGAGACAAAAACACCCAGCCAAAGAAGGCTCTCTGGCCAGAGAAGCAGCTCTGGAGCAGAGCCCTGGAGATGAAGTTTTGTCCCTGCCTTCTCCCTTGCTTTAAGCAGTCAGGGATTTTCGTGGGCTTCCCACACGAGATATTCACAGAGGCTGAACGGGGACAGGCAATGGGACTTTTGGAGAGAACTGGAGAGGGATGCCCCGAAATTCCTGTTAAAAATCCTTTCAGTTATCCCTGACAGTGTTTTGACAAAGCAAATGGCATCTGGATGTGGGAAGAGAATAAACTGTGATGAATATTCTGCCGTGACCATGTTTCTGGCCCGATTTGGTGCTCCTGGGAGCCAGTGACAGCTCTGCTATTGGTTTCAGTGGGTGCAGGTTTCACACCATCCCTCTTCACTCTGAGGCTGGGCACAGGAGGCTGTCAGCGCCCCTGACACATCATTCAGGGAGTGTAAAAGGGCTCTAAGTGAACATAAATGCAAATTTAGCCTTCCCAAGTCCCCTTTTACAGCACCCCATCAGTGTAAAGGGAGCTGCAGCAGAAATAAGATGCTCTGAATGTAGTGAGCACAAGTGTTTTCCCCTCAATACAAATCCATAAAGACAAGCTGTGATTACTCCAGGAATCCCATACAGTGTAAGAGCCCCGGATGATGGGGAATTTCCAAGTCTCTGAATGTTTGAGAGCAGGATCATCCCCTGCTGAAGATCCCCCAGCAGCTCATGGGGTTCCTGTTCACATGGAAGCACCTGGGAAGGGGCTGGAGCCACGAGACAAAAAGTGTTTCCTCTGAACTCCACTGACAGCTGGGCACAGGAAAACTGGAAATTCTCAGCAAAAGAATACAGAGCAGCTGTAAAAAAAAAAAAATCACACTGTGGGGTTTGTGTCAGGCTGACGTGCACTGTCAAACAGCGGGCAGGGCAGGTGTGATGTTCCAGGTCACAGGGATCCTCTCCCACTGCGGCAGCAGGGAAGGAAGATCAAAACCCTTTCCGAGCAAAGACACATCCACGGTGATGGTCTGACCCAAGGAGCAGCTCTGAATTCCCCAGATAACCCAGCCTCAGGATGGTCCAAGAGCACTGCCAAGGCACTGAGCCAGGGACTCACACGAAAACCTACACGAGTTTATCCCTGTCATGTTTTTGCTGCGTGAGGTTTCAAGGAGGAGCTTTTCTTTCTCTCTTTTTGAACCCTAAAAAGCCTGCATGCCCTTTTCCTCTGTCTCAGGGTTCCACATCCCATTTCTCTGCCAAGCAGCCCCATATCCAGGAAATGTACTGGGATAAAACAACTGGGAATGTGCACCAGACACAGGTGGCACTGAAGTTCCTCTGCTCTCACACTGAGATGAAATCAACAACCTCCATGCTGCTACAGCTTAATAAAAAAATTCCTACCAGTATATTTCCAATTAAAAATTAGCAATTTCAGACAGGATCTCAGGGATTATTAGGCCCCTATACTAAATTTAACTCAGGAGTTTCTTCTGATGGAGTCAAGAAGAATTAATAAGCACCTGTGATGGCCAGTTTCTAATTTAACACACAGCAGGACCTAATCATGAAGACACCTTGTAACATAGTCTTAAATAGACATTTTAAAACTGTTGGGGGAATTACTGATAGCCTCTGCCCAATATTTAAAGATGTGGATGCAATGACCAGGGCACAGCACTGGCATTCTGATCGTGCCACCACAGTGGCTGAAGAAAGCACAGCAGGTAAATCTGAGCTATGGGATGCATCCCTGGGCTTTCCAAAAACCAGCTCAAGCCCATCCCATTTTCTTCTACCTCTGCTGTAACAACCAACTTAGAAACTTGCAGCTGGACTAAAGGGATTTGTCTTGGTGGATCTGAACAACATCCACTTGAAGCAAAAGTAAGAGCAGCGTGGCTATTTCCTGTGAATAAGACAAATGCTACGTCCACCTCGATGAGTCAGCCAAACCGGAGGGCAGAGTGTGAAAATGTGAGGGATCTATTCTTCTTGAAACAATGGAAGCGGGGAGGGCTTCCAGCAGCCACCAGCACAGCTCTGGGACTTCCTTGCACTGCTTTGCTCCAAACTCTCGGCCCCTGAAACATCAACATTCCCACATTCCCAGCAGCACGTTCTGTGCCAGCAGGAGAAGGGCACCAGCTCAGCCTGGGCATCCCCAGGTGCAACATTCTGCCCACAACTTTCTGCCTTCACTGGATGTGCAGGCCACCAACCAGGAATTTGAGATTTCTCAGAATACGACACTGCAACACGGGAAACCCCAGAGAAAACACAACAATCTCACAAGCGCAGAAGAAAAGCTGGGGATGCAACAGCCCCGAGCTCACTGCAAAGCACCTGGATCCTTCTACAGGCACAGGTGAACCCGACCTCTTTAAAGACCACAACTGCCCGCAAACACCCTGGGAAACACCCGGAGTGGAGCAGGTTAGCCCAAAAGGTGCACAGAGGCGGCACAGCTGGGCTACAACCCGGTGAACCAGGCAGCACCGCTGAGCACCACCGTGCTCACCCCAGGGCCATCTTATTTAACTTCCTGCCAGGCCTGCACAACTCTGACTTCCAGCGCTTGTCTCCCATGTGACCATTTCTATGGCTACAAGAGAAGCAGGAAAAACGGTCTGGCAGCAAATCCATCTCTCCCCATCCCTTGACCTGTCACATTAACCCCTGGCCAATGCACATCAAAATGTGCGGAGAACCTGAAGAGAAGAAGAGCAATGTTTTCGCCTGTTTCCAGATCATGATTGGGGTGGGACCGATGTCACTCCTCTACCTCCTACCAGCCTTTTCCTTTGTCCATGACCCTTCTCCATCACAGCTTCTCTAACTGCAACTATTTGTACCTACAGCTTCCCACCCAATGGCAGGAAAATGAGACTCCTTTTGCTGTCACAGCCTCCTGAACTGCTCTGGCAGAACTGATGGTTCCTTCTTTCACTCCACTGCTGGTTACAGGTAGGAGAGGTCACCAAAGGCCACCTGGCCAGACCTACAAACAAAAACCTACTCCCACCTGGAACCACATGCCTAACTCGGAACGCAAACCTGCAGAAACCTGCTGTTGGAAGGTAAATTTCTACAAAGGCTCCTCTTTAAAAAATAACCAAACTTTGAGAAACCCAAGGATGCTGAGCACCGCGAGCCTCACGTAGCCCCGGCGCGTCCAAGGAGCGCTGCCAGGGCGAAACCTGCCCGGCTCACACACAAAAGGCAGCGGAGCGCTGCAAGGGAGCTCTCTCTCCATTTTCCAGCCAGAGGGAGGTCGGCGCTCCCCTCCCAGGTGCGGGGCCGGGGCAGCGCCGGGAGGCGGCCGGGGCAGGGCCGGCTCCGGCAGGAAAGCGCCGAGCCGCCCATTGTGCGGCCGGAGGGGCTGCACAAAGCGCCCGGCCGGCCTTTGTTCGCGGGAACGGAATTCCACGGCTCTTCTCCTCCTCCTTCTCCCTCCCCCGCGGGAGCTCCCCCGGGGGAGCGGCCCCGCGCTCGGCGCCCGCCGCGCCCGCTCCCGGCCCTCTGCGGCGGGCGGGGGCGGCCGCAGCCCCGCGGCCCCGCCGGACGGACCCTGCCCGGCGCCCCCGGAGGCCGGCGGGGCGCGGACGCCCGCGGGCCGCGCCGGGCCCGCTCGCCCCCGAGGCGCGGCGGCGGCGGCGGCGGAGCCCCCGCGGCCGGGCCCGCCCGCCGCCAGGCGCGGTGCCGCTGCCGCGGCCGCCCCCGGTACCTGCTGATCTTCTGGGCGAAGGCGCGGCGCTCGGCCATGGCCGCGCTGCGGGCTCCGCGCTGCCGGCCCGGCCAGCGCTCGGCCGCCGTAATGCTCCGCCGAGCCGCGCACTTGGGCGGCGCAGCTCCCACCCCCCGCGCTCGCCGCGCCCGCCGCCTCCTCCCCCTTCCCGGCAGGGGGCCGCTCCTCGCAGATATACGGCGGGGCGGGCGGCCGGCGGGGAGTGACCGCGGCTGGCCCGGTCCTGTCCGGACCCCGTCCCCATCCCTATCCCTGCTCCTGTCTCCATCCCTGCTCCTGTCCCATCCATATCCCTGCTCCTGTCCCCATCCCTGCTCCTGTCCCATCCATATCCCTGCTCCTGTCCCCATCCCTGCTCCTGTCCCCTCCATATCCCTGCTCCTGTCCCCTCCATATCCCTGCTCCTGTCCCCTCCATATCCCTGCTCCTGTCCCATCCATATCCCTGCTCCTGTCCCCGTCCCTGTCCCCATCCCTGCTCCTGTCCCCTCCATATCCCTGCTCCTGTCCCCTCCATATCCCTGCTCCTGTCCCATCCATATCCCTGCTCCTGTCCCCATCCCTGCTCCTGTCCCCATCCCTGCTCCTGTCCCATCCATATCCCTGCTCCTGTCCCCATCCCTGCTCCTGTCCCATCCATATCCCCGTCCCCATCCCTGCTCCTGTCCCATCCATATCCCTGCTCCTGTCCCCATCCCTGCTCCTGTCCCATCCATATCCCCGTCCCCATCCCTGCTCCTGTCCCATCCATATCCCTGCTCCTGTCCCCATCCCTGCTCCTGTCCTATCCCCATCCATGTCCCCGTCCCCATCCCTGCTCCTGTCCCATCCATATCCCCATCCCCATCCCTGCTCCTGTCCCCATCCCTGCTCCTGTCCTGTCCCTGTCCCCATCCCTGTCCCCATCCCTGTCCACATCCCCAGGGTTGTGACCCCCACCCCGAGCGCGTCCCGTCCCCCTGCGGTGCCACTTTTTTCCCGTGTGAAAGCAGAGCGCCTGGGGTTGTTCTCGGCGCTGATGGGGATCTGCCAGTCCTTTGGGGAAAAGTCTACTCAGCATTGCTCCCAGGCCCTCAGTCCAAAACCACTGCCAGGCCAAGCTTGGGAGCACCAGGATCCCGGGATCGCTGAGGCTGGAGAAGTGCTGAAAAAGCTCCTCCTGGAGCACTGAGTCCCAGCTGTGCCAGATCCTCACCCTACCACCCAGAGCACTGAGTGCCACCTCCAGTCCTTGGGCACCTCCAGGGGTGGAGACTCCAAACCTCCCTGGGCAGCCCCTGCCAATGTCTAATCACCCCTTCCATGAAGAAATTCCTCCTGATGTCCAACTTAACCCCCAACCCCAGTGCAGCACAAGACCTTGCTGGGTGTCATGGGTCTGCAGGGCATGGCCAGGTCCCTTGGCCAGACAAAACTGGGCTCCCAGTCAATCCCATCTTTTCCTTCAGAAAGGCTAAAAATTGTCCCTAGCGATGATCCAGAAGATGGCTGGAAGATTCCAAAGGTGCCATCACTACCAGCCTCTCCAACCACGGGGTGGTGTGGGGTTATTCTAATGGGAAGAGGAGGTAGAAGGTGGGGAGTCCTTGAAAAAAAAAAAAAATTTACTGTTTTGGGAAAAAAAGACTGAACCCACGACACGATCTAGCAGATAACTCCAAGTCCTGTCACCCGGCATATGCTGTGCATTAATCCAAACCAGGGAACTATTAATAGTCCCCAGGAAGTGTCCAGAAGCAGGAGTGTTCATTCCCCCTACTCCATCTGTTTGTGCGGTGTGAACGTTTCCCACGCACACCGAGGACGCCGATCCTTCCCCTCGCAGCAGCCGCTGATTTCCAGCTGTGTGTAACTCCTCTGCTGTTTGTTTGTGTGTGTTCACACAGGCAACACCCCAAAATCTGCAGATACCTCCGTGTGTGAGTGATCCCAGCGGATTTAATGCAGCCACCAGGCGAATCCCGTGCACACAAAGGTGCTGTGCACACACAGAGGGAGATCCTGGCAAGCAAAGACCTATTGCAGGCACTGAGAAAGGGATGTTCTTCTCCAATGGGGAGGGGAGAAAATATCCCACAAAACTTTTGCTCTGGAGGTGCTGCTTGTGTGTGGAATTGCACACCAGACAAGGCTCTGCCACGGTGTGGATGGGATAAGGGATTTACCTCCTTACAGCCATAGAAATTGCGGCTGCCCCATCTCTGGAAGCGTCCAAAGCCAGGCTGGACAGGCTTGGAGCAGCCTGGGATAGTGGAAGTGTCCCTGCACATGGCAGGGGTTGGAACTGGATGGGCTTTCGGGTCCCTTCCAACCCAAACCAGTCTGGAATTCTATCAGCAAATTCTCATATCTGAGTGTGTGTGCTCATAAGAACAGACCAAGCATCAGGGACCACCAGCAATGGTTCCTCTTCCCCACTTTTTTCTTCCCAAAATGACACATTTTTCTTCCCAAAATGCACCTGGAATACAGGAGGGCAAAATATCCCTGCCTAACCCAAACTCTAAGGCCAAAACTGGGAATCCTGCAGTTCTGAAAGGGAAACTCTTCCTGCTGCCAGAGGGTGCAAAGAGCAGCCCAGCCCCAGCAGCCCTGACACACAGAGCACAGGGTATCCAAGGTCCATTTTGGGATTTTAGGTTTCATTTTCTCCTCCTGTCAGTCATTATCACAGAGAAAGGACCTTGGTTAAGTTCTGGGCGCTAGTTTTGATGTCACCTTTGCTTTTCCTCGACTTTTTCTGTAGCTGAGAGCTGGGCCAGAGGATCTCCAGCCATCCCAGCTGGATTTAAAATGAACCTCTATCAAATACAGATATTTTACGTTCTCACATCAGGAGGGCATTGCTTTGCAGAGAAACAGGTTTTCTCCACACAGTTGGGTTAAATACAAGCAAAATCCCTCAATTAATAGTCAACACACAGTGAATTTCAGAAAAATACAGATTCCTCATTACTTTTCAGATGGTGACCAGCAAAAGTCTCCAAAGTGTGAGTTCAAATAGTAAGAGATCACTAACACTGGCAGAAATGTACATGTGACCTTGCAAAAAACCCCAAGAGCTCCTGTAGATTTACCCTAAATTTTGCAGTTCATGGAGCATTAACCAAGAGAAGTCGAGGAAAAAGTGAAGAAATAAGAGGGGGAAAAAATTGCACTTTGACCATTATAAATCCAATAATACCAAATACAAGAATTCATGGTAACAGCACGGAGGGGATTGATGTGCTGGTGTCAGGGTGTTATTCTGGGTACTAAGGTGAGTGTTGTCTCTTACAGGCACAGTCAGAATCCTTCTGCCTGTTCCATCATCCTAGAAGTGAATTAACTGAAGGAAATGCTTGGTCTGAAGAAACAAACTCAAAGCTTTGCAAAGATGCGACCACCAGAGAAACCCGTTACATGGAATTACAGTCTGCAAAAAAAACTACTTCTTTAGGAACTAGCAGATCACTCTGATTCAGAAACAACTGTTGTGTGGCAAGTTTTCCTGCAGCAGAAGATGGAACCATTTTCTTTTAAAATAGGGGGAAACTGTGTGGGATTCATGATGTACTTGGAGTGGGTTTTTTGCAGGGTTTTTTGTGCCCATGTATTGTCCCCGAGGGTGTCTGGTATCTCAGAGGGAGGGTGAAGACAAATCAAGAGTGGAGGGGCTGTGTACAAGCAATTAACACCTCCAGACAGCCCGAGTTAATTTAAATTAATGTCTGAATAGAGGCCACATATTCCTAGTAACCAATTTAAAACCTGGAACTTTACCAGCATTATGAGGATACTGCATAGTTACTCTTCTTTAGCACACTGTAATTCTTCACCATGTTTTAGGAAGCAAAGAAGGAACCCGGCTTCTTCCACACTGGATTGCAACAGAAGAACACATCAGCCTTTGGGAAACATGGAGGAGTTTCCCAAAAAGGAGTCCATGGCCTGGACACAGGACTCTCTCTTCCACTCTCACACTGAAAGGAGGAGAAAGAAGCAGCATTTTAATCAATTCACCAGGGTACCACTCCATGAACCACGTGCATCCTTCAAAACATGTGACTAATACGATTTTTTTATAATTGAGAACGACTTTTCCTGGGCAATAATCAAATTTGGTAAGTGCACCCTACCAGCACAGATGTAACTCCTCAAGCCTGACAGAAATAATCTCGTAAGATTAGGTCCTGCACAGGAAAAAAATCCCTTTGGATCACAGCCAGAAAACACTTGGACAAAAGTGAACTGATCCTTGCCTTGCCTGCTAGCAGATTATTTACTGAGCCCAGGGCTTCCTAGTTCTCCTGACGTAAACTTCCTCAGGGCAAACTCAGGGAAAACATTTTCCACGGACAACGCGTCCAACGTTAATTCCATAAACAAAGCAGTAAACAGGGACTGCAAATGCAGGGAGCCATCTCCTGGCAGCTGCGGGAACGAGGAGCGCTCGGGAAGGGCCAAATTCCGCCTCTCTTTGCAAAGGGTTAAACGTGACACGTGTGCCACATAAACTGCACGAACACCATCTCCTCTGGAGAGGAGGGAATGCACTGCCCAGTGCCTAAACCCCGCTGGATTAATGAGGAACCAGGAGATTTGAGGAGTGAGGACTCTCCAAATTCCTGCAGCCTTCACTACATCCCTCACATCCCTGTAATTTCCTTTATGGACCCACAGAACGGTACCAGCCTTTCCAGAGCCTTCTTCACATGGTGGTGTTTGATGGCAGCTTCACTTCTGCTTCACTGTCTCCTGGCACGTTTACTTTGAGATTTCTTCACTTCAAAAGGCAGGTTAAAAGAAATTAAATCTCCCCAGAGACTGACTCAAAGTCTTCCCAACCGAGCTTCCATTAATTCCTGCTCATGTTTATCATTTTTGTAGTTTTTGTTTCTACAGCTCTCAGCTTTTTCCAGTTCAACACTCTATAAATGGCATTTATGTGTTTTATTTCCTCTTGCACAGCTAGGATCTTACATTAAGGGTAGCCTGGGCACAGACTCTTCCAAGTATCCTCTTCCTTACCCTAAACCTGGGATAGAGAAAGGAAATCTGGATTTGGAGGGACTGAGTGGTACAAGCACAGTTTTGCTGGCTAATTTGGGGGAGACAATCACATCAGAGCAATCCAGCTCCTGCTGCCCCTTTCACCTTCACTGCTTGAAAGGATGCACAAATTCACCCAGTCTGAATTCCCATGTTTTCCCCTTTTCCTGTTCCAGGGTCTCTTTTTATCTGGGCAGCCCCTCCCACAAAAACTGGAATTATTTAACACCTCCGAGGCTCTGCAAACTTGAATGGCAGGGCAGTTTCAAAACTTTCCAGAGGGAAACAGATCACAGATGGTTTACTTCCCCAGGAAACGAAACTAAAAATAAACCAGGAAAAACCCCCTTCTCTCCAGCTACTTGACCCAAGGTCTGCTCTCTTCAGACAACAACATTTGGGAAGGCGCATTTGGCCAAATGTTTAATGAGCTTTTATAAAAATACTGCAAATTACTGATGATGGAACAGTGGCAGGAACAGGAGCAGCAGCTTCACTCCCCAGTGCCCAGTGTTCTCTTACCATTCTGCAGTGTTTGGAGGACCAGTGTTGTGTATCTCCATAAATCAGAGTATCTCCTCTAACTTTTAATCTTGCCATTGCCACTTGGTATAACCTACCTATTGGAAAAAAAAAAAAACAGACATAAATTATATTTTCCAGGAACACAGATTTTTAAAATCTCCTTACGACACTCAAATGGATCTCAGAGATGGTTTTATGCCATTAAAATGATGAAAGTGTGAACTCTTTTGGTGTGACATTTGTTGTCTGTTGAACTCAGCTCTTTCCCACTTTCCTACAGAAACAGGAATTGGTGGACGTGAAGAAAACTCTCACTTTTACAGACAATTATTTATGGTTTCCTGAGTGATCATTTGGCAATCAAAGCTTTGCTTTGTGTGGAAAAAAAGGGCAGAAAATATCTTCCCTCTCACAACCTGCCTGCCCAGGGGATTTACAGTGTATCTGCAGGTGGCACCTTGTGTGGCCTATCAATTCAGGGCACGGTTATTAAATTTGAGAGCAGGAAGGTGCAGGAAGGGGAAGAGCCATTTCCTTTGATCAGGTGGATAACTCTTTGTACAACATTTAGGCAGATCCAAGCGCTGTCAGCTCCTCAGCTCTCCACCTTCCAGCCCCTACACAGACAGACAAGCACATCCATCTCTGTCTCGGGGAATAAAAGCGATGATAAAACTTTAAACAACTGTAATTCCTAAAACAGATCGTGAAATTCGGGAGGCCTCTTTCCTTCTGCACTGTCAAGGGGTCACAGTTGCGTGAGCTTATGCAAACATGGTTTTTATTTTTAAATCTTTTTTTGCTTTATCTTGGGAGCAAAGGGCAAGCAGGGAGTTGAAAGGCAGGGCAGCATTAGAAAGGTGATCTGCTACATCCCCACTTCAAGCCAGCAGCAGGTTTTTGGAACAAGACGTAGTCTGCACATTAAAACCTACAATCCTCTTTACTGATCAACCTCCTATGTGAAATATATCCAGGAGGCTGCAGGAAAAAAAAAAAAAAAACCACAAAAAAACCACCAAGGAATACACAAAACATCTATTGTTGGCACTCGCACTGCAGCTAAATTTTAGATCATGTGCCGATTTTAAGAAATTAAGCTCAACCTGATCATCTCCGACCAGCAGAAGGCAGTAAAATCACAAAATGGAAAAAAAAAAACAACCCACATGACTTTGTTCCATGAGCCCAAAATTGGGCTGGTGAGTACCAGGAAAAGCAGGAATATCACCCTTCTTAGGATGTTGAGCACTAATGCCAGTTCCAGACAGTTGAGAAATTCAACTAAATCCTCCACAAATCCTGCACTTTTTTTTTTTTTTTTTGTTAAGCCCTCGGCTCCCGATACAGCCAATGAGTATTTTTAAGCAGCTTAAGACAAACAGATTAATGAAGAACCTACTTTACAAAACACTTTTTAAAAAAATCCCTAAAAAAGCCCTCAGGAGCGTGAGAGGAGATGCAGGGGTTTTGATGGGACTTTTAGAGAGGAAATAAAGGAGAGAATTGAATCGGAGCACACTCAGCTGGGTATTTCGGCTGGAAATTGAAATCCTTCAGGGATTTTGGAGTTATGGGAAGCATTTTGCTGCGGAATCAGAAGACACGGAATTTAAAAAAAAAAAATAGCCCACAAAAAATAAAAAACCCACAAAAAACAACACCCTGCCTAAACCAAAAGAAAGAAACCACACCAAAAAAAACCACACGCACGCACACACACACAAAAAAGATTAAAAAAAAAAAAATCCCCCTCACAAAAAAAGAAAACGCAAGCAAAGAGAGAAGCGCTGCTAAAGGCCAGCCGCAGAGCCCGTGACGGGGCGGGGATTTCTGCTCCCGCTCCTGTTCCCGGGATTCCGCTTCCAGCGCAGCCCGGCCCCGCCGCTTCCCTCCATCCTCTTCCTCCCTCCTTCCCTCCTCTTCCTCCGTCCGCTTCCTCCCTCCCGCCTCCCAGCCGCGCTCCCGCCGGACTACATTTCCCAGCGTGCCCCGCGCGCGCCCGCCGCCCGTCCCGCCGCGCCCCCGCCGCGACGCCCGCCGGGAGTTGTAGTTCGCGGGCCGCTGCGCCGCGGCCGGAGCAGCGCCGGGAGGCCGCGCTCTGCCCGGGCGGCCCCGGGCATGGCGGAGGCGGCTCCGTGAGGGGTGAGCGGCGGGCGGGGGCGGCGGGACGGGCTCTCCGCGGCCGCGGCCGTGTCCTGTGGGGCCGGGAGCCGCCGAGCCCCTTCCCGCGGTGCGTGTGGGCTCCTGCTTGGCTACGAGTCCTGCCGGGCGACGCGTTCCGTCCTTGCTGCAGGACTAAGGGATAATCTGGTTTTCTTTCCGAGCCGGCTTCAAAGTATCGTTTCTAATTGTCCTCGTATGTGTTTGCAGCTCCTCCAAGATGACCTCCGGCCACTGCTCGCCGTCGTTTTTCCGTGTGGGTTTCGCTGCCTGTCGCCGCTGCCGCTCCGGGCTCCTTGAAGGTACAAATGAAAACCAAAGATGTCTTAGTTAATAAGAGATAATATAATTATCCCATTGAGGCTTCATTCATCCTTCCCGCTGCGGTCTCACCGGCAGCTTGCGTTGCTTTTCTGCTGTTGATGAAAACAAATGCTGTTGTTGGAGGGTTTTGGAGTGTTTTTCCATCGCTGCCGCTTCCCGGCATTGATCCCCCTGGGGGCTGCTCAGGAGTTGGGGCTTCAATTCCAGCCGTGTCCTGCTGCTCCCTGAGGAAACATCATCCTCGTGATGTGCTCCTAAAGAACTTCATAAATGAGGCAACTTCGGGATAAACCCATTCGGTTTGGATTTGATAATTCGATATTAAAGCCCGTTGGGCTTCAGTCTGTATTCCCTGGGACCTTCTCGTGGTGCTGTTCCATTTATTTCGGTGGGACTCTTACTGATGCTTTCTTGCATTGAAGGGAAGAACCCGTGTTTTCCCCTTGAAAAAATTATACCTGGTTTGTGTTAGCATTCTTGGAAGCCTTTTTTGCATCTTTAGCCTCATGTCAGAGAAGAAATGTACCAGGAGGAAAGATAAATATGCTGTGGTGACCATTGTCTTTTAAAAGAAAATGAGCTTCTTTCTCATTTACATAATTTTGTCTTCAGACCCTTTCAGGACTGTAGAGTTCATTTCATTTCTAATTTTAGCCAGAGGAAGCTTTTATAGGAATTGGTTTTTAAGGCAATCAGTGGTATCTGTATGAATGGTTGCTGCTGATGAATCATGTGAGGGAAGACAGGACCAAACACATCTCCTGAAGAAATTCATCTTACCAGCTTTGCTGTCTAGAGCTGGTGATACAGTCAGGTTTTCCTTTTCTTCCTAAAGAAAAAAGAGTGTGGGGGAAAGGCAGGAAGTTAAAACCCAGCTTGAAATTCTCCTTTTCTTCCTTCCCCAGCTTAACACAAGACTAATCATAGCAGGGATGTAGACACTTGTTATTTTCACTAAAAACATCAGCATTCCCTCATGTTTGTGAGCTGACATTGCTTATTGTGCCCAAAAGTAGATTTTTATGAAGTAAAACGAAGGAATAGTGGGGAAAATGTGCTAGGGGTGATTTGAGGAGCAGATTGCAGATCCCCAAAAAGTGGGTTTGTGTGAATACCCTCGTGCTCAGATGATGCTGTCACCCTGACATCTTCACCCTCTCCTTAATTACACTGTCAGTGATTGGGTTTGCTTAAAACACGTTCCCAGCGGAGAGAAGTGACACAGTTAAGTCTGTGTCCTGCTTTTGATCCCTGTTCCGTGGAGAATAGCACACGGAAAGGTAAACACAGTTCTAGACGCTCCTTTTAGAGAAAGGAGGTTATCTCCTGGCCCAAGTTTATTATTTAAATGAGGAAGTTCGCTGTTGCTCACTCACGTCATCAGCTGGTGCTATCAGAACTTAGATAAAAATTCTGTGGAGCTTGCAGTGATGTCCCACTGTTGATCAGCTTTTGATGTCCCACAAGAGCTGCTGTTGAAGCAGGAGCTCTGAATTTTTCAGCTGTCTGTGCAAGGGTTTGGGCCAGCAAATGCCATCAAGAAAACTTTCTGTGTCAAGTATTTCAAGGTGATTCAGTGGCAGAATACGTGTGGTGAAGGAAGTTTTGTTAATTAATAGCAAACTTCCTGTTACAAATGGAGCAGCTAGACTGAGTAGGGGATTCTGTCCCATTTTCCCAGATTTCTTAGCAAAAGGGATAAAGGCATTACCAATTACCTATTTATTTATTTATTACCAATTATTACCAGTTTAGGTTGCTTTTAAAGTGAAATCTGCCTTATCTTGCAGCCCAGGAAGAGCCAGTAAAGATGCATTTCCTTGGAAAATTTATCAGGAGTTTCTACAGAATTTACCTGCACTATGGCGGATTTCAGCACAAAAAGTGCTTTTTGTTTTCTCTTCAGCACTAAAAAACAGCATCTTTTCTACTCAGTGAGCTGCAGCACAGCTCTCCACCTCGCTGCTGATAAAATGATTGTGCCTGTTTGCCAGCACAGGTTTTGTGCTACAAGGCAGAGCTGCTGGAGAACATTATCTTTTATTTAGCTTTGTGTAGTGCTTTTATTGGTGTATATTTGGAATTAAATTATTTTATTACTTATTCATGGGACACGGGATTGCTTCTCAGTGCCTGGTGGTGGAGGGTTCTGTGAGTTTATTGCTGTTTCTGGCCATGTTGGGCTTAAGTGCCTGAGTGGGGGATGCCGAGTGTTTATATTTTGGTTTTTGCAGCAGCAGAGCTGAAAGCCTCACAAGACAGCGATGGCTTTTTCTCTAGAATTTGAATATGGAGGCCACGGGGACAGATGAAGTAGAAAAGATCAAATCAAAGTTTATGTCTGCATGGCACAACATGAAATACAGTAAGTGGAGCAGAGCGTGGTGAGATCGGTCCTCATTAAAAGGAATGGAGTGTTTCTTGTTGACATGAATGGAATCGTAACTAATTAATGCTAAAAATGAAATACGGCCCTTGAAACAATATTTTCTTGGATGTTATAAATTAGCCCCACTAAAAAACTTCCTTAGCTTTTCATTTTTTTCAAATAAATCTTGCATCATTTCATTTTAAGTGACTTCTTTTGGAAACAGCTTATATATTCTGTAAATGACTCTAGATTTGCATAGACTTTTAAACAGGGATAATATGGAATCATCTGCACAATGATTTTTTTTGGTTTATAAATGCACTTTTATGGAAAAAAAAATTAGGATGGTGTGTGAGATACCAACTCCACTGAAGAATCTACCCTTGAGTAACATTTTTTCCACAGCTGAACGTCAGTAATTCGTTTATGAGCAACCAGATTCTCAACTGTGCCCTTTACTAATCTCTCCCTGATTTTTCTCCTTTCCCTTTAGGACTGAGGTTGCTTAGATTTACCACCAGATTTCTGATAAATTTTATTAATCATAACTGAGTTTTGCAGATGTGTGGCAAGATGAAAAGATTCTTTGTTTTTTTCTGCTTTCTTTAAGGCTGTCACATGGTTGAAAGGGAATAGTAGCCATTGCGCGTTATGTGGGATTTTTTATGAGACCAAAGCCCAATTTCAATGCTTTTTTTTTTTTTTTTTTAATTCCCCTTTCAAGGGCTACCTTTGGCTTAACCAGATGCTGTTAGCATTTCCTTTTGGAAAGTTCAGCCACAATTTTGTATTTGTTTTGCGTCTGTTCTAGGTTGGGTGTTGAAAACAAAAACTTACTTCAGTAGGAACTCTCCAGTCTTTCTGCTGGGAAAATGTTACCACTTCAAAACTGAGGGTGAGTACAGAGCACTTCACTCATTCCAGTATTCCTCTGTACCAGAAAGGTATTTTTAATCTTCTAGAAAGACTGGCATTAAATTAACCAAATCCAAAATGTAAACATGAAAAGCATAGAAAATACTCATTTCAATGTCCACCTCTAATGCAACCCACGCTAACCTGCTTTATTCAGATTTTACACCAAAACCTTGTGCTTCCTGTAAAAATTTGTGCTGTAATTTGCTCTTCATTGGCCATCAACTGGAGATTTTCCTTCTAAAAACTCCTGATGGAAACGGTGACAATCACGGTCACTACACCAACACCTTTGTTAGCACTTTCCAGTGTGCAGATTTTGAAGTCTCTCTCTTTATTTGACCATTCACAGTTGGGTGAATTAAGCACTTACTTGCAGGTCAGTGATTCCACTGGCACAGCGGTGTCTTCATTGTTCTTTTGATTTTTCCTTTTTTTTTTTTTTTTAATCTGGCACATTTCTGTTGTTTGCCTTCCGATTTTCCTTTCTTGTATTTGAATCAATTGCAAATTTCTGTAAATTTCTTTTTCTACTAAATTTGATATTTGTTCTTTCTTTTTAATAACTGAAGCGCCATAACAAATCAGAGCTTAAACTGTGCTTTGCCTTGCAGAGGCTGGGGAGCTCTCTACAGATGGGTCCAATTTTGATAACATCAACACCGAGATCTCGGGGAACGTGGAGGAGTTCCGCAGAGATTTCATTTCTAGAATCTGGCTGACCTACAGAGAGGAATTCCCCCAGATCAAGGGCTCTGCTTTAACCACAGACTGTGGCTGGGGCTGCACTCTCAGGACGGGGCAGATGCTGCTGGCTCAGGGCCTGATGCTTCATTTCCTTGGGAGAGGTGAGTTAGGAGAGGAGAGCTGTGTGTTTGCATCAGCACAGGCACTCTGAGGAGACCAAAGTGGCCTTTTTTTATCCCAAATCTGAAGGGCCAGCTGGTTCTGGCTGTGGGCTCCTCATTCCTGTTGGAATTGTCCCATTGCACCAGAGACTGAGCTGCCCTGCCCTTCCATTTCTGAGAACCGAGGTGTGCCAAAGCAAACTTCAGTGGAGTTCCCAATATCCAAGTGTGATTCAAGCGTCACAAAAGTGGGATCCCCCTACCTGGGTATTCTTACCCATGCATGTGCCCAGTTCTCTGGAAATGTGATTGTTTCTGTGAGTTCCCCAGCCCATAGCTGTGGGCTATGGCAGAAATGATGTTCTTTTATCAGTTCTAAAGTTGTCCGTTATTGAATTTCTTCTGGTGCTAATATATTGAGTTCCTAGAAGGATTCTAATCTAACTTCAATACATCATTCTCTGTGTGGAGATGTTCACTGTGTCATTCCTTCCCTTCCCCCCTGTGCACTTAGACAGGAGCTTCCCTTTTCTCCTTACCACTGTCTGTCCCAAAGTCGTCCCTCAGTCACTGCCAGCTGAAGCTTTAGGAGCTGTGGGACACTTGCTGCTGAGTGTCCCTGTCCTCCTCGTTCTTCCAGGCTGAGCCATGTCCTGCAGAGAGGTATTTTAGGTTCTCAGAGTTAAACACCTTTTCTTTCCATCCCATTTCGCAGCCCCTTTCATAACAATCATCCATTGCTTGCTTGAGAATGACCCAGGGCACTGAAAACACGCAGGGAGGGTTGAGAGAACACAGGGCATTGTTTCCTCAGCCGTGTGTGGGCTCTCAGGGACACTTGAGCAGAAGATCCTTCTGAAAGCCTGTTGTTGATCCCACTTTGCCCTTGCTGTGCAGCTCTGATGTCAGCTGGGAGCAAAGTCCCAGCCCAGCTGCGCCAGAGTCTCCGTCCTGGAGAGTCTGGACTGAGCTGTGGGACTGGCGCAGTGAATGTGCCTTCGGCTGTAGATATTTGACTCATAAAACATTCAGTATCTCTTTCAACTGACTGCACATCTCGAAAAGTGTGTAAATACTTCTGCTGAGAACACAAATCCCTTAAATAGCACTTTTCTTTATACATACATTCAAAAGAAATTCAAGACCTGCCCAGAAGACTCCCTGTGAGCAGGAGTGTGTAATAGCTCATTTGGAAGTAACCCCAAACAAAAAAGCCTCAGGTTTCTAGCTTTAAAATCCATGGTTCCGAAGAATTCCTTGCATGCCCCCCTTGTATCCTAATTTGGAAGGTGATGAGGTGATTCCAGAGTGCTCTTGTTCCTGTGGCAGTCCAAATCCACGGAAAGATGGAGTAGGGATGGTCTTTCTGGGCTACTTTGCTCCTCACTTGGTCTTCTGACAGCTGGTGAATTATCTTTTGAAAAGCTTTTTATGAGGTCTGGGCAGCTTTGGAAACATATTTAGGTGTTTACGGGAAGTTTTTCATGGCTGTTTACTCTTTTCCCAGAGATGTTTTCATTCTCCTTTAATGGTGTTGTTTCTGTTAGGAAGCAAAACTTGCCTGAAGTTTCTGGCTGAGATATTTACACTTCCACTGCCGTGTGGAATGTTCCAGATATTGCTGAATGTTGTTGTGAATGAGTTTTGATTTTGAATACGAAGTTTTACTTTGAAATGCCTGACTGGAATGTGAAGCTGAGAGCACAGCAAGGCCTGTGAGGGTGTTCCACTGAGCTGGGTCTGTGTTGGGAATACTGGTTGGAATTGTGGAGAATTCCAGGCATCTTCCCTGGGCCTGCTGAACCCCATTCTGGAGGAGGAATGCTGTGTGGGATGCATCATCCAGAGGGAAACCTTCAGCTGGAAAAGCAGTCTGAAGATTCTGTGCTGAAGGAGGACATTTAAACAAGTTTGCCTCGTAATCTTAAAGAATTAAAGAATTTAGTGAATAAAAAAATCCCGCCTGTTGCCATTTTGCCAGGAAGAAATGTTTGCTTTTACCTCAATAATTCCTCAGGTCTGCATGTTTTTTTTTAATAACTGAAAAATAAGAAGAATTGAGAGCTTTTGAACCCTCTCATTTGACATGGATAAAAGGTTTTTCGGTGGTATTGAAGTAATGTTCCTGTATTTAATATGTAAGAGAGTTTTAACCTGTAATCAGGTGTATCTGGGATGGTCACCAGAAAATCAAAGCCAGTCCTGCCCTTCAAGAATTCTTTGTTCACCTGCTAACAGTGACGTGTAAAATACGCATTACCGCTTCAAGGAGCCTGGGGGAAAGCGCTTTGCTTGTTACTCCATCCAATTAACATTAATATGGGTTAAAGTGGGTTTTCCCTTTTCCTGCTGCAGCCTGGGTGTGGCCAGAAGCTCTGGACATGGACAGCTCTGACTCGGAGTCCTGGACCAGCAGCACTGTGAGGAAGCTCACGGCCTCCTTCGAGGCGTCGCTCACGGCCGAGAGGGAGCCCAGGATCCTGAGCCGGCCCCGGCGCCGCCCGGCCAGCAGCGACTGGGACGTCACCGAGATGAGGAATGAAGTTTATCACAGGAAAATCATCTCCTGGTTTGGTGACTCCCCGCTGGCAGCCTTTGGGCTGCACCAGCTCGTAGAGTACGGGAAAAAATCCGGGAAGATGGCGGGGGATTGGTACGGGCCGGCCGTGGTCGCGCACATTTTGAGGTAAAACACCTTCAGTGCTCTGTTCCTCTCCTTTGTCACGTCGCAGAGAAGCGTTTCTGAGTGTCCTGAGATTGCTTCAGCCTAACTGAGCAGCAAACTGTTCGTTATTGGCTTTGTAAAACACCCAGAGCAGCAGCAGTTCCAGAGCTTTTTCGCAGGCAGGAAGGGAAATAGGTGCAGGAACTGAATGTTGAGCTTTTGTCAATCTTAACTCAGGAAAAAACACAACATTCCTGTTTTCTTGTGGAATCCCAAATATCTCTCCCAAACCCTTTTAAGTAGAGCTGCATTTAATGAAATGTTCTAAAAACTAACCACTCTTTCAACCTTGGAACATGCATAACATTAGAGATTTTTTTTTTTTTTTAATACTGTAACCTGGGGGCTGTAATGTACTGATAGTGTAATGAAATGTCAGAGCTAAAATTGATGTTTTCAGCATTTCTTTGCACACATCAAATTCTTGTGAAACTGTAAATGTATGGGACTATTAATATTATAATTATATCCCAGTAAAAGTAAAGGGTCTGTGACATTCAGCGTGGTTAAAAAAAAAGTCGAAAGTCAAATTTCTCCATACTGTGAGCCTTGATATCCAATTCTTTGAATGTTTGGGGGCTTTTTTTGTAGTCTTATGTGTTTGTTTTTTAGTGGATTCCAGTTTACCTATAAACCAAATCACTAATAAATCATGTAAGCAGCAGAAGGCAAAGTTCATGCATTTATATATTTATATATTTATATACATATATAAATAGAAGAAGTTGATATTTGGTGTAAATGTTGGGTTAATCTGAAGTGCAGCTGCGCTGAAATAATCGGGTGTGGATCCGTGCAGATGCAAACAGGCGTGTAGGAGTTCAACATTTTTAATGTGTTTTCTTCAACTTCTTTCTCATGGTGGAAGCAGTCAGGATTTTTTGCTTGCTTTAATAAATTATCTAAGAAATTATTTGTCTCCCTAATGGGAGCAGGGGGGGTTTGCTGCAGAGTTACACTCAGCACAACCCCAGGGGTGATCTCCAGCCTTGCAGAGGTTTCCTTTCCTGGATCTTCCTCTCATCAACATGTATTTTCTTTTTTGTTACTCTTAGTCTTTTGAGGAGAGTTTAATACTGTAATTACCTTTTTGAAAGTTTTGCTGAAACTTTTTATTTCCAGGTGCTAATGTGTTCCTTGTTCTATGAACTGAGGTCAAATAAAGAGATCTGACGAGTTGAAAATAGGATTTTTGTCAGCAAACTTCACCATTATCAATAATACACATGACAGAAAATGGTTATAAGCAGAAAGAAATAAAGTAGTGAATACGAATTTTCATTGGAAGTTATTGTGGGATTTGTGGCCTTTTCTTGTGGGCTTCATTGTTTCTTCTAAATAGCCAAACATTGTCATCTTGGCTTGGGAAAAACCTGGTGCCAAGATATCCGTGGAGGATACAGGTTGGATCTTGGTATCCAGTGTTTAAAAACAAATAAAAATTCCCACCCCACCACCTGAATTTATCAGGGAGGGAAGATGTCTTGAATTTAACAAAATAACACCTATAAAAACCCAAACAAAACAAAAAACTCCTATCACAAACATTTAAAATCATCCTCTTTCTAAAAAACCCAAATAATTTGTTTTGTTTATTGTTAATTTTTTTTTAAAAATGCGTGGTAAGTTAAATAGTTTTGTGTTTGTACATAGGAAAGCTGTTGAAGAAGCAAGAGACCCTGAGCTGCAAGGAGTTACAGTCTATGTTGCTCAGGATTGTACAGGTAACTGTGATTTTGTAGATTTTTGTAAACATTTCAGATGCTTTTCATGCTTCTCAGTCAGCACTTAACAGTAGAGCTTTAAAGGAAAAAAAAATCCCTCTGAAGCGGTTGCACAAAATTGAGATTGTGTAGACAAAGGGGCTCTTGCTCTGTGCAGATTGTTCATTGCTTGCTTGGTATTTTAGAGTGGGATTCCAAATCAAATCAATTATTACCTCTTCTGCTTTTACATGCAGATGTTTCTGTTAGTTGGAAGCTTTCAAGTTTTAATTATTCCTGTTTAGAAATTTATATGCCGCAATAAATATTTATTGGCTTTCTCCTAACCCTACCCCTTCTGCATTTCCTTGGCGTTGCAGCTCAGCAGCAGCAATTCCCGCTCCACAAAATATTGCTGGGAATGAGGGGGCTCAGCACTGGTTCTGAGTTTTGTTCTGAGTTCTGAGGCTGTATTTTAGGGGGACAGCAAGGTTTGGAAGGGCTGCAGTTTCAGTTTGTCACACTGTGATGCCACGTTGGAGGCGTGCCTCTGAAAACTGGAGGTTCTGTTTGAAATGTTCCCGTTTCTGTGTGTCTCAGTCTACAGCTCCGATGTTATTGACAGGCAGTGCTCGTTTCTGGATTCTGGGAAGGCAGGCACAAAAGCTGTAATTATACTGGTTCCTGTGAGACTCGGTGGGGAGAGAACAAACACAGACTACTTGGAGTTTGTAAAGGTATGAAATGAGAGTTCAATCATTTTTCAAAGAGTAGCACAAGGGGATATGAAAAGCGACTTCACGAGGGTAATTCTCCCCATTAAACGTGTGGTGGGGATTTTACAGTTGAAGGTTGTAAAGTTTGACTTTACAGATTTGAAATTTCCCTATTACAAGATCAGACATAATTGCAGAGCACATGATGTCCCTTGGTAAAGCAGTGATAACTGTCCTGCTTCTCCAGCAGCCACCTGAAAAGACATTAATGCAGGGCCTCAAATTACAAATGGTAATTTAATCTAGCAGGACTCTAATAGCATATGTAACTAAGGATCAGGCAGCATTTAAAATATAAATACGCTCCATTCCTTACTCTGTTTCTTATTTTCTTAAATAAGAAGAATGTTCAAATGGTTTAAAGTTGTTGCCTGTCTCTTCTTCCTATTTTCTTTTGTCTCTTTGTTCCCATGGAATTATTTGATACTTTTATTCGCTACTTTAATTGCTTTTTCACTGTCTGGATGAATGTTAGTGAGGATGGTGATCCAGGAGTAGCAAGCAGTAAAAACGAGCTGGAAGAAAAGGAAAGCTCATGGGGGAGGCAGAGGGGGGAAGGTCTGTGCTGTGGTTTTTTTTTTCAGCAGAGGTTCTGCAGACACCTGATGTGCTGTAATCCTGCCTCAGCTCCTCTTAGGGAAGGGCTTGTTCTCTTAGCCCTGCTGCTTTTATTTCATTTTCCAAGCTCCTCTTTAGCTGTCTTTAAATTTTGAGTTCATTTCTAATTACCCCAGTGCAGTAGCGCGACAAAAGCTGGGTCTGTAACGTGATTTATTTTGTGGCTGTCTCCCCACTGTAACGTTTCAGGAAAACATTTTGATTTTTCCTGGCATGGGAAGACAGACTGGTGAAGGCTTTTAAGTTATGAAGTTGAATTGTTCTTCTTGCCTCATTGTTTTCCTTGTGTTTTCAGACAGTTGGTTTGGGAGAGTTGTAGTTCTCAGCTGAGTGGTTCCTGCTCCCTGTTCCTGCCCCTTGCAGCCTGATGGAGGCTGTGGCCAGAGGGCTCTCAGTTGCCTGAATCGGTCACTCCAGTGTCTGCCTTGACTCTTGCCAAGAAGTGACCACATTTCTTGGAGTCTGGCTTTAAGTTAAAAATGCAGATTTTAGATCGTAGCACGGGAGGTAATTTCTACAAAAGGATTTTATATTTATGGGTCAAAATTGATAAATTTTTTATAGTTCACTTTTACAAGAAGCTTGCCATAGATTAAACAGTTATCCATTACTCTGAGCAGCTTTGCTCCCTCTCTGTTCTGCCCTTCTTGGCTCTTGGAGCCTTTGCCTCTGATCTTCTTGAATGTTCTGTGATGCTCAGAGCTAAGGAAACCTTCTCATTTAGATTTTAAATAAGTTTTCTAAGGAAACCATCTCATTTGTATTTTAAATAAGCATCGCTGCCTTAACCTGCATAAACCATGCTGGATTTGACTCTCTAGCATCTCAGGGGAGGTTTTTAAGTGACTTTATCCCTGTCTATCCTTACCCTTGTCTAAGCAAGGAAGATTTTATCTTGAGGAGCCTTGGCCAATCTTTTTGTTGAAAGAAAAGTTCCCTACTTACACTTAGTAATGTTCCCTTCCCAAAAGTTCTGCCTTCAGATGGTTCTGGTTCTTCTGCCCTCCCAGACAACCTCCAGGGAAATTTATGGGGCGCTTCTGTCGAGTGTTTCTTTCTCTTCCCTGGATGTGGGGCAGCTGTTTTTGGAACTGGACCTTATAATTTCTCCCCAGGATGTAAAAGTTGATGCTCTGGCCAGATTTGTCCATTTGAGTGCAAAAAGAAGAGAGTCCCCAAGGGCACAGAATGTAAATGTGTGTGAAAGGTGTAAATCTCCATGCTTTGGGATATTTGAACTAAGGAACTGGGGCTCAGCATGTGAGGTGATATTTTGTCTCCTCCCCAAAAACGTGTGGGTGTCTCATGGGAAGGGAGGACTTTGGAATATCTGCTGGAGTGGTTTCCCTTTGGTCAAGCCCCAGGAAGTCATGGAGTCAGTCTTTAAAAACAAGCAAAACCATTTGCCTAAAAGAGCAAAGATTTTAATTCAGTTTAATACTTTGGTTAATCATAATGATTCCCTGTTGTTGTTTTAGGGAATTTTAAGCCTGGAGTACTGTGTTGGCATTATTGGTGGCAAACCCAAGCAGTCCTATTACTTTGCTGGATTCCAAGGTTGGTGTTTGGGTGTGTTATGTCTCCTCAATATTTTTTTTTCCTCTCAGAGTTAGGAAGTTAATATTGAAGCGGTGGGAAATGGCGTGATTAAAATAGTAAAATGAGTACCTTATTAATTCATCACATCTCCCCAAGTCCAGCCATTTGTCATTTACCCCACGGAGTAATTGGATTCTGTAAAATGTACATTTAATTTCCCTTGTTGCATAAACAAGGCATAATTTATCTGTTTCACCAAACTTGAGGAGCGTTTGCTGTTGCTGCCTGGCAGTTCTTATTTAGGTATTTACTCTCTCCTGCTTTAAGTGGTGTTAGTTGATGCCTAAATGACAAGCAATATATTCTCGCTGTCAGGATGAAGCAGGGCGATACATTTTTCATATGCAAACTCCAGAATATAATTGTGTGTTTGTAAAAGTAATTTTATCACCAAAAATTAAATGACAGTTTCATCACTTTATAAAAATTCTGCTTATACAAGCATATTTGATTATGCAAAAGTTAATCTGTCCTGCAAAAACCTATGCTTCAGTCAATGAGTATCAGCCTGGCAAGCAGTTACTCACTGGCTTCTTTTTTTTTTTTTCCAGCTGTTCTGCATAGAAATTGGATTGTAAGCAGTGTAATAATAAGGTGTTTTTTGAATTACTTGTCTTCTGTTTTGTCCTTGCAGATGACAGTTTGATTTACATGGATCCTCATTACTGCCAATCTTTTGTAGATGTCAGCATAAAGGATTTCCCTCTTGAGGTACTATGGATATAGAGCTGGCACTGTTTTCTTCCCATATGAATCAAACACTAATTATTTAGAGCTGTTCTAGCTAGCTGCAGCTTTATGGTTTTACAGTTACATGTTATTTATCAATGTCCTGCCCTTCTTTATAGGCCTATAATCAACAAAAATGACCAGAGGTTAAATCTCAATATGGAGGTTTAATTTTTACTTCATTAATCTTCATCAGTTTTCTTTTTAACGCTCATAAAATCTCCAAAATAGATGATTGCTTCATTGAAGTAATTTCCCATCAAAGAAAATAGATGATATTTTTTGCAGACCTAAAACCCATTTGGATTTGGGGTTGATAGTTTTATCTTTTTGGTCATTTTATTTTTATTTTTTTTTAATCATTCAAATTGCAGTCAACATCAGGGAGAATTCCTGTGATATTCTATAGGAGCCTGGAAATAGATGGAGCTGAAGGAGAATAGATGGAGCTAAAGGAGCTGATTAAAGAACTCAATTTACAGCTCCCCTGGGCAAACGTTATCAGCTGCAAGGAGGTGCTCAGTGGCCTCAGCACTCACAGTCACATCCTCAGGGCCACCCACACAAACTCTCCTTGGTCTGGTGCCCAACTCCAGGTGAACTTCCAGCAGCTCTTGGAACAGCCTGAGGGTGCATCCACAGCCAGGACAGCAGCAGCTGCTCCAGAACAGAGCTGGAGCAAAATCCCATCAAACTGTGTTCAGGAAAACTACTCACATATAAATGCAAAACCTCGAAGGACCTACACAGGGCTGATGCCAAGTCCTTAAAGCAAACACTTCGTATTTTTCGTTATTTATGCTTAACCAAATGCTTGACTTAGGATGTTGCATAATGTAGAAGTGGAAGATTCTCTAGGAAATGAGTCTGAGTGAAGCAAAAGAACACAGCAGCAGAATGGGTCACAAAATAACCCAGCCAGGAAGTTTGGTTGTGTTTAGAAATCCTTTGGGTTTGCCCTGTTGAGATATTTGGGGGAAGAGCTGGTGAGTGCCAGCTCTGCCTGGGATGATTATCCAGATCCTTCCCCTTTATCCTCAAACTGTGTCTTGCTCCAGTGCCTCTGAAGATTTTACAGTTTGGGAAAAAGCCAGACAAAAGTTGGGAAGAGCACAAAGCAGCAGAGCTGGAGTGGATTCCTGAAGGTCCTGCTGTGATGCAGTGGCCAAGCTACAGGAACATATCTTTTGTGTTCTGTTCCTATGACTCAGCCTCAAAATCGTGCTGCAGACTGGCATTAATCTGAATTTCCCAATAAATACCAAGGTTTTAAGCTGTGTTTGGAAGGTATGCAAGGTGCCAGCCTGGCCTGATCACATCCTAATGCTTTCCTGCAGACGGAAAATAGATTGCAATTTAATGCTCGGTGCATTTAATAGTATTATATCTTTGTCCAGAAATGTCAAAAGTAAACAGAAATTGCTTTCTTAGTGTGGATAGTTGCTTGCTAGATTTATCTGTAGGGAGTATTTTCAAAATTGACAAATTGTCCGGAATAAGTTGGAAATCAATCTACTCTGTATTGGCTTCCAGCATCCATTTGTTTGGAGGAATGGGAAAAAAAAAAAATCCTCCCCACTTCTCTTTGTTGTGCAGTGATTGGTGCAGCATTAAACCTCCTGCACAGCTGCAGGGACAGGGTTGCTGCTGGAGTGGGATGAGGAAGGCAGGGTTTGATCCTTTGTGCATTTGATGACTCAGGAATTAACATCAAAAATACAATGGCTGTTTATAAAACCGGAGCGGTGAGGAGAAAAAGCAGTGACTAAAGTCAGTCTCGCAGAAATAGCCCTGATCATCGTGGTGGATATTTTTTTAGCAGAGGCTTTACAGAAATGCCTCTCGGGTTTGGAATCACCAGGAAAGAACAATATGTTTTATTATGTAAAACTGCTGCAGGGGTGCTTACACCCGGATTTGGGAACCAGTGCTGCCTTCTGTGGGTTGATTTTTGTGATTGGCAAAAAAAAAGGGATCTGTTTTGATTTTAATGGAGGGAGGATGATGGGTGTTAGAGGCAGAGTAGAGGGGACTGGCTCCCTCTGAGAGCAAGTGAGGAAATAATTGCAATTATTGGACAAAGAGCTCCACCACAACGGCAGTTCCTGTAATAAATAACCACAGAATCAGGGTAGATGGGATATACTTATTTTTTCTCTCATAAACTGAGCCAGGAGCGTGGGGAAGGGGGTTTTGTGTTTGTTTTCTCTTACAGCAGGGCTGCTGAAAGTATCAGCTCACAGCACTGGCAGGGCAGCATCTGTCAGGGAAAGAGATTTCACGTTAGGAAAAACCCATTTGTAAAGCAGGGCATGTTTGGTTTTTCCCTACTTGTGGATCACTGTAATATGGTTTTGCTTCTGTGTGTTTTGTGGGTTTTTGAACCCATTTCATTTACTGAAGGAAAATGCATGAGGTTGGTTTATTCCATTATGTCTCTTTTATAGAGGCTGGGGGAGGGAAGGGGCACTGGGCAGTGGTAGTAAAGCAGTAAGATAGTGCAAAAGCTGTTACAAATTCAATTTGCAGAAGAGCATTCACCTTCTCTGCCTTGGGAATATTCATAAAGTATTGCTGGGAGCAGCAGAGCTTTGACAGATTCCAAACTAGCCTGGCACGTGGGGAAGTTTGGGGAATGCAGCCTGAACAGCAGGAGGGTTTGCACGGCTGGGGAAGGCTGGGATCACTTCAGTATTTGGAGGGGTGGGAGAAATTACTTCCCAAGTGAGTGCTGGGGTTTAATTCAGGTGATGCAGGGGACTGGATGCTTTAAAGCTGCTGGTGGGGACGAAAGTAAATCCATGGGTCTGTGCCATTCCCGACTGTAACCGTGTGTTCTGTGTTTTTTAATCGGGAAACTCGCAGTCATTCCACTGCCCTTCTCCCAAGAAGATGTCGTTCAAAAAAATGGATCCCAGCTGCACAATAGGATTTTACTGTAGGACCGTGCAGGACTTTGAGAAGGCTTCTGAAGAAATCACCAAGGTAGGTGCTGGAGCTCCCAAAGCCATGCCTCGGACGGGGTGCAGGGAAGGGAAGCGAATCAGCCTTGCCCCGCTGAGCAGAGCCGGTGGCGTTTGTCCGTGCTTTTCCCGTCAGTGCTGTTTTTCCCGTCGGTGCTTTTCCCATCGGTCCTTTTCCCGTCGGTGGTGCTTTTCCCGTCGGTGGTGCTTTTCCCGTTGGTGCTTTTCCCGTCGGTGCTTTTCCCGTCAGTGGTGCTTTTCCCGTCAGTGGTGCTTTTCCCGTCAGTGGTGCTTTTCCCGTCGGTGCTCTTCCCGTCGGTGCTCTTCCCGTCGGTGCTTTTCCCGTCGGTGCTCTTCCCGTCGGTGCTTTTCCCGTCGGTGCTTTTCCCGTCGGTGGTGCTTTTCCCGTCGGTGCTTTTCCCGTCGGTGCTTTTCCCGTCGGTGCTTTTCCTGTCGGTGCTTTTCCCGTCGGTGCTTTTCCCGTCGGTGCTCTTCCCGTCGGTGCTTTTCCCGTCGGTGCTTTTCCCGTCGGTGGTGCTTTTCCCGTCGGTGCTTTTCCCATCGGTGCTTTTCCCGTCGGTGCTCTTCCCGTCGGTGCTCTTCCCGTCGGTGGTGCTTTTCCCGTCGGTGGTGCTTTTCCCGTCGGTGGTGCTTTTCCCGTCGGTGGTGCTTTTCCCGTCGGTGGTGCTCTTCCCGTCGGTGCTTTTCCCGTCGGTGCTTTTCCTGTCGGTGCTTTTCCCATCGGTGGTGCTTTTCCCGTCGGTGGTGCTTTTCCCGTCGGTGCTCTTCCCGTCGGTGCTTTTCCCGTCGGTGCTTTTCCCGTCGGTGCTTTTCCTGTCGGTGCTCTTCCCGTCAGTGCTTTTCCCATCGGTGCTTTTCCCGTCGGTGGTGCTTTTCCTGTCAGTGGTGCTTTTCCCGTCGGTGGTGCTTTTCCCGTCGGTGCTTTTCCTGTCGGTGCTTTTCCCGTCGGTGCTTTTCCCGTCGGTGCTTTTCCCATCGGTGGTGCTTTTCCTGTCAGTGGTGCTTTTCCTGTCGGTGCTTTTCCCGTCGGTGCTTTTCCCGTCGGTGCTTTTCCCGTCGGTGCTTTTCCTGTCGGTGCTTTTCCCATCGGTGCTTTTCCCATCGGTGCTTTTCCCGTCGGTGCTGCTTTTCCTGTCAGTGGTGCTTTTCCTGTCGGTGCTTTTCCCGTCGGTGCTTTTCCCGTCGGTGCTTTTCCCGTCGGTGCTTTTCCTGTCGGTGCTTTTCCCATCGGTGCTTTTCCCGTCGGTGCTGCTTTTCCCGTCGGTGCTTTTCCCGTCAGTGGTGCTTTTCCCATCGGTGCTGCTTTTCCCGTCGGTGCTTTTCCCCTCAGTGGTGCTTTTCCCGTCAGTGCTTTTCCCATCGGTGCTTTTCCCGTCGGTGCTGCTTTTCCTGTCAGTGGTGCTTTTCCCATCGGTGCTGCTTTTCCCGCTGGCACGAACGCGGCTCGGTTCGTTCCAGCGGCGGTGAGGCCGAGCGGAGCCCGCTCCGAGCGGGTGCGGGCCCACGAGGTGGCACTCGTGAAGTGGCAATGTCCCCTCCGGCCCCGCCGGTGGCCGCGGGATGCTGGGGAGGAAGGGAAGGCGTGGAGCAAACCCAAAATTGGTCAGTATTTCTCCCTAGCACGAGGGCTTTTTTCTGCTGGGAAGTGCGGGGCTCCGGGTTGAGCTCCACGGAGCAGGTGCCACCCTGACCCCATCCTCCCCCTGGAAAAACTCTGTCTTCATTTAAGAGTCAAGTTGGTTTTATTCCTCAGTTATTCCAGCGTGTGAGGGTATGAAATGCGGCAGCGTCTATGTGTTCTGTGAGCTGCTCCGTTCAAAAAACGCTCTGTGAAAAGGATGCAGCAGCAGATGGGCTCAATGTTAATACTCCAACCATAGCAGTCAGCACAGCAGCAGAAGGAATTAAAAGTTTGTCCAGCATTTGGAATGTCCTGATGAGTGCTATTAGTACTCGAGCCACAAAGGCATTTTTTTAAACTTAATGCTGATTATAATAAGTAGATACTGATTAATGCTGAAGTTGTTTCTTTGATTCTTACGCAGAGGGATACAAAATAGATTTAAAGAAGTACAAGTTCCTAAGCAGCAGATCCATGGAAAGTTTAAATAGTGAAGTTTCTGTTCTTCCATGTTTTCCTGTT
The DNA here is from genome assembly GCF_015227805.2 of Hirundo rustica. Classification (NCBI taxonomy): domain Eukaryota; kingdom Metazoa; phylum Chordata; class Aves; order Passeriformes; family Hirundinidae; genus Hirundo; species Hirundo rustica. The sequence goes on along the minus strand of NC_053458.1, from coordinate 2,334,132 downwards.
CTGTCACATGAAATGTCATGACACGGTAAAAAAAAGTCTCATTACAAAATGAGTTCCAGTAGAAGTTTTCTTTTTCCCGTTGCCCTATTTCTCTTTCAAGTTTGGAATTAAGTGGAGGGGTTTTTTGAGTGGAAATGCTCCTGACTGATCGAAGTATTGGAGTTATTTTATCCTGGTATTTTACATAGGAGCTCTTTAATGTTAGTGACATTATTTTCTATAAATACATTTCAGGCAGTGTCAGTTTAAAAAGAGAGTAAAGTTTGGATCCAGGGCCGATGTCAGAAACATTCTATCAATTCATGTTGCAATCCTTCCTTCACATCCCTTGTGTTTTCTTCTCTTCCATTATTTTTCCTTTTGTTTGCAATTGAAATGTGATAAATTTGAACTGTAAAGCTCAGTGTATTCCCAGTGTGCCCTGTGGAGGCTGAACTACAAAATCCATGTTCTGCCTGCTTTTTCTTTTGGGTACTAAGAGGTGAGAGATAAGATTTAGCTTTAATACTTGAGGATAAACATTATGGGCCTTATATATTTAGAGACAGATAAATCAGGGCATCAGAGTTGAGGCCCAAGTGGAGTGATGGGTGCAACTCTATCCAAGTCATATCCAGGCTCCCCTCTGGGAGTTGTTTCCCTGTCCAAACCCATGCCAGAAAAGAAAGAATCCCTTGGGATTCTTGTAGAGCTGTACCTGCCTGTTTGTGACCCAGATGTAGCAGAAGTGAGAGAAGAACTGGAGCTCAGGGAGGCGTGGATTCAGTTCAGCACAAGGAATTCTTGTTGCAGTGAGAGTGTAACCCTGAAATACTGAAAATACTGAACTTTATCAATAAACTCTTTAGCTGGCACTGTAATGGTGTCTAGAGGAAACTTGTAAGTTGTTCAGTTTCAAATTCTCTGTGGTCACTGTTGGGATGGGCTGTGATGAGAGTTACACAAGACTTGACCAGGTTCCCCTGGACTTTGTTTAGGCATTTCCTGTGTTTAGGATTTCCTCACCTCAGTGCATGGATAGAGGTGTGAAGATGGAAATTTCAGTAAAGCTGAACACAGTCAAGGCAGTGGAACCCCAGGATTTTACTGGGGTTGATTTTTTTCTTATTTTTTAAATGCCCCCTTAACCCCTGACTGTCATTTTTGACATAGTTCTTACTGCTTGAAGAGCTCTTTGGAGATTTTTTTTTTAGACTGATTGTTCTCCTGAAATCGTACTCAGTGAATTTTAGTTCTGCACACTGTGTATCTCTAGCCTGATGTAGTTCTGCAGCCACTGCAACACTGAGCTGGTTTTTCCCAAGCCAAGTAACAAAAGTAAAACAAATTAAATCAGTGGGCAAAACACCCTGAAATGCTGAGATGTCTTTCAGTATTTGGTGGGGTTTTATCTGCTCTTAAAGGTGTTTTGCTGATCTGTTTCAGTTTTTATCATTCCCCACACCCCCTTTCTCCATGCTCAGATTTCTTAGTTACAAATGTAGATTTTGGGCACCCTGCTTTGAGCCACGTGCTCCTGCCTTGCTTACATTGGTGAATGTGTTTGAACTTGTGATAAAAACAGATTCTTGCACGTGCTGATTCTACAATAAAAACCTCCCCAGGATGCTCAGTTGCTGCAGAATTCACACTTGGGCTTGAGGAGACCCTCATGGCCATTAAGTATTTTGTAGAGATTTTTATCTTCTGTCTTTTATCCTTTTATCTTCGTTGCACTGAGGCTGACAGCACAGACAGGTGATCTGTGTGCTCAAAACCAGAGACAGGCAGGAAATTAGCAGCTACCTGAGAAAGGGAAGTAAATATCTAATGGGAGGAGGAAATGTTTAGGTTGTGCAATGCTTTTGTTTAATGAGATAATGAAAATAATGCATTTTTTTTTGCTTGGCAGTCATCATCGGGTGAATTTCAATGCTTGCTGTATTTCCCCATTTCCAGTTAATGTTTTATCTGGATCGTGTTTTACATTGTAGATGCTGAATTCTTCATCCAAGGAGAAATATCCCCTGTTTACTTTTGTCAAGGGTCATTCTAGAGACTATGACTTTGCTTCCAGTCCACTCCATGAAGAAAATGACCTTTTCTCCGAGGATGAAAAGAGAAGACTAAAGAGATTTAGTGCAGAGGAATTTGTCTTGCTTTAAGGACATTTTACACGAGAGCGTCGGCAGCTGTCCAGGAGAACGCTTGCCTTTTAACTCTAAGAAATGTACCTGAATTCCTCCCCCAAAAAAGGCAAGCCTGTGCTGAAATTGGTCTATTTTCATAAAGATGATAATGTTTTATATGTTAAAAGTCTTTAAGATGTCAGTTACTAATGTATGTGCTGATTACTTTTGCTGGCTGCTGGCTGGAGGAGTGTCCGTGCCGCTGTGGTAGTGAAAGGGAGAAGCTTTGCTCAGAGCCAGGTGTGCCTGCACAGCCCTAAATGCCAGCCCTGAATGCCAGCCCTGAATGCCCTCCTGTGCCCTCCCGTGCCCTCCTGTGCCCTCCTGTGCTGCCATTCCAGGCCAGGGCTGCTGCAGAGGTGAGGCTGAGGGATCAGGGTCGGTGTCACCGGCAGTGCTGCCATAATTGTATAGGCTGAATTGGGAGTTAAGATACTATTTAGCACTATGACTTTCTAATGGTTTCTCATTAAGCTTGCTTTGGAGCCTTAATATGAGGAGTGAAGATAAAGTATTACCTTTCCCCACAATTTTTAAAGGTTATACTATTAATATTAACTGCAACCAATCAAAGCAGCTGGAGACAATTATTGGAAGAGAGCAGTGTTTGTTTCCTGTTTCAACTACCGTAGTGGCAAGGCTTCTCCTGCCAGAGCAGCTTTTAAATCAAAGCTAAGGGGGGTGGATGTGGAAGATTCTGGGCTGTGATGATTTTTTTGTTTTGATACGTGTCGTTACTGTACAAATGATTACTTGATGGTGTGTGTTCTCAGATTGCAAACAAATGTACAGAAATAGTTTCATGTTTTAACAAAGTAAATGCAATATTTAAAAAAAAAACCATATTAACGCTGCTTGGGAAATAAAAGAGGTGTGAAAACATGAAGTGCATGTGCCTTTTATATTAATATTTGATCCTCTTAAGAGTGGATATAATCCTGCATCTAAACCAATATTATAAGGTGTGAATACTCTGTTTATTTGCAATAAAGGCAGATTTTATTGTTGTGTTGTAAACCAAATGTTACCTGGTCTAAGTGCTGCTCAGGCACAGAGGCACAAGTGTTGCTGATCCAAATAATAAGCATCATGTTTGTTCATTAAAGCACCTTTTACTTTTATGAGCAAGAAGTGACTAATGGATAGATTTCAGGCCGAACTAGACGGGGTTTGTGTCTGTGTAAGGGCTGGAGAGTGCATTTGCATGCGTTAATTAATATTCTAAAAACCAAAATGTTCATTTGTTTTCAAGGAAAAAAAAAACCCACATTATTTGTCTAAATCAGTAACCTCTGCACTGCTGCATCCTGCTAATATTTGGCATAATACGACTTTTTACTCTCAGGTATGTGAGGATGGTTGACTTGATCCTTGTATTTTTCATTAATAGCCCAGAAGAGGGAGTAAACAACGTATTTATGGAATTTAGATGTCAAAATGAGGAGAATTGTGGATGTCAGAGCTAGAAGAGAGAAGAATCCTGGTGAGTGGAGCACAAGGAGATGCAGCTTTAGCAAAGATCAGGCATAGCCTCAGGGTGGTTCCTTGGGGTGACAGTGGGCAGGAGATGGGACACCAAGTCGTGCTTTCACATTTAAGAAAAGCAAAGCAATGAGCTGCTGCATCATTAACAGCTCCTGTCACAGAGCAGGGGGCTGTGATTGCTCTAATCTGGCTCCACTGGTGCTCTCCTCTCTGCTTCCCTTCCCACCCGGGCAGGAAGGGCTCAGGAGAGCAGGGAGAACCAGCAGGAGCCTGCAGGGATTGAAGGAAGATGGACCTCAGAGCTCGGTGTTTGTGGCTGAGGAGGGAAGGGAGCACTGCAGAAATGGATGGGCACTGGGGAGGGGGAGAGGAGCTGAGGGAATATTCCGTGTGCAGCAGCCTTTGTGCCCCTCTGTGTGCTGAATTCCCAGGTCCATCACGGGCCACGCTCCCGCTGCAGGACAGGAGCTTTGGCTGAGATGGGAACTGGAGGATGAATTTTCCTTCTTCCACAACTCCACCACCCGTATTCAGGTACCTTCAAAAAATCCCATGTGCACAGACCCACCAAAGCCTGTCGTGTCTGCAGAAAAGAGCTGCTCTTCAAAGGCTTTTGCTTCAGAATTGTTGGGCTGGAAATGCTCACATGGAATTACAGGAGCTGGAGCACAGAAACGTTGAAAAGGAAAATGTGGTTCTGCCATTCCAACAGCAAACTACTCTAGAAAGATGGAATGGTTTCTCTCAGTCTTTTTCCAACTGGATAAAAAATGTAGTGGTTGAAACATCTTTGAACTTACCAAATAGTGAAAAATTCTCCCTTTCTAACTGAGGGAAGGAAAAGTAGCAGTGCTAGAACAGCAGCTGGGTTGTGGTCCTTTAATTTGTAGCAAATCCTTTAGTTCACCACAGCAGGGTTTTCTTTAAAGCCTGCTACAAATAATTGTTAAAAATTCATGGCAATTTTCAGGGGTTTTCATCACGGTTTTTGTCCAAGGTTTAAGCACGGACAAGCCCACGGAATGCCTGGTGCACTTGTGTACAGGAGTGACACAAGTTAAATTACCAAGTTCCTAGAAATTAATGTTTTTGGGTAACTACAGGGGACTTTAATTGGAAACTATGTTAATCGTGTAGTAATTCTCTTTACCTCGTCGGCATTAGCTGCTGAAAACCAGGCAATTAATTTGTGTCATCAGTGTTGCTGCTGCTGCCTTCAAACACAAACCCGAGGAGCATTAGTTACTCACACACCCAGCAGTGGCCCAGGTTCTGAAATGATCCCACAAATCACTGACTGCTCACCTGCCTGAGAGCCAGGGCTGCAGGCCCGGAGCTTTCACCACCTCCCAACCTTCTCTGCCACTTCTTTGCTCCTCCCAACCTTCTCTGCCACTTCTTTGCTCCTCCCAACCTTCTCTGCCACTTCTTTGCTCCTCCCAACCTTCTCTGCCACTTCTTTGCTCCTCCCAACCTTCTCTTCCACTCCTCTCTGCCATTTCTTTTATCCTCACAAGGAACCTTTCTCTCTGTGTTGATAACATCTGACATCAGTTTGAAACAAGCTCAGGCCTCTCAATGGCTGCTCTGCCTTCCCTTTCCAGCAGGATATTTGCCTGTTTCCCAAGCCTTGGCTCTCCCTGGCAGTGACCAAACCCATCACACCCCAGAGCTCTGCTGGAGGTGCTGCTTCTGCCCTGGGAGCTCAGGGCTGTAGGGTGAGGGATTTCTCTCCTCCATGGGGAAACCCTCCAGCCACCAGCTCCCTTTCCTCTGCAGCCAAACCTTTAAAAATGCCCTCCAGGCACTCAGGAAAGGCAGCAGCTGATTCCTGACAAGTTTCCAACACGGCCTGGGCTGGGCTGGAGACTGGGGAGAAGCTCAAAGCACAGCTCTGACTCCATAGGGCACAAACCCTCAGGGGTGGCCCTTGGGAACGTTGGGTTTGCCCTGTATTTACTCCTGAAATGGGAATTTCTAGAGTGGCTGCTCAGGACAGGGAATTATTTCCTGGTGGTGGTAGAGACAGCCGATCTCAGAGGGAAACAGAGGCTGGAGAATTGCAGCCCAGCTTCCAGAAGTAGGAATGGGAATATACTCAAACCATTTACTGTTTGTTTCATCGAATACCAGAATCCCTGACTGGTCTGGGTTGGGAGGGAACCACCCAGTGCCACCCCTGCCATGGCAGGGACACCTCCCACCATCCCAGGCTGCTCCAAGCCCCATCCAGGGTTTCTTTTGTGATGCCTCTCTTTAAAGATTTTTTTTTTTCCCTCTTACCTGTCCCCTGTGCTTCAGCAGATCTGGAAAACTGAGGCCAACCTGATTTGTTACTGTCTTTTTTTTGCTTTTTTGGAGCTTTGTCAGTGAAGCACTTGAGCAGTTCAGCTGTGCCTGATGGAGACAGGGAAGGGCTCTCCTGTTCCCAGCTAATTCCAGTAGGAAAATGGACTTGCTCCAGGGACCTGATTTATTTCCAGCCTTATTGACAACCTCTTAAAGGGGATGATGGAGTGAAAAGCGAGCACCAGTGAGTTATGAGAGGTCAATAATGCCACAAATGAACACAAACAGCGGGTTTGAAATCCAGCCCTCCCCACGTTCTGTTTCCACGACCGTTTCATCCAAGGTCACTGGGCTTTTCCAGGGCAGCAGGAGCCTCCAAGAGGAGGCCAGGTTACTTCATGGCCCTTTCCCACCTTGGAGCTGATCATTATGGGGTGCATTCCCCCAGCCCTGCATGGGAGGCAGTGCACCACAGCCAGGCACAACATCCAGCAGCATTTCAGCTCCTCCCACCCTCCCTAACCCAGAGCCCTGGCAGAACATTCCAGCACAACAAGCCTCCCAGCAGCTCAGTTAGGCCATGCCAGCATCATATAAAAGGATCTTAAAATGCTGGTGACTTACTGGCATCGACAAAAAGGTGCAAAGAGGAACTTGAGGGCGTCAGGATCCAGCCCTGGGCACTCATGGTTTGACCCTGAGGTTTGGTGTCTTCACAAGATGCTCCTGCTGCCTAATTGGATGAACTGAGCTCCACAAACAGTTCCCTTCCCTGTTTGTAAGCAGTCCACGGGCAGCTGTAATTGTCTGAATCCACTGTGTGAATAGTAAAAAGAGCTTTACTTAATGACTGCAGCAGCCCTGCTCGAGTGAGAGCTCTCTGGTATTTATTCACACCAGAATTCACGAGGCTTTTGTTTGCCGTGAACACTCCTGCAAATAAAAACTTGCTCACTCTAATGTTTATGAATAAATGTGCTCGTAAATGCCATCAAAGCAAATCAGCAGGGTTTTATTTATGCAAGGAGATGCACAAATAAATGTTTGCTGTTTTCACCCAGCTCTGGTGGGTGTTTAGGCGTGTGTTAAAGCCAAGGCTTTGTGAGCTCTGCTCGGCTCTCACTCGTTATTCCTGCTCTCCGTCTCCTCCTTTCCTGCATTCTGATCTGGTCTGTGAATCCTGTGCCCCCAGGGAAGGTTGTTAAAGTCAATGTTTTAGGGATTATCCACATCCAGCAGCTTGCTGGGTCAGTGGACAAGGTCATGGAAGGGGCTGGGATCACTTTGGATGCCCAGGACTGGGAGGACAGGAGGGAAAGGGGTTTGTGATGTTTGCATGGCACACAGCAGATACCCAGAGCTGCTTTTTTTGGCATGTGCTGGCTCCTGGAGCAAGGTGGGGGCTCTGTCTTACACAGAAGTGTGGGAGGTTATTGCCATCCTGTCTCAATCAGTGCCCTAATTAAATATAGGAGAGGATTTTCTTTCTAAAATGTAAATGTCAAGCCTTGTTAAGGAAAATTAAAATGCACTGAAATGAATGTGGTAGGAGCTGTGGAGGTGCTAAAGTAGAGTATCTGTATTTATTAGAAAGGGAACTAAAAAAGAAGGCTTTTTGGAGCTCAGTCCTTAAACTTGGCCAGAAGGATTTTATGCAAATTTCCCTTCCAAATCTGCAGTTAGGGACAGGTTCCAGGGGTGAATTCTGTGTCTGTTCTCTAAAAACTATGAAGGAATATCATCTGAGGCTCACCTCTTTCCAGGAGTTATCTGTGCTTATCCCTCCTCTTACCAGGATCACTTGGATTCTGTGCTGGCCACACTTCCTGCGAGTTGGACTCGAAAATTCAGGTCATTCCTTCCATTCCCTGTTCCCTTGAGTCCAGCAGAGCACAAGAGTACAGGATTTAACCCTTTAGATTTTACAGAATTGAAATAATAGATAAACAGACAAGCCTTTAAATTTTACAGAATTTAAACCTTCATTCAGCAATGGGATCATCCCCATTTACCAATAATCCTCTTTAAAGGCGTTTTTCTACTTCAGCCCACAGTGAGCCTGGAGCGTCAATCAGAACCTGCAACACTCAAACCCAAAGGCCTGGAGGTGGATTAGGAAAATCAGAAATGGCTTCCAAGGCTCACAGAGCAGAACTTCTGCTGCTCTCAGAGAGGCTTCAGCTCTGGGCTGTGAAGGTCCAAACCTGAGATGCGCTCACACGTGGAGCAGGGTGAGACGTGTCTGTGTCTGGCGGTGAGGAAACACAAAATACAGCATTTGTTCGACACAACAAGCCCATGCTTTGCAAATACACGAAGCTTTTTTGGCCTCCCCAGTCCAACCACTGGTTTGTTGTTTCCATGCTAATACAAATTCTTGTATTAAAAGGAGCACGGCCTTGGGTTCCTCCATCCGTATGGGAAAAAGTTACTTGTCTGATGGTAAACAAAGAACAGAAGAATCGATTCACTGTCCTCACTCTTCAAGAGATGGTATGAAGCCATAGTGAAGCAATTTTAATTGTGGCTGTGTAACACTTGCCATCAGTAAGATCACTTGTGTTCTGTTTTTAGGGATTGGGGCGCTCCGGAGCGCACGGGGCATTAGAAATGCAAAACATGACCGCATGTTCTCAGGGCTCTGGCAGCGCCACATGAAAGAGCACTTGTGCTGGGATGCTCAGCTCTGAGGGTATTCTCTGTTCAGCGTGTATTTACAGAGATGTATGAATATTTGATTAATGAGTCATGGTCTCTGGAGAAATTTAATAACTGTACTGCTGTACAAAGGCAGCTCCTTCACTGTTAACACAGCTGCCAATAGTGTCACTGACACTGGAGCCCTTTCTGCATCTAATATGTGCTGGGGAGTAAATTCCTTCCCTACAAGGGAATCCGTGGCACACATTATTCAGTTATCTGGTTGGAACTGTTGCAGGCTCAATTTACAGACCCTGATTTGTAAAGATTTTTCCAATGGAAACAAGCAGTGGCACGTGAGCCGGCGAGCAGCAGTGCCACCGGGCTGTGGAGGGCCCGGAGTTCCTCGGAGGGTCGGTTCGAAAGGAGAGCTGCTTTTAAAATTCAGTTTATAAAATGCAAAAAGGAACAATGGAGGAAAATATTCGTGGGGAGCAGAGTGCTCCAGCGGATTCTCACTGCCTCAAAAGCTGTGTTCAGCGGGATTTCGGGGGTTGTTCAGGGGTGCAGGACTCCCAGCACGGGGCAGGGTTTTCTCCCCCCGTGACACCAGACCAGAGCTGTTCTTCATTGCTGCTGAGCAGTTTCCCGAGGATAATTCACTGCTGATTTTATAATTTTCCCATTTTTATTCCTAATACCCATGAAGAGATCCATTTTCACTTAGGAAGTTAGGTGTATGTTTTAGTGGTGTTACTCCAGCTCAACTGCTTTAAATAAGGGGGGGGGGGCGGAATGTCAAAAAAAAGATAAATTTAGTGCAGAGGCTTTCACTAGGAGCTTTAACTGCAGGTTAGAATTATACATGCTATGCAGAATTTCCTGCAACACTTCTCCTTTGGGCCACAATGCATTACAGCAGACGTATAATGAAGCTGCTATAAAATCCCTGGTAATTAAGGGGGATTTGACAGTAATTGCAACAGTGAATCAACTTAATTATTACCTGCTTCAAAGAGAGCTAACCTGATGTTATAATCTAACCTTTCCTACTTCTAAAATGAGAGATTAACCAAGTATATGTAGCATTTAAGAATTAAATCTGTTGAGCTAGAATTACACTAATAGACTTTGCCTATACATTTTCTGTACATGTGGGGATGAAGCAGCCAGAGGAGCAGATCAGAGGCTGACGAGCTGCAGACAGGCTGAGTGTGTGCATTCATAAAATAAACAGAGGTGATCCAGCTCCTGTGCTGTCTGCTGAAAGCACAGGGACTGCAGCCAGAGCAGTGCTGGAAAACGCTACAGCTCCCTGCACAGCCTCGTGCAGGAGTGCATTCTCTTTGCGTGCTTAATTTCAAGCAAATTATGCTGAAATAGCCCAGTATAACACTGGTCTTGTCAGCTCTGGCCTGATCAATGCAGCTCTTTCAGCCCATAAGTCCAAGCATCACTTTTGCTTTGTTTTCAGAGTTTTGAGGTGTGTTACCTGAGAGCTGGGGGTGCCTGGGGCTGATCCAAACCCTTCTCCAAACTCTTCTTTCCCTCTTCTTTCAGCTCCATGTCTGCAGCTGTTCTAGAAGCTGAGAGGTGCAATAATAAAGCTTTAAAAATACCAGAGAAGTGAGAATTAGCAGCATCAGCATCACCAAGACTTGCCACAACTACTTCCATATGAAGTTCATCTGGAAAAGTGACAAAATTCACTTCAGCTCTGCTCTGAGGAGGGGTTTGATCATCCAAGTGAGGCACTGACTCGTGCAAGCCCTTAAAATAAATCTGCCAATGTTTACCTCTTGTTTTGCTGTGAAACAATAAATTAGAAAGACTTCTTTGGTTTTTACATGTCCTGGCTCATGACATGCTGCAATTAATATCTGATTTTTCAGGCAGTAATCAAATTATAAGTTATGGTGAGTGGACACACAGGTTAAAGATGTCACCTGCCGTGGGTTTGTGATTTGAGACTGCACTAAGCCCAAACCATCTCATCTTTAGGATGTACTTTGACAAGATCACAGCAGCTTAACCTGCCTTAAATCAAACCTGGAAGACCACCAGGCTTTGAGTAGTGTTGTACACTAAAAAAGGTACAAAAACTTGGTGGCAATTAAAAAAATCTCATTCTATTGCTGACCATGTGGCTGTAAATTGAGAGTAAATATCCAACTTGCAGGGGAAATCAGGCTGGGGTTCCTCTTTATGTACAAACAATGTAATCTCTCCATCAGGAATCACAGCTGCAGACTGTCGGAGACTCGAGTTGCCTGAGAATTTATCCCAATTTGTGCCCAAAGTGCATCACACCTGTACTTCCTAACAAGGCTTTTATTTATGACTCCTCTTCCTGAAGGCAGAGATCCTTTACACCTCTAAATAGAGTCACTCCAGGCTCCCAGAAGCCAGGAAAAAATCCCCTGGGAATTAACACAGCCAAGCTCCAGCCCCTTGCTGGGTGCCCGTGAGCAAACCATGACCCCTCCTGCAGTCCCACCCTGGGAAAAGGCTGAGATTCTCCACAAGCAGCTCCTCTCTGGAGCTCTGCAACCGTCCCAGCACTCACTCCATCTGGGAATGGCCTGGGATGGCTCCTCCTGTGCTCTGCCACAGTGGGAACGTGCCTGGAGAGGGGCAGGCTGCAGTGATGAGCTCATCCCTGCTCCTGGAGCACAGCTTATGGGATTGCAGCTCCCTGCTCCTGGAGCACAGTTTATGGGATTGCAGCTCCCTGTTCCTAGAGCACAGCCTATGGGATTGCAGCTCCCTGTTCCTGGAGCACATCTTATGGGATTGCAGCTCCCTGTTCCTGGAGCACAGTTTATGGGATTGCAGCTCCCTGTTCCTGGAGCACAGTTTATGGGATTGCAGCTCCCTGTTCCTGGAGCACAGTTTTTGGGATTGCAGCTCCCTGTTCCTGGAGCACAGTTTATGGGGTTGCAGCTCCCTGTTCCTGGAGCACAGTTTATGGGGTTGCAGCTCCCTGTTCCTAGGGCACAGTTTATGGGATTGCAGCTCCCTGTTCCTGGAGCACAGTTTATGGGATTGCAGCTCCCTGTTCCTAGGGCACAGTTTATGGGATTGCAGCTCCCTGTTCCTGGTGGCAGCAGTGACTCTCTGCTCCTTGGAAGGGGAGGAAATGGCAGACTTTAAAGAACAAATTTTCACTGCTGCCTTTTTGCTATTTTAGAATAAATGAGGGATTAACACCGAAAGAAGTACTCCAGGTGCATGCTCAGTAACTGTTTTTTCATAACGTTTTAATGGATTCAGGGTTGAGCTCCACTAAAATCTGGATTTATTAGAAACGCTCCGTGCATTTCAGTAGAGTTTTTCTCATGAATCTAGATATTTTACATTATTCCAATAGAGCTGACCCTCTGTTTCATTAGAAATGCTCCAATATAACCCATGGAGCATTTCTAATGATTCTGGTTTTACAGCAAATCCAAGGGTCAGCCGTACTGAAAACAATAGTGCTAACCTCTTGGTTTATTAGAAAAATGCTTTCTGTCTCAATGGAGCATTTCTAATAAATCAGATAAATAGGGATCTCCCACAAAAATGCTCTGCTGGTGAAACAGACAAATGGCTTTGTTGTTATCGAGATTTGTTTAGAAAACAACGATTGTTTAATAGACTTTTTTGTTGCTCACTGTAGTGTGATTCCCTTCTACCCAAAGTTTGAGTCTTCACCATGAAAAGTTAAGTAAATATTCCTCACAATTCCCTCAGAAACAAGCGCTGCCTCAGATTGCCAAGCGTTTTTCTCCTCACCCACGAAGAGTTCACAGCAAGGCCAAGTTCCAGGATGGGTCTGTGGGTGCCAGGCTGGGGTTCAGGGGTTGGGTGCTGGCTCACAGGGTGTGATGGGTCCTTTTCACCCCGCTACAGAGAGAGGGTGAGAGTTAAAGAGCTCAGCACCCACAGGACATTGCACTGCAGCAGGGGACAGAGGGTTCGAGGCCTTTAAGCTCCCTGCGTTTCCAAAGCTGTTCTGGTTCCGCGTGCCGTGTCAGGCCCGGGTCACGGTTTGTGGGGTGTGGCTGTGGGGTCCCCTCCCCATCCCTGGGGCCAGCCCCTGCTCTGTGTGTGCCTGTGCACGTGGGGTGGAGGCACTGCAGGAGCTGCAGGGACAACCTGGCTTGAAGCCTTCTCCATTCTCCAGCAGGGCTCCTGCTCAGCCACAGGAGATCCTGCACCACGGAGCCGTCAGGAACAGGAATCCTGGGCGTGTTCTGATGAACTCGTGCTGATGCAGTCCAGGAGGAGTAAATGCCAATGCTGTGAAATGCAAAAAAAAAAAAAGAAAAAAGCCTTGGTAAGTTGAGACAAAGCTTTCTGTTCAAGAGGAAGGGCTAATGAGATAATTCCAGTGACTCAAGATTTGGTTAGAACGTTCTGTATTTATGGAGTGGATTCTGTGCTGTCCAGATATCCCCCTGTGGTTCAAACGTCCCCCAGTTCCTGCAAGTTCTCCCTGTGTGAATCGCAAATCCTCGGCTGCAGGCCAGTGAGTCTCAGCTGGAACAGGATTCCCGTCCTCTTCCCCACACTCCCAACAACTTCAGGCAATCTGCTGACCACTTGCTGTGAAAACCTGCAAATAAAACATGCTGCAGTGGTGACAAATCCCCAAACCCAGAGACTCCACTTTAAAGATGATTGGTGTGTCTGAGTGGTCTCTTATTTTTTTTTTTTTTTTTCTTCCCCAGTTGGATGATTTTGCCCAGCAGTGAAAACAGAGAAGTACACAAAGGAGTCAAGCAAAAGGAATTTTACCACTTTTACCCGTGGGGCGCTGCCTGTGTGCCCCTGTGCCTGGAGGACAGCACTGTGGGGCAGGGGGATGCTGAACCCGTGTGCTCAAGGCACTGAGTCCTTGCTGAGGACCAGGAGCGTGTGAGCAGCGCTGATTGCCCCGGTCAGGTTTCTCCTTGCACAAGTTCATCCTGCAGGACCTTCAATGCTAACCAAGTGCCGTAGCCCAAAAGCGGCAGGTCAGGGCAGGAGCTGCTCGCTCAGGGGGGTTTTAGCAGCCCCAGCAATGGGATTTGAAGGCTTTTCCTGCCCCAGAGGCCCTGGCAGCGGCAGCAGCAGCAGGCAAACGCCGCTGGCTCTCAGAGGAGCCTCAGCAGTTCATCATGTCAAGCCTGGCTGCTGAGTGCTGTGTCTGGGGCCTCTGGCTGTCAGAGGCAGGATTTCATCTCGGCCTCCCTGAGGCCATAGAGAGAGCCTAAAATGTTCATTTACTTGCCTTATTGTCCGGCCAAATCTGTGTGTGCTTGAAAAACATCGGGAAGTTTAAAGGCCGATCCCGGATTATCACGGGTTGGAAATCGGCTCGGTATTTTAAAAGGAGTTAAATACATTTATTGTTACAAGCAGCAATGTTTTCATCAGCTCTCACTTCTCCTACATAAAGTGTTTGCATATGAAATGTTTCCTTCTGTGGGGTTACTCCCCGAGATCAACCTCTCCCATTATATATTTGCAAAGCTGCTCCATTAAGGATAAATATCACTGTAGCGGTCTCATGCAGAGATATCTATAAACACTTTTCTGTGTAGTGCACGGGTATTTATGGATGTGGGAATTTGTGCCTTGGCTGATCAGAATTTCCACGTTTGTGCACAGAGCAGTATTCCTGGGATAATCATGTGTTTATACCATGTGGAGATTGATGTGCTTTATACATTCAACGTACCTGTGTAGCCGTAATTTCATCTGCCGGCCGGAATTTATTTCAGATTTCCACATGAGCTCTCTCAAACAATGCTAATTGTTTCGGAACCAAAATCATCGATGATAACTCTTTTAGGAATTGTCACGTTGTCTATAAATATTTAGCGGCTGAATTGTATTTGCCAACGTACCCCCGGATTACAGATGAAAAGGGAGCATCTGCCGAAATTAAAAGTGGCCGCGTTTTCGTGCGGGGCTTAATTAAACGCCAAAATTTATCTACATTAACCACGAAGCGGCGAAATTTATTGATCAATTCACATGATATAAGTTGACAAACGGCCCGGGCGATTTCCATAATTTTCGACACGTGTTCAAATTTGTAATGAAAAAGGAATCCTCCATCAGCGGTGGCTGGGAAATGAGAGGGGGGCTGGTGATGGAGCGGTGCCCCGGGGCAGCGAGTGTGAGCTCCGTGCCCTGTCCAGCCGAGCTGTGTACAGATGGGCCTTTGACAGTCCTACAGCTGTTCTCCTAATTGTCCATTAAGTGTTCTATTGATTCTCTGATCCAAAGTACATGTCTTTCAGCCCGAGCTCTCGTGTGAAGTGGCAGACGCATTCCTGCCGGAATGACAGAGCTGCTTGAAACCTAAAAATGTGGGCTGCCACTTTCAATCGAGGAGCCCGCTTTCAAAGGAGAAGCCTCGCTTAAAGGAGCTTTGTGAGAGCGCCTCGCGTTTGAGTTTCTAAACTTTTCGCGTCAATCAATTAAAGCAGCGGCAGCACGAAAAGTTGTAATTCCTCGTTAAGCTCCCGGCTGATAAAGACGATGCCGGGTGGCCGCAGTTAAGGATTAGACCTTGTTTAGCTGGATGCAGATTCCGCTCTCAGACCCCTCTTGACACGTATAATGATATTCTCATTTGATTTGCAAGTTCACTTTTAGCATTTTTTTTTTTAAAGGCGAGATCATCTGCAATTCCGGCTGGTGCCAGTCAGGAGCCTGTTTAAAATCATCCTCCTGTAATCTGAGGAGTGAAAGATAAGATGCATATCTGTTGCAAGGGCCATAAATCTTCAAAGAAACAAATAGCCATAGATAAAACTGTAAAAGTTATTTAGTTCTCTTCCGAAAGAGGTTTATTAATCTAAAATTTCCAGTCCATTGTGTCACGATTTGGTTACGGCACTGTATCTCATTTCGTGCAATTGTGTATCGAGCAGAGAGCTGAGAGAATCACAGCTGAAACTTGTTCGGTTGTATTCAGATGTATCAGCAGAACCTGGGGAAAAAATGGAAATATTAAAAAATAGCCACCTGAACAGAGACCTGGGCTGTGAGAATTTTTGTTTCCCGTATTTCCTCTTATTTTACTGCGATGTTTACTATTCAATTTCATACCAAATTGAAACTGAGTTTTAAATTCTTGTTTGTCGTTTTTAAAGAGTAATTCCTGGTAGGCGGGACACAAACCAAGTGTTTATGGACTCGGGATTTGGGGACCATCATCAGTGGTTGTGCAAAAAATCAGCTTTCTCCAAATGCCACCAGCACTATTTACCTTCATCCTTCTCTTTTTTAAAATCCCCATCATTTAAAAGAGACGTGAAACTGGTTTTGATAGGGCTGAAAATAAGGAGGATTATTTCTCATCAAGAAGATTTTTATCCTCTATAGGTAATGAAAACCCACTCTGCTGTGAATGTTTAATACCTGATCACCCCTCCTTGCCCACGTTGGTGTTTGCACCCATTTCCCCTGGTTTGTGCCTGAAAACCTTCACCAGCCCCTCTCAGTGGGGCTAAGAGAGGACTTGGACCCATCACTCAAATTAGTTACAGCCTTTTAATTTAAACAAGATTGCTGATTTGAGCAGAGTTATATATATATATATATATATATATATATATATATATATATATATATATATATATATATATATATTTTTTTTTTTTTTTTTTTTTAACCTGAACCTCTTTGTCTTTGGGACATCAAATTTACAATCAAAGGCAATGTTTAAGCCAAGAAGTGAAAAGTCAGATGGGGATTCCAAGAACATGAATGAAATTCCTTCTCGTACATCAAAGGCAAACAAAGGAAAGAAAGGCGGAAAAGAAAGGAAATTAAAGGAGGGAAAAAATGGTATGTAAGAGGAGGCATTTGACATTTTATAGCCAGAGTTTCTTCCTCTATTCCATAAAACAGAATATGTGTCAAATTAAAGAAATAGTGGAGGAAGCTGTAGAAAACGGTACCAGGCACTTCTCATTTTAGGAGTGTAAGTTTAGGGTTTGAGGAGGGAACAAACCCACCAAGGGTACAGCAACCATCCTTTTGTTTTCACCATCCAGAGAGGAAGCTGAAGAGTGTCTCTGGTTTAATAAACCAGATATTGATACCTGCAAAACATTCTGTGAATCTCCTTCATCCCAGCGCTTTCAATTACACCATCAGCCAGTTTTTTTAAAAAGATTTTTAGAAGCTTTCGACTGTGGACTTTTGTCTTGTTGAATGAACTTCAGCTACACTAAATTTTAAGTAAATTTGTGATGACTGAGCAATATACATTGGCTGAGCTAGAATCCAATAACCCACAGGACAAATTAATTTTCAACAAAAAGGGCAGAAACCTCAAGTGCCATGAGTATATGGAATCTCAGTCTATCTCTCTGGAGCCATTTTTGCAAATCACTACAGCTATTCATAATCTAAATCAGTCTCCTTTAGCAGCAGAAAGATCTTTTTTCATGACAAAACAGAAGATGACATTCAT
Organism: Hirundo rustica; assembly: GCF_015227805.2. NCBI lineage: Eukaryota > Metazoa > Chordata > Aves > Passeriformes > Hirundinidae > Hirundo > Hirundo rustica. Next base: position 2,317,089 of record NC_053458.1, on the reverse strand, counting down.
TAGTGCCTAACTTGCATAAGCTACCTTAAATTTATTGGTGCTCTTATACTTATCTGGGTAAAAATTCCTTTGTCTACAGCTATAGGAAAATTCTGGCCGTACTACTTAAAAATATAAATTGGTGCTTTTATCAGAACTTTTGGCAGTTTACTTTATTTTAGAAGTAAAACCGGTGGTTAAGGTTTTAAGGCTGTTTCAGTCAGGGTTGTGCACCCGGCATGGCAGCGCTCAGGGAAGGGAGCACAGAAATCTGGAGAGCTGGGGCTGCCTGGAGCACCGGGTGCTGACCTTTCCCTGGCTTTGAGCAGAACTTGGGGCATTGCAAAAGAATCGCCTGAGCTCTGTGTGGGTTCAGGGCGGGAAAGCCAAACCTGAGCTGGGGGAGTTGAGGATCCCTACAGACTTTTCTGGAGTTTTCTCCTCCTTCTCCTGTGATGGATCATTTCTTACACGGAAGGACACAGAATTCCAGACTGGTTTGGGTTTGGACCTTCCTCCATCTCAGGTTGCTCCAAACCCTGCCCAACCTGGCCTTGAAGTTCTACCAGGCCAAAGCAATCCACCTGCAAATATCCCACATCCCCCAGGAGCTGCAGAGCCTGGTTGTGGTAAAAATGCACATTCAAGTCAGTATATAGGAAATAAAACATAAATGGATTTGCTTTAATGTGATGCAAGTGAATACTGGTCTTCATCCACCTGTTTTATAAACTCCATTTCCTGTCTCGGGTACAGACTGTTAATTCTTAAATGCCTTCAGCTTGATGTCTCCTACTTGGGATACAACTGCAGGAAGCATCGTGACCTAAAGATTGACATACATGTCATTTGTGCAACTGTGCTTTATTTCTCTGTGCAGGAAAAACAAAAGAGTGGAACAAGCATCTGTGGCAGCTTTTGTTACAGCCCGGATAAAGCGAAATGATCACAGAGTCACTCTTGCCTCAAAACACACGAGCATGATTTCAATTATAATTTCTTTTATAGGGTGAGAGTGGCCAGGGCTGTTGGAATGACAAATGAGGGAGATAAAATAATGAGGATGGTGCTGGCTCTGCCTGCTCTCTCTTTGGGGGTGGGATGGATTCTTGTGGTGGGACCTACACTGTCAGCAGAAGGTGGGGATTCTGCAGCAGGAATTTCAGCTCAGGGAGGTGAAGAGGTGATGAATTTAGAACAGGTATTAAGGGAAGGTGAAGAGATGATGAATTTAGAGCAGGTATTTAGGCTCGGGGAGGTGAAGAGGTGATCCCTGTTACAACTGCTGTTATAAAGCTTTGAAGAGTACATGTTGATCTGCTGAGTTTTTCAAAATGTTTTCTGGATTCTGTTTCTCCTTCTCAATTTCCACCCTGCAAAGTAACCACTGAGCTGCTCCCAGCCCGAGGTAACAGAAGGAACGGCTCCCACAGTGCTGCAGGAGCTGCTCTGCTTCTTATTTCCATCAAGGAGTTTTGGTCCTAGCAAAGGGAGAGGTAAATGAGGCTGATGCTTAGCTGCAGAAAACACATCAGAATTATCATTATCTGCATGTGTTCATGTGCTTAGGAAACCAGGCTGAAAGAATAAAATAAAATGACCTATCCAAGCCTCCTCCCAGGAATACAATACCTCCTGCATTCATCCCTCCAGCACGGCTCTTGTCTCAGCTGGAGTGAGAGAGATGAGACCCAAGGCTGGAAAATGCAACAGAGGCTTTGTGATGTAGCTGGGGGGGGAAAAAAAAATAAATCAATCTTTTGAATGGCTTTGCACATTTCCCCCCCCAAAATCTGAGTAAAAGTTCAGGTGAGCTCTCTTTTTGGGGGCATCTTTCTTTGGAGGAGAGGCAGCTGTGTAATTCTTGTTTTATGGCTGCGTGCTGCTCCCGCCTGTGCCTGGCTGGATGACCTTGGCCAGTCATTTCCTTGCCATAAAGTGGCAATTGGGCTGTTTACTCCCTTCCCACAGGTGCTCGGGAGCTTAATTAATATCTGCTTTGAGATCCTCAGAAGGTGCTAAAGTGTTGCTATATACCAAAAACAATCTTTGTAGCTCCAAACATAGAAGAGGAAAGGGGCTCCTAAGGATCTGCGCGTTTGGAAGGGGCTGCAGGAAGCAGGGAATGAGTGCTCGATGTCCTGCCCCGCGTCCTGAGGGCACAATCCTCCCACCCAAGCTCCAAACTCCACCAATGCCTGTCCTCCAGGCTGGTTTTGTCAGGAAACAGGGGAGAAACCCTTGGAACATCACCCATGGGCAGGAGCGTGGAACAGAAATCCCGGCGCTCCCGGGCACCTGGAGGGAGGAATTCTGCAGCTTTTTCTGCAGCCATTGATTTATGAATCATGGATGGATGGGCACCACTGATGCCTCAGCACAGCCTGGCCACGCTGGGTGATTCCCTCGCCTGAAGGATGGGGGACACCCATGGGCAGCCAAGGGAAGCTGCCAAGCAGCCTCTGACATCCGGGAGGCATCGCAGAGCTCAGGACTCGTGAGAAGAACAAAATCAAGTCCTCGGCCTCCAGGCATTGCCGTGGATCTCAAACCAAGCTTCAGAGGAAGTTATTACAGAGGGGTGAGAGCAGAGCAAATCAGGCTGTAAATGTTTGCTTATTATTGTCAGGTTTTCAACTGCAACCTCTGCAATTTGTGCTTCCTTTGGAGGCTGACGGCGAGCAGAACAAGATTGGCTCAATTACAAAGTTACCGCGGGTGGGTGTCCTTAAAAGGGAGCCAGATTTAATTTCAGCCCTGCCTGGTCCTGAGGAAACCTCTGCTGGAATTTGGCAATTTCTCAGGGTGTTCCTGAGGGGGGAGCACGAAATAAGGAGGGAATTCCCCCCAGGAGGCAGATTCTGGGTCTGCAGCTCAAGCTGATGGTATTGAAACGAAGCTGAGCTTTGTTTGAACCCGCTGCCATCTCCCAGCCTGGAGCAGCAGCAGTTGATGTGCAGGGGGGAGGAGAAGATCCACACAAAAATTCAGCAAGTCTGGGGAATGGTGAGGTTCTTGGGACGTGAAATCAGCGGTTCAAACTGATCTCTTCTCAGGTTACAAAAATCATATACTGAAAAAAAAAAGGAGAGGAAAAAAAAGCTCTAAGGCTGGAGAGGACGCTGTGCAAAGTGTGGTGGCCGCTGGGAGTGCCCAGATGGATGGCTCAGGGTCGTTGTCCCTTTCCTGAGGGGACAGGATGGAGCTGCCACTACACATCCTGTGAGCACTCAAGCAGCCAAGATGTCCTGAGAGATTCCTGACAGGAAAACTCCAGGCTGGAGAGCTTGGAGAGCACCAAATAGGGAGCACGGTATTGTTGCAATGGCTGCCCCAAGCTCCTGGATTTTGGCCACCACGTGTGCTTGCCACCCGACTGTTACAGCCTTCAGACACCCCAGGCTGCCCACCCACTCTCTTCTTCCACAAGGTTTGGGGAAGTGACTCAAACTTTAGTTAAAAATTTAATAAAAGCATTAATAAAAAAATTAAAAATTCATCAAAGCATTAATAAAAGAAAGTTGTATCATCTCCAACATTTATGTGAACCTACAACAGAGCTCCAGTGTTTCCCAAACATGAAATCGTCCAAATAATGCAGGAAAAGAAGGATTTGCCTCAGGAGGGTGTCTGGTAAACGCACACAGTTCTTGCAGAGATGTTGGGTTTATCCTCTCCATTTTGAGCCTTTCCCTACCAAGGGTTCCTCTCTTTCTCTCTGCTCCAGATGCTCAATTTCTCTCCCAGTTTTTCCTAAGACTTTTCAAAACCTTCGGAATCGAGGGACTGAGCATTAGGAGTGAATTCAGAGCAACCAAACCAGCACACACGCCCGAAATCAAGCCCTGAAAACTCAGTGCCCAGGATCCTGCGCCTGCATCTCACCAGAATCACCCAGGAGCAGCTGCTCTGGCCTTGGCTGAGTGCTGCCATCTTAAAAGCAAAATAAACCCGTTATAATAACAAATTTCTGCCTGCTCGTTTTCCTAAGTAACACGGAGAGAAAAACACAAAGCCTGGAGTAAACATTAAAAAAAAAATAAATAAAATACCAGAGCGCACTCGGATGCACGCACAGAGAAAGAATGTGTCAAGGATTTTTCTGTGCGAGCTGGACTCCGTTGCCTTTACCTCTATTTATTTTATTTTTATTTTTACCCTGCTGCATCAGAACACGCAGGCCTTGCCATGAGGCACGAAACAAACCTCTGCAGAGAGGTGAGCTTTAGCAAAAGGGCGAATAATTCGAATAATTCGAATAATCCCTGCTCCTCCCAGCCCCTCGCACTTCACGAGCGCGGCGAATGAGAGCTCTGATTAAACGCGATCCAAAAAGAGCTCGCAAGTAGCACTGTTTACTAACATTTCAATTTCTATGCCTCATTTATTAGACTTAGAATAAAAAGGTTAGAGGGGTGTTTGGGGTTGTCTTTAACCTTGATGATATTTCCACTGAAGCAGCATAATGGCTCTTAATTGCTTAAGTGAAGAGAACATGTTGACATGTCCTTCCTTGTGCTTAAAGCCCTGTGCCCGAACCATTATGCTAATTCAAGCATTATATACACCGAAGTATTTATGGGACTGACACAAGTGATGTTGCAGGTAAAGGGCTGTGAAATGGTCTGTAAACAGAGAGAATTGATTCCGGGCCCAGAGCGATGCTGTTAAAGTCACAGCCACTGAGCCGCCAGCCCCACGGTTTGGGTGCAGATTGTCACAGAGGGCTTTAATAAAATGGGAACCGAGCACGGAAACCCAAATCAAACACAGAAACCCAAATCGAACACAGAAACCCAAATCGAGCACAGAAACCCAAATCAAACACAGAAACCCAAATCGAACACAGAAACCCAAATCGAGCACAGAAACCCAAATCGAACACAGAAACCCAAATCAAACACAGAAACCCAAATCGAACACAGAAACCCAAATCGAGCACAGAAACCCAAATCGAGCACAGAAACCCAAATCGAACACAGAAACCCAAATCAAACACAGAAACCCAAATCGAACACAGAAACCCAAATCGAGCACAGAAACCCAAATCGAGCACGGAAACCCAAATCGAGCACAGAAACCCAAATCGAGCGCAGAAACCCAAATCGAGCACGGAAACCCAAATCAAGCACAGAAACCCAAATCGAGCACAGAAACCCAAATCAAACAAGGAAACCCAAATCGAGCACAGAAACCCAAATCAAACACAGAAACCCAAATCGAGCACAGAAACCCAAATCAAACACAGAAACCCAAATCAAGCACAGAAACCCAAATCGAGCACAGAAACCCAAATCAAACAAGGAAACCCAAATTGAGCACAGAAACCCAAACTGACCTGGAAGCAAGATGGACCCGACTGCAGCTTCTTTTTTTCTTTTTTTTTCCCCCCTTTTCAAGTGCAGAATCCTCTGCTGTTGGTTAAAATATTTAGATGCTTAAAAAAAAAAAAAAAAAAGGGAAAAAATAAGGAGAGAAGAATATCAGCAGCATGATTTGTTCCTGTGTTGTTTTTTTTTCCTGCTCTGGCCGTGCCGCCCTTTGAAGGGATCACAAAGAATATGGACCTCGTGTGAATCTCTGTGCAAAAATAAATAATCCCAACAGGGGTTTTGTTTGCTTATCCAAACAAATGTGGACTGGGTGGATTATTAGTATTTTCCTCCTTGGGTCTAAGGGTGAAATTTTACATTATATTGAAATAATTTATTATCTCACTTGGTTTTTTACTAAAAAACCACAGTTTTTGGTGCTGAACAGATTTTTAAATGTCTAATTACCTTTAAACCCTGCATCTAATTTATTGTTTGCATTTCACTAATTTTAGGCAGCTAAATGTGGCTGAGCAGCTCTGTCTTTATTTGTGCTTATTTTTCCTTTTGGCTCTGGATACTTGGGCTGACACTTTCCTCTTTAGTTTTAAAATGATGCAGAGCGATGTCCTACTCTCTGTGTCTTTTTTATACACTTGGAGCAGACATTTCACTGATTTTCATTTATTTTTAAATGCCATGAGAATGGCATCATTCATCCTAGACTTCAAGTATGAAATGTAAACCTCAGAGGGAAGTCCTGTATTCACAGTAGTCTGTAAAAGCATTATCATACTTTGGTGATTATTTAAAGGGCAAAATAAATTAAATAACTGCAAAATAACAGATTTCATGGCAACTCTTTTTACAACAAGAGAAATAGAAATGTTTACCTTGAATTCACTCGAGTGTCCTTTGAAGCTGATCCTTCAACGGAAAAGAAATTTGAGATTCAACAGACCTGAATATAGATAAAAATCTAGAAAAATCTGGAATTGTGGTGCCTATTTCTTGCTAGCAGAAGAGCTGTGTATTTTCCAGCAAAGCACACCTTGGTCATGCATCCAGCGTTTGCTCTCTTTTCCGCCATGGGATATTCTTGATTTAATGTCAATTTAGGGATTGCTGCATTGCTAAAAAAATTACACTGCAACAACATTACCAGGCCACGCTGCTCCAAAAGATTCTGGAATTCTGATCTGAGATGAGCACGCCCATTGAGAGGCCCTGTATCCTGGTATTTCCTAGATCAAATGTCTAAAATACTAACAAAATATTTGATGAGTGTGAAGAGATGTATTTTCTTTTTTTTTTACTTTAGGTGTTGGAGTAGCAGAAGGTGCCGGGGCCATTTAACCCCAGGAATTCCCTTCGGTTGTGAAATGAGTAATTCTGCAATATTCAGAAGAGTCAAATAAAGGGATGAAGGACTGGCAATAACTGGAGGGAAGGGTTGTTACATTAAGAGGCTGGGATAGGATGCAGGACCCAAAGTGGTCTCAACGATTGCCTCTGTGAATTTGAGCAAGACACTTAATCTAAATCTCACTTTTCAACAGATAAAATGGGGCTGACAGGGTTTCCTCTCCTATTGACATACCTGGACAGACAGGGATCATCCCAGCTCCTCATCCCTCCCTCCTCTTCCCCCATCCCAGCCCTCATGGCTCTTTGCCACCTCTCACAAATAGAAATGTATCCCCCACTCTCAACAGCCTGCTTGGGAAATGGGTTTCCCAAATATGACAGAGGATATTTTTGTCTGTGTTTATCCTAAATGGCAGCACGTTCATCCCTTTAGAAAATGCTGCTGGGCTATTTAAGATTTATACCTTTGCTGAGTGGTCACTATCAGGGTGAAAAATGAGATGTATTATCTTCAAAAGCAAATTTTCTCGCCCGCTATGATCAACAGCCCTTGAACTGTGAGAATTCTACCAGACTAAAATATGTTGCAACATTTCTTTAAGTTACTTCCTTTCTGGTTTTCTCTCACCTTGGGAAATGAAAACAGAGTAGTCTGTCTCACATTCACTTCTCAGCATTCTGAATTTCAAGGGATTTCAGCTTTTCTTGCCAGTGCAAGGTGTCAAATGGGGAAATAAAGGCTCCTATAAAGCAAAACAATGTAAAATGAAGTAGATCTTTGAAAAGATTGGTTGTTTTAAGGAATAATATCATTTTATGATCAATAATAACACC